>NW_006205765.1:102596-123339 GCF_000334495.1 Tupaia belangeri chinensis
CACTATATATTTATATAAAAAAGAATTAAAATTTGTAATAAAAATTCATTGAATCCAAGAATACGACAACATAAAAAGAACAAGAGATATACCATCAAGAACCAGATTAATAAAGTATGAAACTATAAAAGCAGGGTGTTTAATATCTACATTTAGCAAAGGCAAAACAAAGGCATGTACACCAAATGTCAGGAATAAAAACCTAATCTAAAACTCATAAATTGTGTCCTATAAAAAAGATCTTAGTATAAATTTTAAAGAAAAAACATATACTTTTAAAATGAGTGAATTTCTTAAAAAAAAATAATAGATCACATCAAAATTTCAAATTTGTTTTGATGGTATAATAGTGCATGAGATGAAATAAGATACAATTCTCTAATCTTTTATTTCCATAAGCTTTGAAATTCCTGCACAAAATTGAACTCAGATATCGCTTCTCCTACTTGTTCAGCATTTCGTGGGATGGTTGGTATACATGTGTAAAATGCAAATGAAAGCAGGTTCGGTATCTAAATTATTCAGATACAGATGTATTTTCCATTATTCAAAGCAATTTCCTGTTGCCTTTTCTGTAACATGTAGATTTAAATGTGGTTTTCAGAATGTCTTCAATTTGAATTAAAAACCAGTATCTGCTTTTCTCCATACAAAAAGCAGGTACTGATATGAGAACATATCTGATAAGGAGTATCATAGCATAAAGTCACTGAGGTACCCTCTGGGTGTTTTAAACATGACAGACTTTTTAAAAAGCCTTTATTAGTAGACATTTCTGCCTTTCTTTTCAGGTTACTATAGTTGTAAATGACAGAAAGTGAATGTTTATAAGAAAAAAAAGGAGCAATATCTCACAAGATTCAATGAAGAGTTAAACAAACAAGGGTGAAAAAAGTTAGGAAACAGGAATACTCTGGAGACCAATTATAGGAGTTCAGGAATTCTCTCTATACAAACACATTTTCAATGTGTTTTTACCCTCAAGGAGTCAGAAATTAATCCCTAGTATAAGCGGTAAAAAAAATGTTACTCTATATACATAAAGGGCAGATATACATATAGTACATAAACAGACTCACAGCAAAACTGTGATATTAAAAATCTCAAGGGAGTGGGATCCATTCAGAAAAGAAATGTCTATAACGACTCTTAAAAGGGTTGAGAAACATTGCCAGTACATCTACCATTGTTTTGACTTAGCTTAAAAATTTCCAGTTTCCGAGACCAGCAGATGGTGTAATGGTTACGTCGCTGAACTGCCACGTAACCAACCACAGTAACAGTCCCAGACCTGGTGACTTAAACCTCACGCTGGGTGCCTGTGTGTGCTTGCCCAAGACCCTGAGAGGAGGATGGACGAAAAGGGATTGTGGCATGGTCTTCCCCCAAGGGGGTTATTTCTTGCTTTCTGCCTCTCTCTCTCTCGCAAGTACATGCACCCTATAGCAAAAATCTCTCTCTAAAAAAATAAATAAAAAAAGAATTTCCAATTTTTTATGATTTATAGTTATCAATTCTAAGGGGTTTTTTTCATATTTATTTACTTATACATTCAACTACTATATATCCTTACAGCTTATAAAATGAATTTTCCCAGCATGAATACACTTCATATTAGTCCTGTTAAGGTATTATCATACATGTTATCTGTTATCATCAACAAATAATTTTACATTTTTGTGAACTTTAATTATTTTTCTTTTTTCCTTTTACCTTTGACTCCCTTCCTCTTGCCCTCCCCCATTTCCCACCCTCCTCCCACATGTCTCTAGTATCTACAATTGTTCTCCATGCTTTTATATCTTTCAACCTTTTTAAGGCCCAGAGTGAGTTGAATAGCCATGACAGAGGGTAAGATCTATGTGTCATAAACATTATTGTCAGGTACCACTCCTGTATCCCAAAGACAATTCACAGAGAAGACAGAACAGTGGGAGCTGAGTAGCCAACATGAGAGGTGGCTAGTATCAAATCTGAGCACTCTATACTCTCCTTGTCTGACTCCTTCCTCAGGGCACTACCTCTAATTGTAATGCCATCTCCTCTCTCCTTTCAACCTTCAACCCTTCTGTTTATGAAGTATTCTACAGCTCACAATGGGTCCTTTCGAATTTCCTGAAACTCACTATTGGGATCATTTATTTGCACTATGGAGTACATATGTTTTATTGGTACTTATTTTTGCAAATGATATGACCTCAGTGAGGTAATAGTGGTGAACATATATTACAAACCTCATTGAGAATACTCTTAACTAAGATCCCTCAATCTAGAATTAAGGCTCCCAAAGAAATTGTACCAGTTACTACACATTTTGTGCCAAGAATCAGATTTTGGGTGCTAGACAGGGGTGCACTGGTAAAATATGACACTTGAGACTGACTCACATGAGAAGGTTTTAGGTTTATATCCAGAAACCTCCCTTAACATACAGTCAAGCACATGTCCATGCCCTAGGACTGGCTCAGTCTGAGGTGTGTTGCAGCAACAAGACCCTGTTAGAGATATGTCTCTGTCTTTCACTTGCTTTCTGTCTTTCTTACTCATGGAAGAACTAAGTAAATTAAAATAAAAGATTTAGAAGAAAAAAATCATAGAATTTATTTTGAATCATAAAAGATCCTATATTGCCAAAGTAATTCTGTGCAAGAAGAGTGGAGTAGGAGGTATTTTACTTCCTGACCCCAAAATATATTCAAAGCTATGATAATCAAAACAGCATGATATTGGCACTAAAAGAGACATTTGAACCAATTGGATAGAATAGAGATCCCAAAAATAAACCCCAAAACATAGAGCAAACTGATTTTTAACAAAGGGAAGCAGTCAATTCAATGGCAAAGAGAAAACCTCTTTAATAAATAGTGCTGGAAAAACTGTCACCTGCAGAAAGATGAAACTGGACCTCTATCTCTCACCATTAACAAAAATCAACTTACAAAGAAAGATCTCAACCTAAGACCTCAAACTTTAAAACTACTATAAAACACAATTTGGTAATCAATCTTGAGTTTACAAGGACAAAATTACAAGGATTGGATGTTACCATAAACCAGCCTTTTAAAAAGACAATTGAAAGATCTAAACCTGGGACCAGAAGAGGAAGTAGAAGTTTGCTGGACTCCCACATGGCCAATCATTGTTCAGTCTCAGACTCAGTCGCTTGAAAATCATGCCATGCACATATGTGTGTGTGCTTAAGATCCTGGGAGGAAAACAGAGGAAAAGGGATTGCAGTGTGGCCATCCTCCCTAAGAGGTGATTTCTCACTTTCCCTCTCAATGTCTATCTCTCTCTCTCTGATGAGCAAACACATTCTAAGGTAAAAACCTCTAAAAAAAAAAAAAGAAAAGAAAGAAAGATATAAACCTAAGACCTCAAACTATAAAACTATAAAACTACTGGTGGACAATGTAGGAGAAACTCTTGCAGACATTGGAACAGGCAAAGACTCCTTAAAGAAGACCCCTAGAGTATAGGCAATAATCCCAAAAATGAACAAGTGAGATTATGTCAGGTTAAAAAGCTTCTTCTCAGCAAAATAAATAATTATTGGATTAGCAACCCTCACGATGGGAGAATATATTTGCAAACTACACCTCAGATAAGGAACTGATATCCAGAATACACAGGGAACTCAAGCAGCTTACCTGAAAAAAAAAAAAAGAAAAAAAAAAGATCAACCCAATTAAAAGATGGGAAAATGAGCTGAACAGACAAATCTCTAAGGAAGACCTATGAACAGACTAAAAGCATATGAAAAAATGTCCGACCTCCCGTATCATAAGACAAGTCCAAATTGAAACCATAGTGAGATACCACCTAACCCCAGTCAGAATGATTAAGATTAAAAATTTTAAAATGGTTGGGACCAGCAGTTGGCATAATGGCTATGTCGCTGGACTCCCATGTAGCCGACCACGGGTTGCGTCCAGGACCCAGTGGCTTAAACTCACACCGGGCGCATGTGTGTGCATGCCCAAGATCCGAAGAGGAGGGTGAAGGAGAAGGGATTGCAGCGTGGCCATCCTCCCTGGGGGGTGATTTCTCACTTTCTGTCTCTCTGTCTCTCTCTGTCTGGCGAGCACACGCACCCTATAGCAAAAACCTCTCAAAAAAAAAAAATTTTAAATGGCATGTGCTGGTGAGGTGGCAGTAAAAAGGGAACTCTCCGACACTGTTGATGGCAATATAAATTAGTATGGTCACTTTGGAGAATAATACGGAAGTTCCTCAAAGTTCTACAAATAGAGTTACTATGATCCAGCAATTCCACTCCTGGGTATCTACCCAAAGGATAGGAATATTCTCAATCAGAAAAGTACTTGCACATTCATGTATTTTTGCAGCATTATTCACAATTGCTAAGACATAGACTCAACCTATTTGTTCACAAGGAGATGAATGGATTGAAAAAGTGTGGCACATATACACTATAAAATAAAATATACACTAGCATAAAAAAAGATCCTGGAATATGATAGAAAGTGGACAAGTATGAAAGATTTACTGCTAAACAAAGCAGCCTATACTATGAAAGAAGAAGCACTGCATGTCTTCACTCAATATATACTGAATGTCTGCATTCTATGGCAGAAACTGAAAGATTGAAAGGTATAAAAGCATGAAGAACAATTGAGAATACTAGAGACAGTGTGGTGGAGGGTAGGAAATGGGGGAGGTGAGAGGAAGAGAAACAAAGAAGAAAGAAGCAAAACATTTAAAAGATACAAAAATGGAAAATTATCTGTTGATGATAATGTGTATATCTTTAGCTTGACCAATATGCAGTGTACTCATGCTGGGAAAATTTATTTTGCATGTTATAATAATATACAGTAATTGAATATGTGTGTGGGGGGGGAGGTGGGAGTGTATAAGTAAAAAGTAAAATAATTGAATTCTGTCTTAATTTAATTCAGATACTGACACACATGTCTAAAGATGCTCTGAGGACTTTTTTTTTAGTTTTTTGTGTTTCTGAGTTTTTGTTTTTTGTTTTTGGGGGTTTTTTTTGTTTTTTTGTTTTTGTTTTTGTTTTGTTTTTGTTTTTGTTATTTTGCTTTTGTTTTTCCATAGGGTGCGTGTACTTGCTGGAAAGAGAAAAAAATAAATAAAATAGGAAAGAGAAGTCACTCCACTAGGGAAAATGGCCACACTACAATTCCTTCTCCATTCTTCTTTCAGAATTTTAGGCACATATATGCACCGGGCATGATTTTCTAGTCACCAGGTCTGGGACTCAAACTATGGGTGGCCATGGGAGAGTCTAGTGCCTTAACCACCATGCCACCTACTGGTCTGCTCTTAGGATTTTAAAAGAAAAGCAAAAACGTATTTTAAAAGGACAATTTAAAACTGATTTAGTTTACATATTGGAATAAAATACACACACATACACACACGCATGAGTTTAAGATAAAGCTAAACAACTCATTTCTATAATCACAAGCTTCAAATAGCAATTTCCAGTTTTACTCAAGTAGTCATAACAATCTTTAATCCAGTCTTGATGGGGAATTGTGTCTGTTCATCTCCACATGGACTTGTGTTTTTCGTGTTGTGCTCCCACCAGCTATAGAAATACTCAGATTGTGAATAGTAAGCTCTTTATTTCTACTTGCCAAAACAAAAACATAACTCTAGTTTACAGTTACTCAATGTACATTTAAGCACAGAGTATTAATCAATTAACTGTTTACAACCAAGAAAATTGCTTCTCAATTTATTTGCATGATCCTGAAATATGTTCCTTTTCTTTTTTTTTTTTCTTTTATTGAAGAGGTTTTTGCTATAGGATGCGTGTGCTCACCAGAAAGACAGAGAGAGACAGAGAAACAGAAAGTGAGAAATCACCCCCCCCCGGGGGGGCACACCACAATCCCTTCTCCTCCATTCTCCTCTCAGGATCTTCGGCATGCACACACATACGCCCGGCGTGAATTTAAGCTGCTGGGTCCGGGACTCAAACCATGGTCGACTACATGGGAGTCCAGCGACATAGCCATTCCACTAACTGCTAGTCCCGAAATAAGCTTTTTTTTTCCAGCTGGCTCTTTATTCTTTTGCCCTTTGTGCCTTACTCTACCTTTCCATAGGCATAAGAGAGTGTTCTTTTACTCTAACATAAAGAGTAATTTTAAGATATTTTTTGTTTTTGCATTTAATCACTATACATCTCTACAGCATACAAATCTTTCCATAGTAATTTTTATATTGGAGTCCAAATAGTGGAAAAGTTGACTACTTTATTAAAGCAGAAACCACAATATTTTCTTTTCAATTTTAGGGAATATTTAAGTTATTTTATCCTAGGATCTTCTTCCTGAAATAGCCTCAATTTTCCCTTGGGAGTTCTTCCCTTTCCTAATCTCATTTCACATGGTCTGGATAGGACCCACTCCTTCCAAACCTAAGTATAAAGACCTACACTAATTTGTACATTGCCTTCCTCCTGCATCAGTGATTGATGCAGGATGGTCATGGTCCACTCAAGGAGAATGTTAGGACTAGAGCACCCCAGTGTTTTCACTGATTATACAAAATCCACTATGCTGTAGGAAATAAATCACCTAGCAGACTCTTGATAAGTGTTAATTTTCCTTCTTTCCAATCCTTCTCAATGCTTAGGAAACAGGAAGAAATATTTGCTCTGCTTGTTCTTGAAAATTTTTGTATTGAAATTTAACATACATGAACAAATACCATAAGCCTTGTCTGTAGAACTCAATTAATTAAAAATAAATCTACCCAAAGAACTGCCATCCAAGACATATAGAATGTTACAGAGCTTAGAGACTGCTGTGTCTTTTGATGTCATTACCTCTCTTGAAGAAGAGTACAGTTCTAACTTCTATCACCATAGGCTGGTTTTGCCTGATTTGGTCACTACATAAAGGGAGTCATGCCTGCACTATATGTTCTCTTTCAGATCTAGCATCTTTTACTCAATAGTTCATCTACCACATCCTGTTGTAGTTCATTGTTCACTATTGTATAATAGTCTATTGTATGTGTGTGTGTATGAGATATATATATATATGACACAGTGTGTGTATCTATTTTCCAGTTCCTAGAAACTTCAATTGTAAAATACTGCTTCTAGAAATATTTTGTATGTCTTTGAATGAACATGAGAACCCTGGTGGAGAATGGATTGTTGAATCTGGTTAAGTAGAGTCTGAGGAAGGACATTAAGGAGAAAAACAGAGAGACAAAGCATAAATGAGACAAAGAAATGGAGTATTATCTGTTGAAGATAACTTTACAGTATTATCATCTGGACTGGTGAGAAATGTACACATGTTGGAATATTCACTCTACAAGCTAAATAACGTGATTTAATGTATAAAAGAACTTGAAATAAAATTTTAAAAAGCAAAAGAAAATAATTATAATAAAATTAAATGGACAATTTTTAAAAATAGATATTACCAATCAATTTTATCAATTTATACTCACAACAGTATTGTAGGGGACTCCCTATTGATTCACAGCTTCACCAGCATTTGATAGTGCCAGGTTTTTCTTTAGGTTTTAACCATTCTTTTAAATATATGATGGCATCTTATTGTGATTTTTTTTATTTTTAAGATTCCTTTAAAGTTTATTTTTTCCATGAGCCACAGAGATACTGAGAGAGAAAGAGAGGCAGCACCCCCTAGAAGATTTTGATGTTGCAATATACATAACCCCAGCCTTTACCAACCCTGGGTCATAGGTACTATATGTCTGGCATTACTAAGAGAAGTCTCTAGATACAAACTCATAACCTTCCTGTCTAGGTCAGTCTCACAAAGCATAGCATTACTAGCCACATGGTTTTATTGTTAATTCTACTGATGACCAATCCTGTTGAATACCTTTCCACATTCATATTGGTCTTTTAGTCATTTTTGTAAAGTGCCTGTTGAAACATTTTCTCATTTTTTAAAATTGTAGTCCATATCTATTATGAAAATTGATTTTTAAGACTTGATATGGACTGAATTGTATCTCCATGAATTTGTATATTGCACCCCTAACCCCCATGTGACTGTACTGGAGACATAATCTTTTTTTTTTGAGAGAGAGGTTTTTGCTATAGGGCACGTAAGCTCACCAGAAAGACAGAGAGACAGGATGGGCATACCACAATCCCTTCTCCTCCATTCTCCTCTCGGGATTTTGGGCACGCATGCGCACGTGCCTGGCGTGAGTTTAAGCCACAGGTCCGGGAATGAAACATCAGTCGGCTACATGGGAGTTCAGCAACATAGCCATTATGCTAACTGCTGGTCCCCTGAAGACATAATCTTTAAGGAGGTGATTAAAATTATAAAGAAAACAATCTTAAGAATAGAATCTTGACCTTATAAAACCGGTGTCCTTATAAAACAGAAAGAAACAATAAGATCTCTCTCTCTCTCTTCCACGTGAGGGAACAGCAAGAAGGCAGCCATTTTTAAGTTAGGAAGAAAGCCTGTAGCAAAAACCAAACCCTGTTGAAACTTAGATCTTGAACTTTTCACCCTCCGGAACTCAGAAAACAGGTTTCTGCAGCTTAAATCACTCAGTCTGTAGTAATTTATTATGGCAGCCCAGACAGACTAAGACAAAAGTATTTGGTTTGGTTTTCGTTTGGTTTGTGTTGGAAGTTATTTCGGTTGTTTTAAAATTGAGACGTTAGTCCTTTCTTGGTTACTAATATTACAAATAGTTCTATTCTTTGGTTTCCCTTTTTGCTTTTGTTTGTTTAAGGTTTTTGAAATAGGGCATGTGCACTCATGGGAGAGAGACAGTGTGAGGGAGAATGAGAAATCTCTGCCTAGAAGGGGTGGTCACGCCACAATCCCTTCACCTCTATTCTCTTCCTGAGATTTTGGGCGTCTACACACATGGACCCAGTGTTATTTTCAAGCTGTCAAATCCAAGACTTGAATCACAGCCAGTCATGCAGGAGTCCAGTGCCTTAACCACTATGGGATCTACTGGCCTCCTATTATTTTACCTTTTATGTTTATTGCTATTATCATTATTATTTGCTAGAGAGCACATGTGCTCACCAGAGAGAGTCAAAGAGAGAGACATGGAAAGTCAGAACGCACCACCCATGCTGCAATTCTTTCTCCTCTATTTTTCCTTTCAGGATTTTTGGGCATGCACACACACATACCTGGCATGATTTTCAAGCCACTGGATCTTGGATGCAAACAACGCATTTATCCATGTGGGATCCAGCCACCTTAGCCCACAACTGGACCTTACTTTTTATGTTCAGGTTAATGTTTCCTCCAAATTTGATACTTTGTGTATGTGCTGAAGTATGGGCAGGATTCTTATTTTTCCCCAATAGTTAACCAAATTAAACAAATTTATTTAGAAAGCTCTCTTTTCACAATTGCAATTCAGTGACACCTATTTTATAAATCAGGTAACCATATATGTGAAAGTTGATTTTGAGGCTCTACTGTTCTATTGCTTGATCCTTGTGCCAATATCATCTCATTATAATTCCATCTGCAGTATAATAAAATTTGATAGCTAGCATTATAAATTCCTTCCATTATTCTTCAATATTATTTGTTTTAGTCTATATAAATAATAGATACATTTTGCCAATTTCTATCAAATGAAAAACTTACTGAAATCTTCAATGATATTGCATGAGTCAAATGTTTCAGTCCATAAACATAGTATTATCCCTTCATTTAAGTCTTCTATAATATATTTTTAATCATCTATAGTTCCTTTCATTAAGGTCATTCCTATCTTCTATTAACTTTATTTTTGGATATTTGATCATTTTCATGCTAAAGTGATGTTATTTTAGAGTTCATAATCTTCATTACTCACTTGCAGAAATAAATTTTATAGCGACCATACATTCAACATATATAGATTCCTCTAAAAATTCTACAAACTGAATCATATTCAAATAAAACATTTTTATTGTTTTCATTCTAGTTTTTATATCTCTTTATCCATCTCTTGCCTTATTCTACTAGCTAGTCCTTCCAGTACAATGTCAAACAGCAGTTGTAATAGTAACTAGCTTTAGTTCATTCCCTACCTCAGTGAGAAAACATTTAATACTCTATCATTAGATATAATATTTTGACAAGACTTTCTATAGATACTCATTAGATTAAAATTTTTTTCCTTCAGCTCCTAGTTTACTACAGATACTTCTTAATCACGAATGGGTACTGAATTTTATAAAATTGACATGAAGATAAGCTCCTTTTTCCTTTGTATTACTAATGTGATGAATAATAGTTGATTTTCTAATCTTAAGATAGTCTTGGAATAAATTCTATTTGATATCCTTGTGTGTGTGCACATACACATATGAGAGGAATTCAAACAATTGTATGAAAATGAAACTGATGTACAAGTTTATTTGGAATAAAAATATTTTAAATTCATACATAAATTATTCATAATGTACATTTCCATAAGTTTTTTTGAATCTTCTTCTGTATGTGTGCATAAACTATATTTTGATTATTTAGTATCTTATCCAGGATTTTTGCATTTATGTTCACAAAAATGATTGACCAGTAATTTTTACTTTTTAGAACACATTTATCAAATTTTGGCATACAAATTATGTTTTCCTTTTCTTTTTTTTCTCCCTTCACTCCCTTCTTTCCACCTGCCTATTCTCCATCTTCCCCAATCCTCCCACAATGTCTCTAATGTTCACATTGCTCTCCATGCTTTTATATCTTCAAGTCTTTTAGTTTCTGTCATAGAGTGAGGCATTAGGTATATATTAAGTAGGGACATACTATGCTTCTCTTTCATAGTCTGGCTTGCTTCAATCAGCATTAAATCTTCCATATTTATTTATTTTCTTTCAAATGCCAGGGTTTCATTGATATTTATGCCTGAGTAGTATTCCATAGTGTATATGTGTCACATTTTTTCAATCCATTTATCTTTTTATGGATATACGGATTGATTCCACATCTTAGCAATTATGAATAATGTTGCAAAAAAACTTGAATGTGTAAGTGTTTATCTGACTGTTTATTCCTATCCTTTGGGTAGATATTCAGGAGTGGAATGGTGCGATCATATAGTAATTCTATTTGTAGTTTTTTGAGAAAACTTCATATTGTTCCCTATAGTGACTGCACTAATGTACATTCCTTGCAATGGTGTAGGAAGGTTCCCTTTTCACTGCCATCTTGCTGGCACTAACCATTTTTTATTTTTTTAGTCTTAGCCATTCTGACCAGGGTTCATATCATAACTCCCTTATGATAAAAAATGTTGAACATTTTTTCATATGCTTTTTGGTTGGTTGTATGTGTTCCTTAGAGAATTGTTTGTTTAGCTCATTTGCCTATCTTTTAATTGAATTGATTTCTCTTTCTTTCTTTCTTTCTTTTTCTTTCTTTCTTTCTTTCTTTGTTTGTTTGTTTCTTTCTTTCTTTCTTTTTTCTTTTTTTTTCAGGTAAGCTACTTGAGTTCCATGTATATTCTGATTATCAGTCTTTATCTGAGGCACAGTTTGCAAATATATCCTTCCTCAGAATGGAAGGATATACTCTTGAGGGTTGTCTCTTTAGTCTAATTGTTGTTTCTTTTATTGTGCAGAAGCTTTTTAACCTACATAATCTCATTTGTTTATTTTTGAGGTTGCTTCCTGTGCTTTGTGGGTCTTGTTTTAGAAATCTTCGCCAGCTCCAGGGTCTCCCAGTGTTATTTTTTTCAAGCCACCAAATCTGGGACTCAAACTGTGCAGTTGGCCATGTGGAATGTAGACCTTAACCTGTATACAACTCGCTGACCCAAAATGTTCCGTGTTATTTTTTTAAGAATTATTTATTTATTTAATTCCATTTGCTATTATTATTTTTTTTTTTTAATTTGACCAGAAAGAGACCAAGAGAAAGAGAAAGGAAAAGTAAGAAAGGAAGCCACCAAGTTCAGGATTCAAATCACAGTTGGCCATGAGAGAGTCCAGTGTCTTAACCACCCCATCACCTGCTGTACTCCATATATTCAATTTTTAAAATTAAAGTAGGGAGTTGAGATTGTCTATTTTTTTTCTTTCTTTCTTTCTTTTTTTTTTTTTTTTTTTTTTTTGCTATAGGGCACATGTGCTCGCCAGAAAGACAGAGAGAGACAGAAAGAGAGAAATCACCCCCCAGGGGGATGGCCATGCCACAATCCCTTCTCCTCCATTCTCCTCTCAGGATCTTAAGCACATACGCACATGTGCCCAGCGTGAGTTTAAGCCACCAGGTCCGGGACTTGAACCACAGTCGACCACATGGGAGTCCAGCAACATAGCTATTATGCTAACTGCTGATCCCAAGATTGTCTATTGTTTGATTTCCTCTACTTTTGTTGTTTTTTTAAGGAATTTGTCAATTTTGTCTAAATGTATTAAATTTTTGATCTGGTTGCTCATAATTCTCTAGTATTATATGTTTAATATCCATATGATCTTAATATCTATATTCTGCAATCCTAAACTTTGATAATTTGTATTTATTCTCTTTATTAGTTCCCTAGAAGTTCTCAATTTTATTAGTGTATTTCAAAGAATGAACTTTCTGTTAATTAGTCACCTCCATTGCATGTATGTTTGTTTTGTACTGTATTGATTTTTTTTATTGTTATTGTTTCTTTTTTTCCACTTTCTTAGTTTTTATTTACCTGTTTTTGTTTTTTATTTTTAGTTTCCTGAGGTATAAGGTAAGACCTTTGTTCTTTAGCCTTTACTCTTTCCAGACTTTTCTTTTCTTCCTTCCTTTCTTTTTTTTTTAAGAGAGATTTTTACTACAAGGTGCATGCTCTCACCAGAGAGACAGAGACAGAAAGTCAAATTTCAACCCCCTTGGGGGATGGCCACCCCACAATCCCTCCTCCCCTTGCAATTTTGAGCATGCATGCATACACACCCAGGCTTGAGTTTCAAGCCTCTGGGTCCAGGACTCAAGCAACAGTTGGCTGTGTGGGAGTCCAGCGACGTAACCATTACGCCATGTGCTAGTCCCTAGATATTTTTTTTTAAACTTTACATTTTCCTCAATCACCTTTTAAGTTTTATTCCAGAAATTTTGTTATGCTATAATGAATTTAAAAATTATTATTTTATTATTATTCAGTGAAAAGATTTTTAATTTTTATCATGATTTCATCTTTGACTTATGGGTTACTTAGAAGTGCACTGTTTAGTGTTCAAATATTTGAAGGTTATCAATCTTTTTGCATTTATTTATAGCTTAACTTCACTACAATTGGAGAATATGACACATATAACTTCAATCTTTTGAAATGTATTGAAACATGTTCTATGACATAGCATATGATCTATATTATCAAATGCATGTTCCATGTACTTCATAGGAATTGGTGGTGTACTGTTCTTGAGTGTAAAATGTTACATATGTCAATTAAGTCAAGTTGGCAGATGATGTTGGTCAGTTCCTCTATATTCTTATGTTTGTTTTGTCTGAAGTGTTTAACAGGTGTGTTAGAATAATTTGTATTAGAGTAACTTCTTATTCTAAGTTTTGACTGTTCATTCTAACGAATCAAGTATAATTGGAGATTTGTCAAATCTTTTTTTGCATCACCTAGATTTTACTTTGTTTATTTTGATTTTATGTTATTATGTTTGAAAAGACTTGATATTGTTATATTTCTTTCAACCAATCCTTTAAACATTATTAAATGTTTATTTATCTTTGATAATTCTTTGTACCTTAACATCTTCTGTCTGATATTAGTATAGTAATACCAGCTGACTTTGGATTTATGCATATTTTTTCATGGTCATTTTTTTTATTTGTTGGTAGTAATTGCTTTATTACATTGAATCAATTTATGCATATATTAATAGTATATCTGTTTCCATTATTTTATTCTCAATTTTTCTGAATTCTTATGTTTAGAGTACAGCTCTTACAAGCAGCCTATAATAGAGCCTGGTAGGATGGGTGCCAGGAAGTAAAATTAAGTATATTTCAAAAAATAAAAATGAAGAAAAGTGACATTTCCTGAACACCTGAGCTTATGAAATAAGATCCATATTCACTGTATCTACATGTAGGTATATGTGGGGGGTAAGTGCCTGGCCCAAGAATGAGGAACTTGGGAATAATTACAATGGCAGAGTGATTAAGAACACACGCTCCCACCAGGCTCATCTAACTTCCTGCCAGTTGTGGCCAGAAAAGAAGATCCATAGCACATTTGATAAAACCAGGGACTACTTTAGCTCTAAGTAGTATGGGAATGAGAACAGAAGGGATGAATTTCTCTGAAGCTATAGAAATCTATTTGCCTAAAACAATGTGCACACAGTAGCAAAGAAATACATCTAGAAGGAACAAGTGCCTCTGATACTAGTTTCTTAATGAGAAAAATTACTTATATACCAGCTTTGTGGAATTTTTTATTTATAAATCTTTTATCTGATTCTCAGGTTTTATACTGAAAGGAATATATTTACTGTTATTATAATGTAGATAATGCAATCTGGAATTAAATTGTAAACTTGAAAACTTACATTTTCTACATCTTCTCTAGGATGACCAAGCCTCATAAAATAATTGACAAGATAAAGTTAAGAAAATGTTTTGTCCTTTAGACATAATTCGGTGTAGAAACCACGAGAAAAATGAAAAATTGTTCAGTCACAATCCACTTAATTTCAATGATCTAGAGAGGGCCAAGGAACTAAACAGTGACAGAACTACACTGTTTTCCCCTGCATGATAACAAAAAAGAATAGGTCCATCCATAACATTTTTCAAAATATTACACTAAGAAATATTTGAATGCAGTAAGTATGTCAATGCAACTGTATGGTTAAATGCTATAACCTCTGAAGTCAAGAAATTCAAATTTATAGTCACCACATTAAGCATAGATGTTAAAGCATTAAAGTTAACACCATATACAGTCATATAAAATATTGCATGTGCAAACGGGCTGAGTTATGTTCATACTGGGAACCATAATTTAGAATTTCCTGACTTCTGAACATGTAACACATCATAGTAATTGATCTAGCTCCTTGGAGCTAATATAAAATATCTTGTTAACATGTTTTCTATCCAATTCTTTCATCATTTACCTTTTGGTTCTTGGAGAAACAATTCATCATGCTCAAATGTTTTCACACACCTGCACTGAGCTAATACAGCAATAGAAAAGCCAATGCGACCAGAATTGAGTGAAAAGATTTGTAAATCATGTAAGAATGTTGAATACTACATTAGGGTGGATACATTCTGGACTATGTACAATGACACTTCGTCTTGGGATTTAGAGCTCTGCTTTGTCTCATCACGTGATGGCTTCATAGTTCTGCTGGATACAGGGTACAAGGTATCATGGATTATGCATGCAGAATATCTATAGACTGTTAGCTCATAAAGTTAATGTAGAAGGGGAAAGGAGGATAGTCTACACCATAATGGACATGACATGTTCAATTTTCTGCTCACTACTGGGGCTATGTGTACCTGTCTACCTAACTCACTCTTATCTTTATTTTCATTTGACTGGGTTAAATTTACTACATACTAAACCACTTTTTTTTAGTGAGTAGCCCTGGTGTCTTGCTCCATGCCAGGCAAGTACAACCAATAGTCAAGCGTTCTAAAAAGAGGACTATACTCTAGGCACTGCTAAAGTACCCTATTGATATTGATTGACTTAACTCAGTACAGCAGGCCTTAGAAAACTACACCCCACAGTCCAATCTTGCCTGCACCTCTTTTGGTAAATCAAGTGTTTAGGAACATATCCACACTCATTTGTCTGTGTTATCTTTGACTGCTTTCATGTGACACAGCAGAGTTGAGTAGTTACGATACATATGGCTAGCAAATCTGAAACTATTTACTATCTAGTATTTACTTATGAATATTTTTAGAAAAAGTTGGCCTACCCTGCATAGCAGAGTAACTACACGTATAGCTAGCAAAGCTGAAAACTATTTGCTATCTAGTACTTACTTAACTTGTATTTATAGAAAAAGTTTGCCTACCCTGAAGTCAAGGATTCCCCACTATGGGATCAGTAAGCCTGTCTCTCCAAATTATGTACAAAAATGTATTTTAACAGAAGTCTTGGTTTTCAGAAGGAGGAGGAAGTTGTAAGAGCACAATTATTCATGCCTCTTCATTGTGCCTTAAGACCTCTCTTATCATCAAATAGTGGGTACTGAGATTCTGCACGATAAAAATCTTAGTCATAATTTCTCATCCTTTTGCATTCTACTCACTCATTTAACCTTGGCCTAATTTAACGTTTTGCAATTTTCTATCACAAATTCAACAATGGCTACCAGCACCTGAAAGAAGGACAATAGCATACCAGCAGTTGGGCTTGTTTAATGTAGTTCATCTGAAGTTAAAATAAAGGGGCTATATGTATTTCATAAACCTCCATGGGCCAAAAGCTTACATATAGAGGTCTATTACCCTCTTTCCAAAGAGTAACATGTGCTTTGCTGGCATAGAAGGGAAAAGAACTTCCTATGGACCTTCCCAGAATTTCCCCCTTGGCCCAGAAGCTACGCTGTGGGACAGTCATGAGGCCTTCCCACAAGCACATATTGGCTAAAACTTCACATTTCCAAAACATCTGGGTGAAAAATGCATTTAATCATTCAGATTATTTCCCCTTAAAGCAATGCCATTCATCTGTCTAACTAGAAACAGCTGTGTATCAGTCTGCTATGGCTGCCATGACAAAATTCTATAGCTTGGGTAGCTTAAACAACAGAAATTGATCTTCTCACAGTTCTGGAAGTTGGAAGCCTGAGATTGGGTGCTGGCATTGGTGGATTCTGGTGAAAGTCCTCTTAATGACTTTCAGAGGGCCACATTCTTCTGTGTCATTATATGAGAGAGAGTAAGGTCTCTGGTGTCTACTTTTAAGAGCGCTAATCACAGCATGAAGGCCCCACCTTCATGACCTCATCTAAACCTAATTACCTCCCAAAGCACCAATCCCCAGTTACAATACCTTAAACGTTAGGGCTTCGGGGCCAGCAGGTGGTGTGGCAGTTAAGATGCTGGACACTTCCACATGACTGACCATGGTTCCAGTTCTGGACCTGGTGGCCTACTTTCTTGCTTTCCCCCTTTCACTCTCTCTGTGTGTGTCTCTCTGGTCAAATTAAAATAAAATGAATGAATACATAAAATTAAATAAATAATTTTTTTTTAAGTTAGGGCTTCAACATAAGAATGGGGGGGGGGTACAATTTAATATAGAAGAACCTGCCACCTCCAGCATGAAATAAGACAGAAGTTTGTTGTCAGTGGGAAAGCTCTATACACAAGTTCAATGAACCAGAGCACCAAGGCCTGTATAGCCCCAACTCCCTCATAGCCCTCCTTACTGCTAACTGCATCTTTCTATAAATCTCTCTCTTAGGGATACCACACCAGGGCAATACCCACATTAATGCCACAGATTTGTGCATTGAAATCTTTCCTTGGGATCAGCATAAATCCAAGCTGGTTGAGCCAAGATAAATGTGTGTCTGAAACCCCCTGCTATTCATGATGCAGAAACATAGAAAACGTGTAACTTGGAATTAGAGCAAAATCAGGATTACATAACTAGACACCATTATAGTTGTATATGTTGTTATTGTTATGTAGTAAACACCCTGAAACTTATTGACTACAAACAATCAGCACTTATCATTTCTAGTTGGGCAGTTCAGGTGACGTAGAGCAGATGTGACTGACTTTTCTCTGATGTCTACCGTCGGGTGGCAGATGGAAGATGGCTGGTCTAAGGTAGGTGGAGGATGGTTGGTTTAAGGTAGCTTTAGTCACAGGTCTGGCAGTTGTCTAGGTGTCATCTGAGATGACAGGAGTGACTGAGCCATGTGGTTACCCACACTTCTTCTTAAGGTGGTGGCAAGATTCCAAGAGCCAGCAGAAGCATCCAAGCTTCTTGAAGCTTAGCCCCAAGACTGTTACACTAGAACTTCAGCCACCTCTATTAGTCAAAGCCAAACATGATGACAGCCCAAATCCAAGAAGTTGGAAATGGATTCTACTTCTTGATGGGAGAAGGCACAAAGGAGTGTAGTAAATAGTGTAAATATAGCAAGGGCTGCAGAACTGTGGCCATTTTTGCCATCTACTGTAGGAGTGGAATCAGGGAAATTGTGTTTGCTCAATAAACGAATGAGCTCCAAACAATCAATCACTTTTTCCCTCCACACACTTCCTTTTCCTCACTAGAGAATGAACATGGAGCATTGGATGTTAGAAAACAGAAATCTAGGAGACTGAAAGATGGAAGAATTGTATTTTGTTTTTTTACCCTGACATGAGGGAGCTGCGTCTCCTCAAACTAATTACTTTCCTTCTTTGAGGCTGATTTTTCATCCTGAAAAGGAGTGGAATTGACTACTTAATCCTAAAGCCTCTTATCACTTGGAGGTCTTATATTCAAATCAGATTACTCCTTTCAGATTTTTTCAATTAGTTGCATATAAAGCATTGTGATGGCAGTACAGACTTGAGGATTCTCTAGCACCTGGAACAATGTTTTGTTCATAGTAGTGCTGAGTAATATTGATTGATTGATTGATTCTAGGTATGCCTCTTCCACAGGTTATGTGATTGAAACAATAGATCTCAGAAAGACAGCACTGACTGAGAGAGTTCGTGGATACATTTTTTTTCTGTATCTCTCCAGATACACTGGTAGGACAAGAATCTCTGAATTCTCACAGCATAAACAATAGAGGATAAGGGATCTGCAGATGGCGCAATGATAACATTGCTAGACTTCCATGTAGTCCAGCATGGTTCAAGCCCAGACCCAGCAGCTTCAAACTCATGCTGGGCGTGTGTGCGTGCATGCCCAAAATCCCAAGAGGAGAATGGAAGAGAAGTGATTACGGCATGGCCATCTTCCCTCGGGGGTGATTTCTTACTTTCTGTCTCTCTGCCTCTCTGGCAAGCACATGCATCCTATAGAAAAAAAAAAAAATCTCTTTAAAAAAATAAAAAAGAATACAGGATGAGCACATTTTTGTCTTCCTTTCTTCTCATGAAGTTAGGTACGATCTTTCTCTATCTCTATTTTCTGTCCTCTGACATGGGGAAAATGTTTTATTAAGTAATTGATGCAGTGTCCAGATGTACTTGTTATACTAAATTTGCAAACTTAAGAAGTGTTTGAAAAATATACTCTCTTCCCTTGAAAGTATGAATATTTGCTACAAGACATTTTCCCCTGACAGCAATATGCATATTTTTCATAAAAAGATAAGCTTCCTCCTAGAGATTTCATAACTTAGTAAAGCTTTGCACTCTATAATTCCTTCTACTGCACCTGGCATATAGTATGTGTTCACTAAATACTTTTTTAATTTAAGTCTATTTAAGGGAAAAGGAAATTTATTTACTACATTAAAGTTGTGTTTGCATGTTGCCAAAACATTTAGTAGAAAAACAAAAATTTCAATAATTTCAATGCCAAGTTATACCATATATTCAGACATCTGGGAAGCATTTTGCATTCCCAGTCCATGTTTTGGTGTCCTACAGAGGCAAGCCTCAGGAAATGGCTGTGGGTGTTTGTGGTGAGAGGAGTGTGCGATGTGGGAGGTAGCATTTGGAAAGTGGCTTCTGGGAGGGACAGTGCTGGTAAAGTTGAATCAAAAATTGGTTCACTCTTCTATGCTGATTTCCACGTGAATTTGAGCTAGTTTTTTATATCACATCAAAGCAATTAATGACACTAATCACCTTTACTTCATTCTCCTATCCATTTTTCTTTACTGAACATTCACATACCCATAATACAGCAAGATGTAAAGAATAAGAAAATCATCCTATAGCAACTCAGGGGAATAGCAGTCATTTGTTAAAAATATAAAACATGAGGGTTTGCAGCCACATAGGCAAATGTTTATAATAAAGGGCTAGAAAAAATAAAAGATAAAATGTCCTGTACTTTAACAATACTTTAACTAAAATAAAGATGAGTGATGATTGGCTTCCTATAAGGATACACCTTGTCTGGCCATGACCTAACTTGACTTTTGTGTGCTAGCCTCTTTCTACTCAGTGTTGTAGCATTATTCATGGGCAGTTTCACTGGGTTTGTATAGCACTCCTTTCAATCCAGACATTTAATTTATTCAGTATTGATTATAAATTTGCTCCATCAGCCACCATGCCTGCCTTTGAGTCTAATGGGGTGGGAAGACATGCCATTTCATAAGTCTTAAATATAAACTGAATATCTACATCATATTACTCTTAGGGTTTGTTTTTTTTTTTTTTGACTTTTTTATTATAAATTTTTTTTTCTCAACACAACACACATATGAATTTTCCATCCAAAATACACTGTGCATTGGCTCAATCAAGCACATCAACATATATGTTCTCAGCAAATGATTTCCCAATTTTTGTGTCCTGCATACCTTGCCTTTTGTTTTGCCATCCTAGGTTCCCCATCCCCACCCTCTGCCATGTCCCATCTTCCTCCTCCATTGTCCCTGACATTCATGATTGCCCTCAATGCCTTCCGCCCCCCCCCATTCAATTGTTCTACCAATGAACTCAATTAGTCTAAGTATATCCACTAGCTAGCACAGCTGACATATCCTTACACATGTATCCAAATCTGATCCTAGGCATAAACCCCAGGGAGTAGAATGAACATACTATAAAGTAGACCCCAGTTGTGTCCATACAACTCTCTTCAGTCCTCAAATGTGCATTTTTTTTCCTCCTGCTTATTA
>NW_006205765.1:124368-125559 GCF_000334495.1 Tupaia belangeri chinensis
TTTTTTATCATCATATCTTCTTCATATTACATTGGATTACATATAACTTTACAGTGTATTACATTATTTCTTCAAAAGGGAATGCCATGCACGTCAGTCAGTACAGGGACATTGATCTCCCCACTTCAACATTCCATATCCTTTCTGTTTTCCCCAATCATTATCTTTATTATTCTAATTATTTTTATAAAACAGTCAATTGCTATTTCTCGTTTTGCTTGTAAAAATACTTTGCCCATCTTGAAACACCTCTCATACCAATCCAGTTGAGAATACTATACATGTCATCATCAACAGTTTATAAGCCCTCTCTATTTCTCACTAACGTCCTGACTCTCTATTGTTCACTTGCTATCCTCTTCTATCCTCTTCTCTTCACTCACCCCACTCCACATTGTCCTATTCTCATTAAGTACCTTCACTGTTTTTATGTCCTCCGATTTATTGCTCTCTACTATAGAGTGCGGATAGTCGGTGTATATTGAGTGGATATGTACAATATCTTTCTTTCATAGCCTGGCTTATTTCACTCAGCAATAGATCCTCCATACCAGCATGTTATCATCAATAATATTCCATTTCTACTTTCATACCATGTATACATACATATATGTTTTTTATCCTATCTTTGACCCTCTGCCCTTTCCCCCTCTCCCATTACACTATCTCTGCTATATACAGTCATCTTCCAGGGGAACCATTGAAAATATGATACCTGTAAGTAAAGGGAGAAGGGCCACAAGTTTAGTTTTCACCAATAGGGATCATAGATTCCATTTAATGTTGGATCAAGGGTGGGTCTCGTGCGGATCCGCCATTGTTGGAATGGTGCCGTGGGGCTCTAGAGCGTGAGCTATCCTCGGGCACCAGGCTTCCTCAAGAATGGTAGAATAGTTCCTGTTCTTCCCTGAGGCAATGTAGGGCTGGTAACCATCATCTTCTCACTGTCCATAGGCCGAAGAATTCTCCGGTATCTGGCTTCCTCAAGAATGGTAGAGTAGTTCCTGTTCTTCCCTGAGGCAATGCAGGGCTGGTAACCATCATCTTCTCAAGTTGCAAGTTCTCAAACCTTGTTTTCCGCTTCAGCTTGCTGTTCCAAAGGCCACACGCCGGCCCTGGAGAGGCAGCTGAACGCCGGGGCATGACCCCCCCTCTGGGGGGTCCGGTGGATAGGCGGCGCAGCTGCGTATC
>NW_006205765.1:125669-144880 GCF_000334495.1 Tupaia belangeri chinensis
GTGGGGGGGCGCGCCTGGTGCCCGGTTCTCGCGTCCGGTGCCGCGGCTGTTGCTGCTGCTGCTGCTGTTGCGCGCCCACTCTTAGGGTTTTGAAAGGCCATTTGAAATAATGTTACAGATTTCAGCAGCCTGGGATGACTGGCAGTACATTAATGCTAAGCACTAATTTCCCTGTGGTGGACCATGGAGAAGGGAATACTGGAAATGAGAAAGCAGAAAAAGGCTGATAGACATAGGAGTCTTTGTTTCCTAAAAGGACAGTCTTTTTGGCTCTACACATCCTCAAAATGATTCCCTACCCCACAGAACCATCAAGGTAAAAGATTTTTCAAAGCTGCACATCTTTTGAAATAAATACATATGTTTGTGAATCCAAGAAGTTAATTTTACTCTCTCCCTAAACCCCTATCCAAATCCTTGGAATTATTTTATCTTCATATCCCAACCAATTATTTTTCTTATTTGCCATTTATGTAAGAAAACTGAATTATACCCTTTCCAAGTTAAATATTATAATTTTTTTTCCAAATTAAATATTAGGTCATCAGAAAAAGTTAAGACTTTTTTTTTGTTTTTCTATGCAAAAATGCATCATGACTTTTCTGACAACCCAATATTATAATACAAAATTATTAAGAGATATACAGTCCCACACTGGAGGAATCATCATTTGAGCTCCCCTACCAGGTGAAAGTTTTAGAGGACTCAGAAACCCAAGATTTATATTTAGGATACTTATTGCCTACACTTTTGGAGACTATAAGCTCTCTATGGCTGGAGATAGCAAAAATTCTTGAAAGCAGGCTCTAAAATCTTGCCATCAGGGCCAGCTAGGTGGTGTGGCAGTTAAGGCAGTGATATCTCAAATGGCTTACTATGTGGTTGAGTCCCAGATCTGATACCTTGTAAAACACACAGGTCAGGTGTGCGAGCATGCACCAAATCCCAAGAAGTGAATGGAAATGATGAAACCAGCAGTTAGCGTAATGGCTATGTCACTGGACTCCCACGTAGTCGACCGCGGTTTGCGTCCTGGGCCCAGTGGCTTAAACTCACACCAGGCGCATGTGCGTGCGTGCCCAAGATCCTGAGAGGAGAATGGAGGAGAAGGGATGGTGGTGTGGCCATCCCCCCTGGGGGGTGATTTCTCGCTTTCTGTCTCTCTGTCTCTCTCTGTCTATCTGGAAAGTGCACGTGCCCTATGGTGAAAACTTCTCCAAAAAAAAAAAAAGAAGTGAATGGAAATGAAAGTATTGGTGTGTGAGTGGGGAGGTTCTCTCTCTGTCTCTTGCTCCATCTCTATCTCTCTGAAAAGTGCACATGCACTATAGCAATTTTTTTAAAGTTATCATTAGTTATATAAGCTAAGCATAGTCATTAGAGTCTTATCTTTCACCTCTTCTCCAGATGTTATTAATAACTGAGCTCCTTAAAATTCAGAGTCCAGCCCAGAGGTGGCATGGAGATAAAAGTGGATGGATCCCACATGAATGACTCTGTGGTTTGAGTCCTAGACCCGGTGGCTTGAAAAATCACACCAGGTACATGTGTGTGTGTGTGTGTGTGTGTTCCCAAAATCCCCAGTGGAGAGTGGAAGAGAATTAATTACAGCATTACCAGGGTCGTGGGAGGAAGGCTGATTTTTCTGCTTTATGTCTATTTCTGTCTCTCTCACCAAGCAAACTTGCGCTGTAGCAAAAACCAGAGGAAAAAAAAAAAATGAAGAGTCACAGGGTCAACAAATCCAGGGTGTTCAGACTGAAAAGAAATCCCTCATTGGGAAACCTTCTTTCCCTCATTTTATTTTTAGAAAATATTTTTACATAAGCTAGGTCTATTTAAATTTAGAATAAAAGATGATTCAAATGGATTAATTTGAAGAACATGTAATATTCCAGAACTGTAAATCAAAGTAGACATAGCCTTTTGTGATTTAGTTTACACATGATCCTAACTATTATTTGTTACCAATTGTCCTGTCTAACTTATCTCCTTTCTTTCTTTTTTTTTTTTTGGAGAGGTTTTTGCTATTAGGGCGTGTGTGCGCATGTGCTTGCCTGACAGACAGAGAGACAGAAAGCGAGAAATCACCCCCCAGGGCGGATGGCCATACCGCAATTCCTTCTCCTCCATTCTCCTCTCGGGATCTTAGGCACACGTGCACACACACCTGGCATGAGTTTAAGCCAACGGATCTGGAACTCGAACCACGGTTGACTACATGGGAGTCCAGCGACAGAGCCATTACACAAACTGCTGGTCCCCTTATATCCCTTCTTACAGTTGCCTGGCTAAGTCACTGAACAGCAGCCCCCAGAAGTCAGATGCAGAAAATCATCTTAATGTTTCATATTCCAAGTTGTTTTAGATGATAATTAAATGATAATCACTTTGACAAATTTTTCAGCTGGTATATTTTTCCCCATTTTAAGCCATGGAAGAAAAATTACGTGATAATAGTGTAGCCATTCAAGGAATGGAAAAGTCATTTAAGGACAAAAAGAAGGTAAAAAGAACGTGTGAGTAATCAATATATCATGGGCAGGAAAAACTTTGGCACATTTTAAAATGGAAAACAAAATAGTATTGAAGAAAAAGAGAATTTTCCATAACTTCAATGGCACTTCATTTTCCAATGTATGCTCTTTTAAATGATTAAGGTTTTTTGGTTTTTTTTAACAATCCAGAATAAAAAGAGCAAAGAGTAAAAGAATATAAATCTTTCCATATTTGAAATTTGCAATACTAAGACTAGCCAACAAAAACACAGGATCTCTTGGAACCAGCTCTTGCCCATAATTAAATTAGAATGTGTTTAAATTCTTAATGGCATGGTATTTTACACTGAGTTTGAAATATATACCTAAACACTCAAGCCATCATGAGTTATTAACATAAAGTGCCCAATAACTAGAGAAGTATTACAGCATATGAAGAGTCACAGGGTCAACAAATCCAGGGTGTTCAGACTGAAAAGAAATCCCTCATTGGGAAACCTTCTTTCCCTCATTTTATTTTTAGAAAATATTTTTACATAAGCTAGGTCTATTTAAATTTAGAATAAAAGATGATTCAAATGGATTAATTTGAAGAACATGTAATATTCCAGAACTGTAAATCAAAGTAGACATAGCCTTTTGTGATTTAGTTTACACATGATCCTAACTATTATTTGTTACCAATTGTCCTGTCTAACTTATCTCCTTTCTTTCTTTTTTTTTTTTTGGAGAGGTTTTTGCTATTAGGGCGTGTGTGCGCATGTGCTTGCCTGACAGACAGAGAGACAGAAAGCGAGAAATCACCCCCCAGGGCGGATGGCCATACCGCAATTCCTTCTCCTCCATTCTCCTCTCGGGATCTTAGGCACACGTGCACACACACCTGGCGTGAGTTTAAGCCAACGGATCTGGAACTCGAACCACGGTTGACTACATGGGAGTCCAGCGACAGAGCCATTACACAAACTGCTGGTCCCCTTATATCCCTTCTTACAGTTGCCTGGCTAAGTCACTGAACAGCAGCCCCCAGAAGTCAGATGCAGAAAATCATCTTAATGTTTCATATTCCAAGTTGTTTTAGATGATAATTAAATGATAATCACTTTGACAAATTTTTCAGCTGGTATATTTTTCCCCATTTTAAGCCATGGAAGAAAAATTACGTGATAATAGTGTAGCCATTCAAGGAATGGAAAAGTCATTTAAGGACAAAAAGAAGGTAAAAAGAACGTGTGAGTAATCAATATATCATGGGCAGGAAAAACTTTGGCACATTTTAAAATGGAAAACAAAATAGTATTGAAGAAAAAGAGAATTTTCCATAACTTCAATGGCACTTCATTTTCCAATGTGTGATATTTTAAATGATTAAGGTTTTTTGGGTTTTTTTTTAACAATCCAGAATAAAAAGAGCAAAGAGTAAAAGAATATAAATCTTTCCATATTTGAAATTTGCAATACTAAGACTAGCCAACAAAAACACAGGATCTCTTGGAACCAGCTCTTGCCCATAATTAAATTAGAATGTGTTTAAATTCTTAATGGCATGGTATTTTACACTGAGTTTGAAATATATACCTAAACACTCAAGCCATCATGAGTTATTAACATAAAGTGCCCAATAACTAGAGAAGTATTACAGCATATTATCACTCCTCCCTGGCTAATGAAACCAATCATCCTCTAGTATTTTAGCCACACAAACCAGAGTCATTCTCCTTGTAGCTTGAAAAGTTTCAGAAAGCATTGAAACACCTAAAAGAAAACCTTTTCGCCTGACGAAATAACCCTGTAATAAATGAATAAGGGTTGGGTTGTTTTTACTGGGGTGTGCATTTGTGTGTATTTTCTTTTCAGGCTTTCCACACATCCGTTTCTCTGCATGGGATACAAATCTATTGAGATCCCAGGAAACATAAACAGCATAATAATAATTTACTAATTATTATTGCAAAGCCTCTACATAAGAAGAGCATAGTTTAGAGAGTTAAGCCTGCCTACTTATTGATAGCTTATTTTGATAAGGATTTGCTAAAGTATATTACATGGATGTCTGTAGGATTCAAATTTGTAGGAAATACTGTAGGCATTAAGCAACTAACTATACAACCAAAATTTAAATTAAAATTAGAACTGGTTAAATCTATTAACTTTCAGGATTCATGGACCAGCACTGGGACTCAGGGCTTTGGCAAGAGCTGTGGTCTCTCCTCTCTAGACGTTTTGGCAGAGACCCAGGGCAGTGTTGCCAAACATGTTCCAGTGTGCTCTATCCATTGGACTAATGATCCTCCTAATCATTAGACCAGGCCCTGTAAAGCAATCTTTATGAAAATAAGTCCTGAGAGTGACAGAGTCAGAATAGAAAAAAATATGGCTAATAGAAGAGTAAGAGATAACTAGCAGCTTTCTCACCATGAGAAAAGGCTACTTGATCTTAGATTCCGCTTATAGGCCAAGTAAACTAGTACAGAAGGAAGGTCGTCTGAAGAGTATAACTTAATATCCAAGATGTTATCATATAACATTTTGAAGCCAATGGTAAGAAGACAATTAAATTGATCAAAGGCTTTCAAATGACCAAACCAGACCATGTCTGGATTTTGTCCAAGCCCCACTTGGGGAGTTGGGAGCCCAGCAGAGGCCAGGGTAAAGACAGAAGTTGGGGAGGGGGGGGTACCAGATGATAAGGTAAGCTATGTGAAGATATGCCCCAAGTTAAAATAGAAGCGTCACCCATGGTCCTTAGGGATGAACACAGATTGAGAATACAAGGCCAAACTCAGAAAAAGCCAGAAACAAGGAATGAAACAGATATCAAGAACCAAAAGCATGCTCACACCCTATTACAAACTTAAAAAATAAACACGCACACAAACATACACACCCACCCAAAGAAACTAAATGACAACATTGCAGAGATAATGGAGGCTTAAGTAAAAAGAAGTTGATTTATAGTACTTAGCATAGTTCTGGGCACATATAAGTAACCAATGAATGGTAGTTATTATTATTACTGCTGTTATTAATATTGAATTTAATGTATTATAAATAAAAGCCCCTAAGATAATTTCTAACAGTAAGTAAGGTTTAATAGGTAGTAGTGATGGTTCTTTTTTTATTATCACAAAAGGAGCCAGCAGGTGGAGTCGTGGTTAAGGCATTGGACTCCTATATAGCAGAGTAGATCAGTCTGAGTATTGAACCTGATGGCTTGAAACTCATGCCAGGGGCATGTGTATGCATACCCAAAGTTCTGAGAGGAGAAAAAATTGTAGCTTGGCCATCCCCCTGGGCAAAGGAGTGATTTCTCACTCTCTCTCTCTCCAACTCTGTCTCTCCAGTGAGCACACATCCCTGTGACAAAACTCTCTTCAAAAACAAATTAAAAAGTCATTATTCCTATTCTCAAGCATAAAAACTGAGGCTTAGAGAGGTCACAGAATTAATAGTCCTGCCAACATCTTAGTCTAAGACCAGTTCTCTTTATGATTTATCTAGGATGGTGGACACCAAAGGCTCCAACATCTTCATAAGTGACCAGATGAAAGCTCTCTGATGAAGTAGCAAGGCCTTCATCTGTGAACCCCTTTTAACCATATAGATCATGTTCCAATTCTGATTCTAAAAGAACTCTCTGGAGAATTTAATTGCTGAAGATGCCAATAGTTATTTCTGGCTCTAATCGTGGTAATTCATGTGGAGAATAGAGAGCTTTCTCAAGAATTGCCACTCTATACTAACATGTACAGTTCAAATCGCAGACCCGGAGGCTTGAAAAACACGCCAGGCACATGTGCATATAGGCCCCAAATCCTGAGGAGCAAATGGAAGAGAAGGAATTATGATATGGCCTTCCCTCTTGGAGGATGTTTTCTCACTGTCTTTCTCTCTTTCTCCCTCCACCAAGCACACATACCCTAAGTAAAATGTGTGTGTGTGTGTGTGTGTGTGTGTGTGTGTATAAAACTCTTTTAAAAGGAGGGCACAAATTCATGAATATTAATACAGGTAGCCTGGTGGTCTAACAAAAGCTAAGTGAATACACTACACTATCCTTCCAGGGGGTATTTAAGTCATCACAGTTGACACTAATTACAGAAAGAATCCACATGTTTTTCTTGAAGACTTAGGAGAAATGTAACTATTTTCAGACCATGTCAAAAATAAGTTAACCATACCCTGAGTTCCATTACCATACCTACTTCTCCCAAAATAGATTTCCTCTATAATCAGTAATGGGATGAATTATGTGCCCAACAAAACACACATGCTGAGTCATAAGGCCCACTACTTCCAAATATGACTGTATTTGAAGATAGGGACCTTATTGTAGTAGTTATGCTCAAATGAGGTAATTAGAGTGGGCCCCAAATTAATTTGGCTGGTATTCTTGTACAAAAAGATTACACACACACACACACACACACACACCACACACATACATATATCTGTGGGAATATATAAACATATATGTATACATCAATGTGAATATATACATATGTATATGAATATGTTTGTGTATATACATATATTTAGTATGTGTGAATATATAAACATATATGTATGTGTGTGAGTATATATATATGTGTGTATATATGAAGATGTGTTTGTATACAAATATATATACACATATATATATAAAATTTCTTCCATCATATAAATACACACACACACACACACACACAGACAGAATACAGACAGAAGACAGAGATAATTGTGTGATGACACAGAGAAAAGAAGGCCATCTTAAGGTTAAGGATGGCGGCCTCAAAGAAATTTAATCCCTCCAACACATGGTCTTTTAGCATGAAAGGAAATTAAATTTTTGTTTTTTAAGTCACCCAGGCTTTGGTATTTTGTTATGAAAGCCCTAGGAAACTAATGCAGAATCCAAACCTGCCAATACTTGACAGATAAATCCATAACAGTTCAGCTGAAATACACCTGCAATGTGATTGCTTGTATCCATGATCATTTCAATTCTCAGAACTGCTGAAATGGGGTACTGCTACCGTGGAACTAGATGAAATAGCATCTCTTCCTTTAAGCCCCTGAGACCTAAAGATGAGATAGAGTTAGGTAAGAGAAGAGTTTATATGTCTGCTCTCATATCTAACAAATTCTGTTGGTCATAATTACAGGTTCTCTCTCTCCTGGCTAATGCAACAATCTCTTCAGTGGTTTCCTTTCTTCCATTCTTACCTCTTCCAATTTATTCTCCTCAGAGCATTAAAGTGATCATTTCATCACTTAAAATTCTCTTTTCAATGCCTCCAATGTTTTGGACTGCACTTAGAATAAAATTAAAGTCATTAATGTGGCCTAGACAGCCATGATCCAACCTCATGCTGTCTTTCATCCTCAATTTTAGATACATTCTACCTTGAATATGTACCTGCTCTGCACTTTCTATTCTTTTCTGCTGCAGGACATTTTGGCACACTAAAAGGGACATTCCCAATTCTATGCATAGTCAAGTCTTGCTGGTCTATCAGATCTTGACTTGACTCTGTCTCAGAGAGACATTCTTCACAACTCTCTTAAAATATACCTTCCATATCCATACTTGCCATTCACTGCACAACTCCATACTTAATATTATCACTTGTACAGTCTTTCCTACTCTTCTGTGTACTATTATTCTCTAATCACAAGATCAAGGTCTCCATCTGACCTAGCACCATGGTTGCATGACTGAATGGATATATAACACAGTGAAAGCATTTTGTAAACTCTACAGTCTTATATAAATGCTAATTGTAATGATTAGACTTTAAAGCCTGGTAATGCAGAACCCTTCTCTTTTCTTCTCATGCCTCATTTCTTCAGTGAAAGGTAAGTGGATTGATTAATTTATTCATTATTTGAAAATGGCGTTATTAATGGACTGTCACAGCAAACAACTTATGATTTGTCACAACGTATTGGTTTTAAAAAACTTTGACATATCTTCTCTCACATAAGCTTAAACACCGTGTGAACAAGCAAAATTGTTCCCATTTTGCAGAGAAGAAAACTGGGGCCAAAGAGTTAAGTAATATAATAAAGATAAGAAGTAGTAAAACCAAGACTTATTTCATTACCACACTGCTGTTATCTAAACCAAACTGTTTAATAACTACCATTTCCAGTCCCATGATGACAAATAAAAGACAAGGGTGGTAGAACCCATGCACATATAAATTGGAGATTGCCCGGTAGGTTTGTTTAGTAGAAAAGAAGAGAACTTGAAAGTTCTCTTTTTCTGATCTAGTAATAGAGCAATTTCCTTTGTACAGTATTTCTCTAGCTTATATATCGACTTCTGAACTTAATCTTATTTTGCTTTTATGGTCTAAAATACTCTTGCCTTTATTCTAATTTGAGGCAAATATCTCCAAAAATTATTTTTATATAGTACTTTTGCTCAATAAAAAATTACATTATTGTGTCTTCTAAGATTAGCTCTCTCCTAGACTAAATTAGATTTTTTTCCCAGAAGATGAATAGTTCTGTGAATATTGCTCCATTCATTAAGCATATATTTATTTAATAATGTTTTTGTTAGACCAGCATTTGTAATAGATTATATTCTATGTTGCTATGACATTTACAAAATAATTTTCCAAGTTAAATTGATTTTGTGGCCAAATTTGAAAGACAAATGACAGAATATTTGGAAAATACTTGCAACAGATACAATGGTAGGAGCAACTATCTCTAGTACAAAAAAAAAAAAATCACATACAAACAAATCATAAAAATGTAAAAATAAACAAAAAGATGAGCAAGAATTCACAGAATACATGAACTTGTTGAGCTACACAAAAATATCCACAATAGCACTAACTAATGCACATTCAAGTAGTATTTGGTGTAAAATATTGGTGAATGATTTAAAAATGGAATACATGTACATGAGCAAAAACATTTTGAAGTTTAAATTATTGCAATTATTATGGAGGGTAATTTTATAAAATCTACTTAATTTTAAAATGTATGTAGTTGGGACTCCATATCTAGGACTACATGTTCTTAATGTCCTAACATAATTGTGTTAGCAAAACAAATCGCCACTAAATTTAAATAATTTCATATTTTATTCAATAAATAAATGCAATTTACATCTATATATTTGGCATTAAGTATTTGGCCACAGTGGATACAGTTTTTATTTGGAAAATTGACTCAATACGAATTATTTATTAAATGATAAACTCTTACTCAATGAGACTGAAAAGGCAATTGAACTGATGAAGCCATAAGAACATTAAAAGAAACCATTATTTTGTTCTACAGAAGCATTGACCTCTTTTCGAACCAAGGTCTGATGGAAAAGACCAGTCAATTTGGAGTCAGTCATATGCGAATTTGAATCCTTATTCTGATGCTTGTTCTCTATGTGACTCTGGATATTTTTATCCACCTGTCTAAGCCTCAATTTCCATATTCAACAAATGCATGTAAAGGGACCAGCAGTCAGCGTAATAGCTATGTCGCTGAACTCCCATGTAGCCGACCGCAGTTTGAGTCTTGAACTCAGTGGCTTAAAACTCACACCGGGTGCGTGTGTGTGCATGCCCAAGATCCCAAGAGGAGAATGGAGGAGAAGGGATTGCGGCGTGGCCATCCCTGGGGGGTGATTTCTCTCTCTCTCTCTCTCTCTCTCTCTCTCTCTGTCTGGCGAGTGCACACGCCCTATAGCAAAAAAAAACTCTCAAAAAAATGCATGTAAAAAGAGCATATATTAAAAAATTAAAAACCTAGAGGTCAGCAGGCAGCATGGTGGGTAAGGCACTGGATCCCAATTCAAACCCCGGATCCAGCAGCCTGAAAAACATGCTGGGCACGTGTGCATGCATGCTCAAAATCCTGAGTGGAATAGACGAGAAAAGATTGCCTCGTGGCCCTACCCTTAGGGGGGTGATTTCTCACTTACCGCGCCTGCCCCCATCTTTCTGTCTCTCTTCAATAAGTGCACACACCCTAAGGCAAAAAAAAAATTAAATAAAAATTAAAAAATAAAAACCCATATCTTGGTTATGGCTATTGGTTGAAATAAATAAAAAAGAGATAGTAAAATTTATGGCATATATGATCAACAAGTATCAGTCTTCTGTGCATTTGGATTAATATAAGCTATAGACCAAAGTCTGTGCAGAGAGGAAGGAAAAACAAGAAGCAAATAACTCTTTCATGCTCTAGGAGTCATTCATTGTTCATTTTTCTACATTTGTTTAATAATTTGTTGTGAGAGATGTGATACTTTTTTTTTGCAGGCTTTACAAAATCTTTATTTACATTTCTGTCTCATATATCAAACTTGAGTTCTTAGAGGGCAAGGATGATGTCATTTTCATTTATTTATGTTTATTATTTGTATTATTTATTTATATTTTATTTATTAATTTTAATTATTTGTACATTTAATCTCTATAGATCATTTAGACGGTAAAGACACTTTACCCCGCATGATATACACCTCAGTCCAGCCCAGTTGAGAAAACTATGCATGTCCTCATCAAGAAATAATCTGTGTCCCACAGATGTCTTACCTCTCTATTTTTTTCCCCAAATTTCCTTTCCTACACTCTTCCCCTCCCACACTACCCTTTCCACTTTGGCTGACACTTGTTCCTAAAGATGCAAAATACAATGGACGAGCTCACTGTCAAAGAACTATCTATCCTAATGTATTCCTTGTAACATATCTTGTACTTGTATTGGGACAAAGAAATTTCTCCTACAAACCAATGGAGAAAACAATAACTCTTTAGTAAAGATAGCAACTAATTATAGCACTGTTGATAAGAATAATAATACTGAGAATTTGATGTCTGCCAACACTGTTTAGTCACCTTTTATGGATTATCCATCTAATCTTTTCAACCTAGTAATACAGGTTTTAATATTATAGGTTTAATGATCAATGAGGAAGAATCTATTTCAGTGCACCAAACTGACTCAAAGCTTTAGATGTGACTGGTATAGATTAGTCCCCAGTTCAGGACCAGCAGTTAGCGTAATGGCTATGTCGCTGGACTCCCATGTGATCAAATGCGGTTCGAGTCCTGGACCTGGAGGCTTAAACTCACGCCGGGCGCGTGTGCATGCAAGCCTGAGATCCCGAGTAGAGAATGGAGGAGAAGGGAATGCAGCGTGGCCATCCTCCCTGGGGGGTGATTTCTCGCTTTCTGTCTCTCTGTCTTTCTCTGTCTTTCTGGTGAGCCCACGCACCCTATAGCAAAAAAAAAAAAAAAAAAAAAACTCTCCAAAAAAAGAAAGAAAAAAAAGATTAGTCCCCAGTGCAGAGCAAGGAACTCTAAAACATATGTATGCCATATTCTACAAAGACAGCACATAAATCAGTGTGACAGGGAGAAAATGCTTGATCAAGAAATAAAAATGCTTTTTTTTTATTGCTCAAATCCAAAATTTCAATAGTTTACCATGTAATGGATAACACCTGCTTAGAGTCATGTCTGACCACTGGGTAGCCAATTCAAAATTTACACAGAAGAGACATCTGAGTCACATAGGCTAATTAATAATATCCTGATCCAGAATCTATCATTTTTTTCATTCAACAAATTTCTGTGCACAGCTTCCATGTGCCAGGCACTGTTCTGGACAATAAAAATACAGCAATTACAAAGCAAACAAAAAAATCTATCCGCATAAAGTTTATATTCAGTTGTAAATATAGACACTAAAATAAATAAGTTAAATATGCCTATTGGCTGATAAAATTTGCTATAGGAGGCAGCAAATAGCATGTTGGATAAGATCCTGGACTCTAAAATGGCCAACTGTGATTTGAGTCCCTAACCCAGCAGCTTGAAAATCATACCGGGCACATGCATGTGTGGGTCCAAAATCCCAGGAGGAGAATGGAAGAGAAGGGAATGCAGCATGGTCATCCCCCTGGTAGGATGATTTCTCATTTTTCCTCTCTCCATCTCTCTCCAGTGAGCACACAAAAACCCTTAAAAAAAATGAAATTAAAAGTGCTACAGGTCCAACAGGTGGCACAGTGGTTAAGGCAGCTGGATCCCATATGGCCAACTCTGTGGTTCGATTCCTAGACCCAACAACTTGGAAAACACACTGGGTACATGTGCTTATGTGTCCAAAATACCAAGAGGAGAAGGGAGGAGAAGAAACTGTGGTGTGGCTATCCCCCTAAGGAGTGAGTTCTCTCTCTTTCTCTCTCTGTCTTTCTCTGGTGAGTGCATGTGCCTCATAACAAACTTAAAAGAAATTTTTCTTAATGTGCTATGAAGGAAAATAGAGAAGAGGTAGACGTCTTTGTCCACTTGAGCTGCTATAATAAAATACCACAGACCAGGTAATTTCTAAGCAGAAATTTACTACTCACAGTTCTGGATGCTGGAAAGTTCAAGATCAAGGTACCAGAATATTCAGTGTCTAGTGGAGACTCATTCTTCATAGATAGTGCCATTTAATTGTCCTCACATGGCAAAAAAGTGAAAGAGCAAATTCATTACTTTATATAAGGACACTCATCTCATTTTGAGAACACTTCTCTCATGACTTCATCACCTCCTAAAAACCTCATCTCTTAATATGGTTACAGTGGTCATTAATTTCCAACTTATGAATTTGGGTGACACATTCAGACCATAACAGTTAAGATATTAAAAGCTCTGACTGAAGGAGGGAGCAGAGCAAGTAGAGGAAGGTAACCTGTATCCTCAAAAGGTCATAGAAGGTCAATGTGAATCCCCAGATGAGTAAATGCACCAAATCATTTGCCAGGTGAAAAATAAACAGAGTAAGAAAAGAGATTATGAAGAAATAATTAGGTATATTACAATTTTCATAACAGGTTTTAGTGTAAGAGTCCTGATTAGTACTGTAAACACATTAATATTGTATGAGTATTGTCTGCTTTCTAAAGTGTTTAAAACATTTACAACAATATGATAAATCACACTTATAATTTTAGCTAAATATTTAGAAATGTTAGATTTAACCAGTAGTCATTGTTTATATATTTGAATGTGATTTGTTACATTCATCTTTTTAGTCATTTGTTGTATGAACAGTTTATAAAGAGTTAAAGGAATGTTAACTTTTATACTTTTTAAAACACTTATTTTTATAAGATTATAAGACTAATAAATTAAGCATGGAAAAAGTATAAAGAGAGCTGAGTGCTTCTCTTCATGAATGAGTCTCTCATATACGTAACAAATGATAAAACCAAAACCCAAGGAAGGTAAGAAACTTACCTTCATAAACAGCAAAGCTACTGAGGACCTGAACATGACCGCTAAGCAAATAGCTTCCTGACAATGATATTAAATTTTTTAAGTGCATAGTACAAAACCTGGCACAGAGTGGTCACTTAATATTTCTCTTCTCTTGACCCCAGCTTAAATAAAACAGCAAGAGCAATCAGAGTAGTACGGAACACACCCACTGCCCTCACCCCCCAACACACACACATACACACACACTCTCACCCTCACAGGTCAGGCAAACAGTTTGAGGTAACCCTAACCAAGAACCTTCCTCTGTTCAATTCCCTCCTGCCAACTTCAAATCTTTCCAAATATAAGCACTCATGTGATTTGGTATACTCATTTCATTTAAAATGATCACTTAAGAAGCCACCATATGAGAAGACTGACTACTACCTGGGCTCTTCGCAGCTTGAGGTTACCACTGCACAGTTGTTAAAGCTGGCCATGTGTCAAGATTAGCAAATAGTAATGCCCAACTAGCCCCCATATGTCCTAGCCTAAGAGTGGAACATATAAATGGTGAAAAATTCCGATGTCTCCAGCCTCAGTCACCATTTGACTACAACCACATGAGGAGCCCCAAGAAGCAAGAACCAGTCCAGCTGAGCTCATCACCCCCTAGAACTGTGAGAAAGCATAATGAATCCTGGTTTTAAATCATTGTGCTTTGAAGTGAGTTTTACACTGCAGCGAATACACAGTGAACACACTGCAAACACTCTATGGGGCATTTTCTCAATGTGTTTTTAGTTAATAAACACTGTGTTTCCCTAGGTATTAACTATTTCTAAATGTTCTATCATCCATGCTCCTTTCCTGCTTCATCCATACATGGAACAGCAGAAACATATACTTTATCTAATATTTCAAAATTATCACCTATTACGATACCCAGACAAAGGATATTTTCTTTCTCCCTTTTCAGGAAACAGTTGAAAACTAACCTAATAATGAATATTTTCCAAGCAACGTTCCACTCTAGAACTCTTGGGAGTTGTAAAATAACCCCAAGCTAAGAGGGTAGAATGTCTAACCCTTCGAATTCTTTATATCTTGAAGTCTTTGATTTAAATCATTATTTTTTAAAAAAATCAAATCACACAGTGCTCTTAATAAAGCAGTATTATTTCAAGGAAGAGAATAAAACTTTCCAAATGCAAATGTTTAGCTGGGGTAGAGTTGTAAAAGATTCCAAGACATTAGTCAGGAGATGGATTGCTTTGCTATTACAAGTCTGGGTTACAATATCACTGGAACCAAATTCCCGTCAGATTACTCTTTACTCAAAATGAATGTTTGTAATTATGAAATAAAATAAGTTTTAATTTGAATTGCCGAAAAAGGGGAAACCAAATATTGTGTAATTACAGGAGAAGAAATTTGAGATGGAAAACAAGATAGTGTTATTTACAAGTAAAAAGGCTTTTATGGGATTATGGGGCTTTAATGTGCATATTTGTAGGATTTGGGGTGGCAGAATTTGGAACTAAAATATTTTTCATCAGCGTTTATTTACAGTGTGCACGCAAGAAATGGAATCCCAGACACATCTGATATTGGGCTTATTTAAACCTTTTATATCCCTACTAAATCTGAAAAGACTCAATGTTAGCCACACATAATGGAAGTAATCATGGAGTGTGATAAAGTAAGTATTTGAAAACCACATGCAACTTTTAGGCTCAAGTCCAGAACCATAAAATCCACCTAGAGACATAATGAGCCTGCCTCTCCTTCTTGGAGGAGTAAAAGTAGTAAAGGAGAAACATGTCCTTACTCTCTTTCCACGACTTACAGCACCTGAGTGGAGACCCCCAAATGCTTTATCATGACTGCCGACAAGTACCATTTTGCTCCTCTTGAGAGAAGCCATTTCTTATCTGGCAAGTGTGACACAGGGGACTTTTTGTCTCTATCTGACAGTTCTCCTGTTCTCTCCTAGAGTCCTACTTCTCACATCAAAGAGTTCAGGTCCATAGGAAATCGATCTATCCCAATTATCTTTCTCACTTGTACTGCTCAGTTTGGGGGGCTCTGAACTTTTAATCCCCAAATCTTCATACTGAGGATGTTCTTCCTCTGGAAGAGACAAACTCATTTACATTGAACCACCCTTCCCAGAGGCATTGTCTCCTTAAAAGGTATTACAAAGAAATCTCATGGTTCACAGCACATGTGTGTTCTTCTTCACATATTGCACAATTGTTACCCAGCCAGGTACCATGTTTTCCAAAGTTTCTTACAGTTAAGTATGGCCATGTGACTATTCTTTCCAATGAAATTAAAACATAATTGACAAGCGCTACTGTTAAGTCTGGTCCAGAAAACCTTCCATACTCACTCTTTTCATGCTCCTTTCCCCATTTGGCTTACTAGAAGGAAGCTGAGGCCCAGGATGATTTGGCAAACTTGCCTTAACCTGGATTCCTGAATGACTTAAAGGTGTGTGGTTAAAGAGAAAGAAATCCACATGTTTGGGTCTTTGTTTATTTTTAAACTGTAGTTATACTACCCCAAACATTAGTTAACCCAAAAGAACCTTTTTCTAATAACAGAAACTCAGACAATTTGGGGTAGATTTGAAAAGGTCCAAAACTTTTCAACTTCCTGAAAATTATGTAGTTCAAAAGTTACCTACATATAAAACAATTTTAATGTCCTACAGAAATGGTTTGTCACCAGTCAGAGACAGAAACACTTGTGGGTGAATTAAAGACCCACACCTCTGGCTGTCTTGCTGTCTAAAGAATTTCTTTATCCTGGCTTCTTCCAGTTCACACTCAGTAGTCATTGTTAAGCCTTGGATAATTTCAACAAGATGTCTCAGAATTTCTATTTGAAATTCACTGATAAATAAAAATCTATTGTGTCATTATTTCATCATTTGTTCACTAATTAATTAATTAATTAATTAATTCAAATACTTATTAAAATCCCCAAATATCAAGTATTGTGTTAGGTATTGACTGAAGAGTTATCTTACTGTTCACTGGAACCACTCAGAGAGGAGTAGTAATGAGGATAGTTAAGAGGGTTTTTTTATTATTATAATCTTGTTTATATTACATTGAATCACATATATCTTTACAGTGTACTACATTGCTTTTTCCAGAAGGACTACCACGCATATCAGTCAAGACAAAGACATTACTATCCACATAATACTCATCAAATAGCTTTTCATTACTTTTTCCAGATTATCATTTTTATTCTCATTATTTTTTTAAACATTCAATCACTATATATCATTTTGCTTGTAAAAAGAATTTACCCATTATGAAATACTTCTCAGACCAGTCCAGTTGAAAATACTATACATGTTATCATCAACAGGTAATAAACCATTTTTTAAAAGAATTACTTTATTTAACTTTATTTATTTATTTTTATTTGACCAGAGAGGGACAGAATAGGAGGAAAACAGTGAGAAAGTAAGCCACCAGGTCCGAAATTCAAACCACTGTCAGCCATGTGGGAGTCCACCGGCACCAACTACCACGCCACCTGCTGGCTCTGGTAATAAACCAATTCTGTGTCCCACTAATGTCATGCCTCTCTATTTATTCTCTTGCTATCCTTCTCTATACTCTTCCCTTCTCCCACTATATTCCACAAGGATAGTTAAGAGTTGTAAAGCAAGTTTTTTGGTCCCCAAAAAAGTAATGTCCACTAAGTGTGGACATTAAATTACTGGGCCAAGATGTTTACATTTTCACTCTCTAGAGTATATTTCACGTACACTATGTGCAAAAATCTGGCCTTGCATAATTTGATTGCTTCTGAAATGGCAGTGGTAGTGAGAGGGAGAGTGGAGGAGAAAGTTTAAATATCATTGCGGCCAGCAGTTGGTACAATGGCTATGTCACTGAACTCCCATGTTGTCAACTGCGGTTTGAGTCCCAGACTCGGTGGCTTAAACTCATGCCGGGCACGTGTATGTGCATGCCCAAGATCCCAAGAAGAGAATGAAGGAGAAGGCATTGTGGCATGACCGACCCCTGGGAGGTGATTTCTCACTTTCTGTCTCTCTGTCTCTCTGTCTTTCTGGAGAGTGCACACGCCCTATAGCAAAAACCTTTCCAAAAGATAAATCGTGAGGCAATTTTCCATATAGCGTATTTCTACACAGAGCTTGTCTTCATACAAACTGAGACCTCCAGTGTACAACATAAACCATTATGATAAGGTAACCACCAACCATTGACGGCATGGGGCTCTTATTCCACAGACCCTCTTGGGAGTGACTGTGGCTCTGGAAGAACCCCGAGTAGAAGACTGAGAAGTGTCTGGGCTGTTTGTGAGATGCATCTTATCAAGAGCCTTCTCAGCTGATCCTGGCTTTGCTGCCACATGTGCACTTTATCAGTCCCTGAACTCCAGGTACGTATTCAGGCTCAGCCACAGATGAAGAGCCCAGCATTTCCCAGAGAACTGAAAAATACACATTTTTAAGAGTCTTAAGAGTCTATGCTACAAAAGAGCCACTGAGAAAAGTTACTGGGCATTCAAGGAACAAAGTCAATCAGTCCTGTGGGTTAAGGTACATTTGGAATCTTCCTCTCCCAGACTGCAGCCCAAGGAAGGAAGAGTCAGTGGTGGTGCATTGGAAAAGGCCTTCCTGAGTACACCAGATACATAATTAGGCTGACAGGCCAGCTGAGACTAGGGGATTAATCATGGTGTGAAGATTTTGTTGGGGGTGTCTCTGTCTCCCTCATGGAAGAAATAAATAAAACTAAATTATTATTTTTTAAAGGTGTATAACATACAACAAGGAAAAGAAAAAAAAAAAAACCGAACCTATAATACTACTGCTCTCTAAGGAAAGTGGAGTATGCTAATACTTTTTTTTTCTTTTTTTTTTCCCCCCCTTTTTCAAAACCCTTATGCTGGATTGAAAGATTGTTAAGAATTGGAATTCTGGAATCAGATGGTTAAGTTCAAATCTTTACTACTTCCTGTGAGATGCTGGACAAGTTTGTAAACTCCTGTAAACCTCAGTTTCCTTGACTGTAAATGAGAACAACATTTATACCTACCTCCCAGGGTTAGCAATAATTAAGCTTCATGTAAAATACTTTAAAAAGTGCCTGGAATTTAGTCAATGCTTAAGCAATTGCAGACATTCGTGTAGCAGATTTGGGATAAGACCCAAAGAAGTTAATTTAAAGAGGTTTTCAACAGCTTTCCTGAATTCTGTGGGCTAAAGGGATCAATTATTAAATATCTAGTTACCTTCACCTGAGGAGCCACAGATAAAGAATTAGGAAAGAAGGGACCAGCAGTTAGCGTAATGGCTATGTCGCTAAACTTCCACGTAGATGACTGTGGTTCAAGTCCCAGATCCAGTGGCTTAAACTCACATTGGGCGTGTGTGTGTGCATGCCCAAAATCCCGAGAGGAGAATGAAGGAGAAAGGATTGCAGCATGGCCATCCCCCCGGGGGTGATTTCTTGCTTTC
>NW_006205765.1:144905-147522 GCF_000334495.1 Tupaia belangeri chinensis
TTTTTGGGGAAGCACAGGCCCCTAAAGAAAAAAAAAAAAAAAAAAAAACCTTTCCAAAAAAAGAATTAGGAAAGGACAGGATGGAGAATGGAGCAGAAGTACTAAAGGTGCAAATTGCCTTGTGTCCCTTCTGTATCTTTGGTCCTCTTTCCCCTTCAATACCTACTCTCTCCCCAACTATCCTGACAGTGCAGATTCCCAAAAGCTCTATGCTCTTTCTTTCTTGGAAATATGTTCCAAGGAAAGTGTTAATGTTGGTCCTTCATAACAGAGTGTGGAAGTAAATTATAATACCATGATTGTTCCTTCTGGACACTATATATGTTAAGCCTCATCATCAGCTATGTAATGTGAGTGCATTGTTTATTGGATTTGGGGGAAGCAGCCAGGAGCATGGTCAACTTGTATGAAAGTATATGAGGTGATGGCAAGTAGGTAGATGAATGCCTAAGGCTTAGGGCTAGAATACAGCAGAGAATTCCTTATTGGAAGCCTTCAAAAAAAATTAAATAAATAAAAAGCAACTAATGAAGATAATAATACCTAATGCTATGGTCTAAATGTTTATTTTCCTCTCCCAACCCCTCCTCCCCCTCAGAATTCATGTCAAAAGTTGATTCCCAAGATGATGGTGTTAGAAGCTGGGACCTTTGAGAAATCATTAGGTCATAAGAACAGAGACCTCATGAATGCGAGTTGTGTTCTTACAAAAGAGGTCCAAGGGCACTTGTTTGCCCCTTCTACCGTGTAAGGAGGCAGCAGGAAGACACCATCTATGTACCCCAAGAAGTGGGCCTTCACTAAGCACTGAATCTGCTGGTGCCTTGACTTTGGACTTCTCAGCCTCCAGAACTACGAGCAATTATTTCTGTTGTTCGTGAGCCACCCAGTCTATGGTTGTGTTATAGCAGCCTAAGTGGACTAAGAGCTATATTAACTGGAACTGGCTTTGGGATAGACATTGTCCTGTTGGCCTTTCCTGTGTATCAACTCATTTAATCTTTAATAACACTTGAAGTAGTTACTATCCCCATTTTATAAATGAGGAAACTGAAGCACAGATAAACTAAAAACTCACTGATGCCAAGCCACAGTAGCACACATTAGACATTGCTACTAAGCACACTGAGGTCCCTACATGGAAGGCCTGGATTTGAAGGTTCAGGCTCACATCTGCTTTTCAGGATTCCCAAAAGAAAGTTTTTTGTTCCGTTTTTCCTAATATCTACCACTGGCCTGGCTTATATCTTGTGTTCTGTCTCTGTAAAGACCATTGTGGGCCTGTAGATCCAATCTCAGATCCCCACTCGGTCATTACTAGCTCATTCAACTTATCTGAGTCTCCGTGTCCTCCTTTATAGAATCTCAGCTACTGATACCCAGTTTGCAATAGGAAATGTAGTGAATGCTCTCTGCCTGGTAACTATGATTAACATCATCATTATAGGTGTGTATACCTAAAGAAATGGACTTAATGATTCAGTATGAGAAACTTTCATTTTTGTGTTTCTCTAAGCAATCTTCCTCAATATCAGTTTGTGAAAGCAAAACACAATTCTATAGATGTTTGTTTCTGCTCTAAATAAGTCCCACGCAGGAAGTTATCACATCTTCTGGTTCTGTGTGAGAAACGAACCACTGGGAGAATATCAGGTGAGGCACTCTAGATTTTAGATAAAAACTTTTTTTTTAATTTCCTTTTTGTTTTGTTTTGTTTTGTTTTTAGGTTTCTGCCATAGGGCCTGTGTGTTTGCTAGAGAGAGACGGACAGAAGGAAAGTGAGAAATGACCTCCCAGAAATGGTCATGCCGCAATTCCTTCTCCTCCACTCCTTTCTCTGGATTTTGGGCATGCATACACATGTACCCAGCATGATTTTCAAGTCTCTGGGTCCAGGACTTGAACCATGGTCAGCCATGTGGGAGTCCAGAATTTTAATCGCTATGCCTCCTGCTGGATCCATAACTTCCAAAAAAGAATAAAAATAAATTTATAGGATTATAAAGATTTAAACATCATTTGTCTGTGACTTCCATAGGATCTTTAGGTTCTGATTTGGATTCAGACCTTACTTTGTGGAAGAAGATATATGGAGAAATTTTTCTACTTTGAGGTCAGGGTCTCAGTTTCTATCACCTCCTCCAATTTCTGTACCTTGTTTCATTTGTCCAGTGGATACCAGCAGCCACACAGCCCTGATGCCCTTTCCACAGGAAGCTTACAAAGGCACTTCCTGGCCTCTATAGAATAAGGCCTGGGTAGAAGGGGAACTATAAAATGATGTATCTTAGGTTGGCTAAAGTTGCAGAAAAGAGGATAACGTCCTTGCAAATATAAATCAATTTCTACGGGAAACAAACATCTATAGAATTGTGTTTTGCTTTCACAAACTGATATTGAGATGGTGTAATGGCTACGTCACTGGTCTCCCATGTGGTCGACTGCGGTTCAAGGCCCGGACCCAGTGGCTTAAACTTATGCCAGGCACATATGCTTACATGCCTAAGATCCTGAGAAGAGAATGAAGGAGAAGGGATTGTGGTGTGGCCATCCCCTCTGGGGGGTGATTTATCACTTTCTGTCTCTCTGTCTCTCTGTGTCTTTCTGGTGAGTGCAC
>NW_006205765.1:147553-166994 GCF_000334495.1 Tupaia belangeri chinensis
CCCTAGAAAAAAAAAAAAAAAAAAAAAAAAAAAAAAAAAAAAAAAACCTCTCCAAAAGGTAAATAAATAAATAATCAATTTCTACACATTTTGTGGAAATGCAGTAGGACAAGTGCCCAGGGGCATGGTTGGGCATAGGTCCAATATCAACCTAAATAAGACAGAGTTTCAGCCAAGGCCACCCCACATAAAGTAGACACGACAGCAAATCATCTCATTGTATTTCTACTTTCAATATTAGTTGTTCATATGAACTTCAGCCTCCTCCCCAGACCAGCAGAAACAGCTGTCAATGATGTGTTCTAATTTCACTTATTATTTATGAGTAATTGATAGTATCTCAATATATTCAGGAACAGATCAAGAAAAAAAAAAACAGTTTCCTTGATGCTAACAAGAGGTTATCCACAAAATCCACTTGAATATCTTGTTAAGAAAACAGAAAAACAAGTCAGCCAGTGGCATGATGGTTGAGATAGCTGGATCTCACATGGCTGACTTTGTGGTGGAGTCCCAGGTCCCAGATCAGCAGCTTGAAGGACATGTCAGGTATGTGTGCATGGGTGCCCAAAATTCCTAGAGGACAATGGAGGAGTAGGGATTGTGGTATGGCTATTCCTATTGAGGAAGGATGATGCTTTCTCACTTTTCTCTTCCTCTCTGTCTCTCTCTCTCCCTTTGGTGAACACACACACCCTATAGTATATTTAAAAGAGGAAAAAGAAAGAAAAAAACAGAAAAGCTAAATGACAAACACAGCCTGCTGGAGATAGCTATCTCAGAAAACTGGAGGAGAGGAAGCAGGAAGAAAGGAATTGAAAGAGGGAAGTAAAATCTGCTCCCATAAACCACATTACCTATTTTTGGGTCTATAGAACTGCTTTCTCCTCCCATGAGTCCACATTTCCACTTTCAAGAAAAGTGCTTGCTATAGGATTAGGCTACCTTTCCTAGTTAATAAGAGAGGGAGAAGGAAGGAAAAGCAAAGTGGAAACACCAAATGAATAACAATGATGACCTTCAGACTGCTGAGCTTAGAGGTGCAGCCTTCCCTATGCGCTTGTAGCAATCTCTCAATAACTGATTAAAGGATTAACCACCCAATTTGTTCAAAAGAACACAAGATTTATATACTTATAAGGTCAGGTAAGACATATACCTAAATTAGCATAACAATGAGCTACACCAGAGGAATCAGATAGAAAAGTAATTCACATATATAGTTTGAATTTTTAAAATAATCATAAAGTAGAAATAAGCAGCTACCTTGCTGCCAGCTCCAACAGCACAGAAGAACATGTGTTTGTGTTATCTGTGATTCTCAAGCAAATCAGTTTAATTAGAAATGAAAACTGTGCATCAATCGAATGCAGGTTAACGACTGACATATCTACACACATGTTTTATCTGGGGATCTTAAAGGGATTCCATCTGATTCTAGCACATGCAGAAGAGGTGAATTCCCAGCTGCAACCCAGCAGAGAGGCAGGTAAGCACCACCTTGCATTCCAGGGAACATGTCAGCCTCAAAGGGTGTCATTAAGAGCAGTGAGCTCACCCCTGGGAGGCAGGTGCTGGAGAAGCAACATAATCCCCAGGCTTTTGTTTTTTAATCTGGCTCCACCCTCTACTGTGCAGAACTGTTTACTCAAAAGGACAAGACTCACATTCCCTGTGTCAGTACAAGTGAAACACACCCTTCAAGGAGTTTAGATGACTTGGTTTGAGTATGGGAATCAGCGTGTTGACCACAGAGGAAGTTCCCAAGCAAGTCAGTGCAGGCAGATGTGCCCCTGGGAACCCACAGTTAACATCAGGCTAACCTGTCTGCTGACGCCAGGCCTCACAGGGAGATGAGAGAGCAGGGGCCTCCCCGACTGCCCGTACTTCTGATCTACCACCCAAATCTACTTGAGGAAGACCAATTTCCAGCTGCTACTTCTAATCCCTAAGCAGGGTTTAGTAAAGAAAGTGAAGAAGGAAAGGAAGAACTAGAATTTCAGTATCAGAAAATAGGACAGTACTAAAAGCTATACACCCCTCCCTGCCCTGGGAGCAAGCAAAACAAAAATAACTAAGTCCAGTTTTATCAGATTTGTTGACTTTCTTCAGGACTAAGAAATATTTTCTCCATCTTCCCCACACTTTCTTCATCTTTTCAACCAAGATAATTCAGCCAGTTCTTAACTTGACCTGAAATGTCAGCTCTTCAAGTATGTCTTCTTCACAGGAGAAAACTTCTTCCTCTGACCTTCCAAGCCTTCCCTGACTGCCCTTACCTCCTTCAGAATCCCAGTTCACATTTACGATTAGCTTCTCCAAACTGCCTGCTTCTGCCTGAGCCTCACCTTTCTGTCCCTGAACCTGCCCCTCATGACTCTGCCGTGCAGCTTTCTTCTTCCAAGCCTATTTGGAGTGGAACTAAAAATTAAAAACTTCCCAGAAATTTCTACCACACTCTACTCCAGTACTTTTAACCAGCTCTGCTGAGAATGGACCAGGATCAGCTGAGGGGACAGCCAGAATCAAGTTCCTCTTTCCTGTCTATTCACCTACCCTAGGTTGGATTGTGTTATTTTCCTGTGTCTTTGTTAGGGATTATCATGTGTCTCTCTGGGGTACGTCACATGCACCCAACATTGGTAAAGTCTGCTTCTCTACTGTGCTGTCAACTTCTCAGTCTCCAGCACTGAGTGCTGCCTGCGCTTAGCTCATTACAAACCTATAAATGCCCTCCTGTACATATGGGCCTAAGTGGGTAGATCAAGGACACAGAGAAACATACCAGCCCAATTAGTATCAAGCTTACCAAATAATCAAACTCATGATCTGAGTCCAGCCACTAATCCAAGCATGAGGGGTGAAGCCAAGAGACTGACTTTTTGTTGTTCTTGATTTGACTCTGGTGAAGATACATAAGCCATATTGTTATGCAGCAGTACTTTCTGGGGTTTTTTGTTTGTTTGTTCCGGTTTTTTTGTTTGTTTGTTTGTTTTGTTTTTTTGTTTTTCTCTATCTGAATCTTCTTTCTGTGTTATTGGGATATAGGCCTATAGCCATTGGGCTTCCAATTTCAGAAACTAAAATTTGATGGCACAGTCTGAAAAAAGAATTTTTTTCTATTTGTAAATTGACATAAAAAGTATCATTAGAAAGGTATTCTAAAGAAATAAAATTAAGTCTTTTTTTTTTAAAGAGATTTTTGCTATTAGGCAGGTTCCTGTTTTTTTGTTTGTTTGTTTGTTTTGTTTTTTTGTTTTTCTCTATCTGAATCTTCTTTCTGTGTTATTGGGATATAGGCCTATAGCCATTGGGCTTCCAATTTCAGAAACTAAAATTTGATGGCACAGTCTGAAAAAAGAATTTTTTTCTATTTGTAAATTGACATAAAAAGTATCATTAGAAAGGTATTCTAAAGAAATAAAATTAAGTCTTTTTTTTTTAAAGAGATTTTTGCTATTAGGCAGGTGTGCTCGCCAGAGAGACAGAAAGCAAGAAATCACCCCCCTCCGTGGGAGGCGGGGATGGCTACGCTACAATTCCTTTTCTTCCATTCTCCTTTTGGAATTTTGGGCACATGCACACACACACACACACACACACACACACACAGTGTGAGTCACTCCAGGCCTAGGACTTGAACCACAGTCATCCATGTGGGAGTACAGCAACATAACCATTACATTATCTGTGTGTCCCAAGTCCTTCTTTTTTCCAATATGTGAGAAGGCATCTGTACTTACCAGAGAGAGACAGAGAAAGAAAGAGAGAGAGGGAAAGTGAAAAAACATCGTCCATGGGGGACTGTCACACTGCAATCCCATCTCTATTTCTCCTCTTGGGATTTTGGGCATTCACGCAAGTATTTTTCAGACTGCCAGGTCCAGGATCCAAATCACATAGTTAACCATGTGGAATCTAGCTTCTTAGTCACCACCCCACTGACTGGCCTAATTAATTCCTTTTTTATTGAGAGAGAGAGAGAGATTTTTGCTATATAGGATGTGTGTGTTTGCTTGAGAAACAGAGACACAGAAAGTGAGAAATCACCCTCCAGGGGGGATGACCATGCTGCAATCCCTTCTTCTTCATTCTCCTCTTGGGATTTTCGGCAGGCACACACATGTGCTCAGCATGAGTTTCAAGCCACCAGGTCCAGAACTCGAACTGCAGTTGACCATGTGGGAGTCCAGCACCTTAACCACTATGCCACCTGCTGTCCTCAATTTATTTCTCTTACATTATCAAATGATCATTTTTCTAGACTCTTGTCTAGATTAAAATTATACCAATTCAAGAATTTAGGGATACCAAGAACATGTGTTTACAACAGGTAGACCAAAGAAATCCTATTTAATTTCTGTAATTCTTTCCATGATCATCTATAAAATATGTCTCGTCATTGGTCAATAGGGTTCTGAGATTAGTGAGAGATACACTCAAACATTTGTTTATTCAGTGTCTCTGACCCAACCTTTGCTGCAGTAGAATAACATGAAGGCATATTATTAGTCTTTTAGTATAAATTCCTGACATCCCATCAAGATCAATCCAAACCACAAAGAAGTTTGGGACTGTCTTAGAGAGGACCACATCCAAATGAGGAGACAACTAGAATCAAGTTCAGAGCTTTAGGAACTGAACAGGAAGTAAGCATGGGGTTGGGGGAGAGGGCAGAGGCAAGGAGAACTCAAACAGAGGTTGTAGCTAGCTAGCAACTCTCATTTTGACAGATGCCGGAGCATCTGTCAAAATGAGACACCACCAGGAGCTTTACAATATAAGAATAGCCAAAAATGATTCTTTTTTGTGCTGATCAAAGTGATTTCCCAGCAAGGCTACTTTGAAAAGCATCACAAAAGTGAAAAAGATTCTCAAACCCACTTTCTCCTGTTCCCAAGCCTCTTAATAATGAGCTGAAGCAGGTGACTCTGGCAGCAACCGCCATCTCCAGAGTTAACTTTCTAGACGTACTCTAAGTATTAGTTTTCCAGTTCTTATCTCAGATGCAAATGAATTTGGGGAACTTGGTTTTTATAAGGCAATAAAGGAGGAATTCTAAAGAAATATATTTATGATTTATAATATAAGACACTTTTCTGATCATTTTCCACTAAAGGGAGGAAAGAGATTAATTGGCATGAAGCAATTTCCAAGGTCGGCTCAGTGACTTTTCGCTGATGGGAGAACTATATTCCTAGCATCATAGAATTTTAAAGCTAGACAGGACCTTAGAGATCATCTTTCCAACTTCCACATTTTCCAGATGAGTTACCAAAATTGGAGATAATCAGCAATTTTCACAAGGTGACATGGTGTTATTGGCAAAGCCAGAATTAAAACAAAGGTCCCAGACACTATATATATATATATATATATATATTCAGCTCTATTTCATTGCCTGCTTAGTATTAGCTAAGAAGCCACCTTCTAAAGAAAATACAATGGTCATCGACTTAAAGAGTACAGACAGGCTAAAGGCTACCTCATCCCACCAAACGCTATCATTTCAGTAAGAGTACTGGTTCAACTGTTTCTATTCATGAAGGCATGAGTGTGTTTCAGTACCTGAAGTTAATCCTTTCTGCCAAGGACAGAGGCAGATTCATTATTATTCTAAGCAAAAATATTATGAGAGAATCCTCCTATAGACCCCCCAGGGCCCTCAGAAACTTTTAGAGCCCCACTTGCTTACACAAAGTGTGTCTTAGACAAAGACACTGCCTGGAGAATGAACGCATGCTAAAGTAGGCATTGAAAATCAATTTCTTACTAACATTGATCAACTCAAATAAAACGAATCTTCCAAACCATCTGACTGCTATGATCCTGGATTCAGCATTGCTTAAATAACTGTTCATCATGGCAGTCATTTAACCTATTATTCAAGCAAAAGAATAGAACTCTGAAGAAACCATAACCATAAAACAGTCAGGCTCTTTAGTTTCCTGAACGTTGCAGCTTGACTAGGCTCACCAGTGCTGTCCTGCCCCTCCACACATTTCCTGACCCAGGACAGAGAACAGCTGCCACTTAACCCTGCATTAAACGTTGGTGGCAAATGCTGAAATTCCAGGCCTCTCCTCCTTTTATGTTGTCATTTGAGCAAAAAGACAGCTGCTCGCTATTACACTCAAGATACTCTTCATCTCCGTGCAGAATGTGGTGAAGTCATTCCCTATGGCTTCATATGGTTTCCTCCAGCATACATTAGCATTTGGCCAGCATAGGTGAAAGAGAGCTGAAATTCCACTCAGAGAACCACATTCATGCAGGTCAATTGCCCTTTCTCTTTCACAGTTTTCTGTGATCTCTTTCCTTTTCCCAGTCTTATTTCCCTGTGGCTGTGTTCTCTCTATTTTTGTTTCTTGCAGAAAGACTAACGAAGGGGAAGTTTTGAAGGAGAGCAGAGGAAAACAACACAAAGATTCTGGCTGTTCTAGCCCTGCGTAGTGCTCATCCAACAGGGTTTGCATAGCCTGGATCTTTCGATCTTGGGTTGGAATGTATGTGTGTGTGTGTGTGTGCATGATGTGCTTTGTTCTAAATACCTGGTATGCAGAATGTATTGGGTGAAGATTTATTACACTGAATGAAATGCAGTGGCAGTTGCATTAGCTTATTTGGCGCTAAGGCAACCCAATATACCAATTCCAGTTTATATCAATATTTCTCTGAACTTTTTTGTGACTATCCCAAGAAATAATTTTCTAGTTATTCACATGCTACAAATTCATATTTTAGAATGGAGTGATAAGGAAGAAGGAAATCATAAAAAAGAAAGCTAGAGAAAAATTAAAGTGGGGAAAAAAACAAAATGAGTCATAGTAAAAGAACAGATCAGCACTCAAAATGCCTGTTTTTAATAAAATATTGAACTAATTATTTAAGACTCAATTTCAATTTCATGGCCTCTAAAAATGGAGAACATAGCATCTGACAGAGTGTTGCTGTGGAGAACGAATGATATATAGTCTATACAAAAGTGCATTAAAGACCATAAAACACTAGTGAGTGTAAGGAATAATTCTTATAATGACAGAGTGGTTAAAAACAGTCAAATTGCCTCAGTTCATCTCATTTTAACTTTGCATCTTATTAGCCATATGACATTGGCAAATATACTTAATCTATCTGAAACAGAGTATTCTCATCTATAAAATGGGAACAATAATAAAGTAATATCTCATAGGGTTTTTAAGAAATAAATTAAGTCATCCATTAACCTAGCACAGTGTTTAGTACAAAGTAGTCAAGACTATTCATCTATTTTTATTACTGCTATTATTTTAGTAGCTAGATAGTAATAATAACAAACACAGCGTCTGTGGAAGTTCCATTGATTCTAAGTGTTTTATGTATGCAAATTATGCAATAGTAAAAATTGCACACTTAGGTCTTGAGTGTGCCATTATGGCATAGAGCATTTCCCATCCTAGAACTGCCAGTCCTAGCTCAGCCCTCTCATACTGATTCATATCTCCAAAAGACACCTAATTTTTCTGTCACAAAATTTCTCCTCTGTTCACCTCATATATCAAAATCATGTTTTTACCTTTCCAGGCTAAGGAGAGAATAAGAGCTGGGGGAGAGGGCTTGACTGTACACATGATAACCTTCCTTCCACATGATAACCAACACCAATTCTTCAGCACTTTCCAACATAAATAACCAGTTCTCTGAGTCTCTGGATACCGACTTGCTACCCAACAATTCAATTCAATTCTGACACTATCCATCTGGATTTAGCATCAGACCTCACTAGTTAGAGGGATCTGGTGCCACAGGACTGCCCCTACTTCAGATGCCAATCACAAGCCCTGGGGACTCCTTTTTTTTTTTTTTTTTTTTTTGAGAGATTTTCACTGTAGGGCGCGTGCGCTCGCCAGACAGACAGAGAGAGACATAGAGACAGAAAGCGAGAAATCACCCCCCAGGGGGGATGGTCACGCCGCAATCCCTTCTCCTCCATTCTCCTCTTGGGATCTTGGGCACGCACGCACACGCGCCCGGCGTGAGTTTTAAGCCACCGGGTCCGGGACGTGAACCGCGGTCGACTACGTGGGAGTCCAGCGACATAGCCATTACGCTAACTGCAGGTTCCCAGCCCTGGGGACTCCTGACCAGCCAGCTATAACTTAGGGCTTCCCATGATCCCCTTGTCAGATTTGATATTTGCTGGAACAGCTCACAGAACTCAGAATACTGTTTGCCAGTTTATTATAAAGGATATAACTTAGGAACAGTCACACGGAAAAGATGCATATGACAAGATATTGGAGGCTGCAGAACTTCCATATCTCTCCAGACGCACCATTGTCCCGGACATCAATGCGTTCACCAACCCAGAAACTAAATGATAACCAAATCTACAACTGGGCACAACTGGAGAGACCTAAGCAGTGTTGCCCATACGTGTTCCCACAGAACACCATTCCACAGGAAGCTCCCTGAAACAGAACTTCTCTGGAATTGAGAGATACCTCCATGCCTCAGTAGCCTTGTAGATAGTCACATTAACATATTAAAAGATGCAAAAGTAAAGAAATTTGTATAATTTTGTTTATTCGAAGATTCCCACATTCAATTAACATTGGAATTCTTATTTTTGCATTACACCTCTTTTTTATAAAAAAAGAAGATTTTGCTTTAGGGTGCATGCAATCTCTGAATAGAGAGAGACAGAGACAGTGAGAGAGAAAGTGAGAAATCATCTACCAGAGGGGATTGCCACATCACAGTCCCTTCTCCTCCACATCTACCAGAGAGGATTGCCACGTCACAGTCCCTTCTCCTCCAGTCCCCTCCTGGGAACTTGGGCATACAACTAACAGTATTTTTTAGCTCATTAACCAATATCTCCCTATCTCCTCCTCCTGTCTACCCTTCTCATCTTAGAGTAACTACTATTCTACTCTCTCTTCCTATGAGGTCAATTTTTTAGCTTCTGTACATGAGTGGGAACATGCACCTTTTTCTAGGTCTTCATACACATTGTTAAACACGGAAGCACCAATCTGATATTTCAGGAACAGGATGTTAGAAATGGAGCAGTTATGGATCAGCAGGTGGCATGGTGGTTAAAGCGCTGGATTTCACATGGCTGACTTTGTGGTTTGAGTTCTGACCCAGTGGCTTAAAAAACATGCTGGACAAGTGTAAGTCCATGTCCAAAAATCCCAGGATGAGAATGGAGGAGAAGGGATTGTGGTGTGACCATCCCCTCTGGGGGATTATTTCTCACTTCCCCTAGCTCTCTGTCTCTTTTTGGCTAATGCATGCACCCTATAGCAAAACTCTAAAAAGAAAGAAATGGAGCAGTCATGTTAGATGGTAAAGAAACTATCCCAAGGGCACATAGCCTTGCAGTAAATTACTGTTGTCATTTAATTTTTTGAAGCACAAAGGATTGTGTTTTTCTACCCTCTTAATATGAGGTTTCATCACATGACTTGCTCTGGCAAATTAAATATGGATAGAAATGTCATATGACTCAGAAAGAAGTTTTTGAAACTCGTATAGAAGCTTTGAAAGTCATAAAGAAGTTTTTAAAACTCATTATGTATATCACAATATTCTTTTCCTATTAGAAGGTGAGTATAGAAGACTGTACTCTCCATCAGCCTGATTTTTGATCCATGACAGGCATGTAGCCAGAAAGAGAAATGATCTTCATTATTGTAAGGTTTAGGTGTTGTTAGTTATCACAGCTCAACCTATTCTAATATATACCATCAATATAACGACTTACTTTAATCCATTTTTTTAATTTGCTCTAGGATACATGTGCTTGCTGAAGAGAGACAGAAAGAGAGAAAGAGAAAGTGAGACAGCACTCCCCAGAGGGGATGACCATGCCGTAGTCCCTTCCTGTCCATTCTCCTCTCAGCACACATACACACACCTGGCATGTTTTTCAAGATGCCAGATCTGGAACTCAAACAATATAGTCAGCTATGTGAGATTCAACCACCATAACCACCATGCCAACCAGCTGGTCCCACTATACTTCATTTTTACCCAAGCCCTTAGTGCCTTTCTCCCTCCATCCCCACTTTTCACCAGAGACACCACAAATATCTATGGACCATTTACCCTGTTAAATCCACTCTTATCAAGAATGTGGAAAATAAAATCTTTCACCACACAGAAACTTCCCACCCTTCAGTCAATGTTTCTCCCACTGTGTGGGGAGAATCAACCTCGATAGTTTAGAAAGATTCATGTCTAATTTTATTGAAAAGGGAAATCAGTGCATTCCCTTTGTAGATGGTATGACTGAATAATTCATTGAAAGCTTCATTATCTATAATTGTGATAACACACACTTTAAAATAAAGTATTACACATATCAAATATCTCTGATACATTTCCGAGCAAATATGTGCACATATGTAATCAGCTGTGGTAATCAACTGCACATCAACAAAGAATCGGAGTGTTTCAGGGGCGTAAAGATGCCGTTACAGTGAACAATCATTTGGCAGTGTGGCTTATTTTAATAGACACATCACTTTAAAATAAGTCTTCACCATCTGCTGCAGCCTCTAATTACAAATGCAACAAGAACATAATTCACAATTGCATCATTAAAAAGTAAGACATAAGGGATTTAATGCATGCCTATGTCCTTTTTTAATGCAGCAGACGTCTGTTCATCTTGCGTTTCAGGCACAAATTGGCGGTAAAACTTTCTTTCTCTCCATGCTGAAATTTCCCAGAGAGTAGAGTGCTGCAGGAGACAACAGGAAATCCATACAAAGGTGCTTAGTTGTCATAAATATTCATAGGCCATAATCCTATCGATATTAGATTTACTTGTCAACATTGTTTTTTGTATGCAAAAAACCCTATCTTTAAACAATGTACATATGAAGATTAAGAAACAGTCTATTCAGCGAGAAGTACAGATAAAACCATTTCATTTGACCAGTGCAAATAGCTTAGACATTCACATTTGGTTTAGATGTCTATAATAAACTGATCTTTTAGCAGCCCACATTCCAAATGTTACACAAAACTGGCTTGATAATCCCAGCCTCTGCCAGGCCCGTAACTTAAAAAAAGAATACATAGTACTAAAGCATCTTGTTTAAGGTCAATTCTTTATTTTTTCTTCAAGCCTAATTATTCAAAGAGTGCTGAGGGAAAAATGTGTTATGGTAGAGACCGTCAATTTAGAAGTTTAGATTGGCAAACCTGTCCCTTCTGGATATTTGCCTGAAGGACAGGTATTTTTTGCCAAATAGATAGAAGTCTTTGTTATGGCTTTAAGGTCTAAATGGTAATATTATTAAACAAAAAAATAAATAAATAATCTACTCAATTATGCATTTTAAAAAAAACAAATAATGACAATCCACTTTCTTTTTAAAAAGCATAAAATATTTGGGACCAGCAGTTTTTGCAACGGCTATGTCTCTGGACTCTCATGTAGCCAACTGCGGTTCAAGTCTCAGACCTGGTGGCTTAAACTCAAGCTGGGCACATGTACGTGTGTGCCCAAGATCCCGAGAGGAGAATGGAGGAGAAGGGATTTGGGGGTGGCCAACCCCCTGGGGGATGACTTTTTGCTTTCTGTCTCTCTCTGTCTTTCTGGCGAGTGCATGCACCCTATAACAAAAATCTCTCCAAAATAAATAAATAAATAAATAAATAAATAAATACGGTTCTTTAGTAATTCCTAATCTTCAACAAAACACACTAATAGTTTAATCCAGCCCAAGTAGATTTTCTTGTTTACCAGCATCATCCTCACAATAGCTAGTATTTTTTATTATTTATATTATTTTATTTGTTATTATTACTATTTCACATGTGTTCACCAGAGGGAAACAGAGAGAGAGAGGAAAAGCAAGCCGACAGGTCTGGGACTTGACCCATAGTTGGTTACGTGGGAAGTCTAGCGCCTCAACCACCATGCCACCTGCTGGCCCCAAAAGTTGTTATTTCTTTAATGAGATCTGTTACTATTTCCTACATTAAACATGGAGAAAAATATTCATTGACTTCTAGTGTGGTACCATAACATGTGTATATCAATAGTGACATATATTCTGTTCTTCTGCAATCCTGGAGTTTTTGAAATACAAGACAAATATTCTTAACACATGTTATATTAGCACAATAAGCTATATAATTACACCGAAGTCTCTTTTTCTCCATTTCTCCATCCTGTCAAGATTTTGGACAGAAAAAGGGGCTATGGCATGACCATGTCCCACTGGGAAGTTCTTTCTATCTCTTTCTGATGAGCACACATGCACCCTCTGGCAATACAAAAATTAAAATAGGAATAATTACATTTTCAGTCACAAAAAATCATTTTTATCTCCTCAACCTTTAGATTCTTTGAAGTGAAAGCTTATGTTATTCAAACTTTAGATCATTTTGTTCAAAAAGTTCCATGTACATAAAACTAATCTCTAAAACATATTGAAACTATATAACAGAAATCATAAGAACAAATAATGTTTAAAGCATCTAAACAAAACCTATAGTTTTAGTACTAAACCTATAAAACAACTTCTCAATAAAGCCCTATCATTCCATTTTCTAAACTGTAATTTCAGTTTCTTACCACAGGACAAAACAGAACAACAAAATGTCTTAGAATGATAAATAGGGTCTTACAGGAGTCCTTGAGTGGACAAACACTCTTAATTCATCTTATGTCTTCAGTCAGAAAACAATGTGATTCAACCACATCAGAATAGTTGTTTACTACTCTCTTCAAGAAACTTCAGAGAAGGCTCCCTAATACTTGCCAGCCTTCTCCCCCGCCTCCCCCAACACACACACACATACATACTCCAGTTTCTAGAAATTCATCCTAGGGTCTCACAGTCACTTTTGGGTAAGAAATTCGTTCTAAGCTCAATGCTGTATTCTCCTCAGACCTTTCATCAATGGGAAAGGAGAACTGATATCTGTCTTCAGCAGGATAAATAGCCTTCCTCTATTTTAAGATTTATTGATTTTGTTTCACATAGCCTTACTGTCTCTTGATTAAACAATGCAAATGCTTTTATCTTGTCATTATTTTCATTTTACTGGTATTATCTGGTCAGCATCAATTCTTTTCCTTAGAAATTTCATAAAAACATTTTAAATTAAGTTTTTAAAGCCATATCCAATTTTAGCAGTTATAGCTTCTGCCACTTTGAGTTTTCTTTATTATCACAAAGTTCAATTTTCCCAGATCAGATTTTACGCATCTAAATTTTGTCAGGAAGATTTAATTTTGCCATCATTTTTTTAGCCGATAACAAATTCTACCTGAGTAGTTTTAGTCATTGTCAGTTTTATTTCATTGCCATCAGCTCTGCTAGTAAAAACCATTATGAATTTGATAAAAGAAAGATAGCTTGTATTTATTTCTTAGCTAACCCATGAGAAAACTGTCAGCAGTTTCTGTGAAGTGGAAATAGAGACAAAAAGCAGGGTATGAAAGGAAAAGGGAGATAGAGTGTAAGAGGAGAGATCTAAGAGAGAGTAGAAACACAAATCCACACTCACAATAAAGTGGCAAGAAAAGCTACAGCAGTTTTACCATATCAGCAACTCAGCTGCAAGATACACCATGTGGTTAAAATATTCTCCAGCCAAAATAGTGGCATCTATACACACAGTTTCAATGACGCTGCAGTTTTTCAGTTATTGTCCAGTTTCATAAAATTATATTTTGAATGATAAGAACTGAACCTGAATTTCATACTCGCCAAATGGTATCATCCATGCTGTATGAACAGGGAAAGTTTGGCCATAGTTTGTTCAGCCATCCAGTTGTTCCTTCATTTACTAAATAAATATGAGTTGCTCAGACCATAGCAAATATGGTGCTAAGTACTAAAGCCACAGGGATATGAGCTAGCTCAAGCCTCTGGCTGTTCTCATGGGCATGAAGGACCACATATTGTGACATAAAATAATGAATTAACTACATACAAACCGTGGTTAGTGTTTTGAAGGAATAAATACAGTGAGGAGGCAATCAGTGGGATAGAAAACCTCTTGGAGGAAGTGAAATTGGAGTTGAAACCTGAAGAGTAGACAGACACACAGCTATGAAATGACAATGGAGTAGAGAGCAAGCACCCCTAGGCCAGAAAGACCATGAGCTTTTCTATAAAGTTTAAAGTACAGAAGTAGATGGATGTGTTTGGAGATTAGAGAGCAAGTGAAGTATTGCAAAATAAGATATCTCCCTCTGACAAGTGTAAATTGATACACAAATACAATGGTTATCCTTAGTAAATTTAAAGCTTAAAAATGTTCTAGATAAATATTAGAGTACTGAAGTCTGAAATGTGCATTCTACTTTCAGTTTCCTATTAAACTGGTTTGCAATTCACCTTAAATACTCAAAACCAGAAAATAAAAATATTATGTAAGAATGCAAGTCATATTTCATATTAACAAGTCTAAGATTACATATTTTAATCTGCTTGAGGGATAATTGGAGGTCTGCTTTTACTCGAAGTTCCTGAAACATAATTTTCCCTATTGGTTTAACGCAGTATGCAAAGCCCTGAGGAATATTTCTGCAACAAAGACCTTTCCCCATCAAACACAGGAAGAAAACTAACTTCATTTCCTCCTGTTCCTTCCTGCCACAAATCTACCTTCATATCAGAAGACAAACTGACCCCCAAACACAGGTGTAATTCTATATTCTATTTTAAATGCCATCAGATTTGAAACCCAAGTAATTAACAGCTCACTAGGGACCCTAGTGAAATAAAACCATCTTTGATCCTATTCCAAAATCCTTTGCCAAATGGATGGGCAGCTCAACCCCCTCTGCTTTCCCATTAATTGAAATGAATAACTATATCAGAAGAATGTTGTACGCAGGCGAGCAGGTTACAAGGGGGGTGTGTTTTTCAGCTTGATCATTAGAGGAGTTAATTTGAGTGCTGGGATAGTATAAATATTGACATGTACAATTATCTCCCATCCTAAACTAAGCTAGCATTGTGACTCTCTGGCATCTTGAAGGAACAGAGGCATATGAGATATATCTTATCTTTAAAGTAAAAAGCTCTGGTTCTTTTCTTATATCCAAGAAAAGGCCATATTTTTTTCTAATATTTTAATATACAGAAAATGGCCTTCTGATCCAGTGGGATCATACACAAACTATGTGTATAAGATAGAATTGGAGCTATCATAGAATAGTGGCCCCATAGCACAGTGTTAAGCACAGTGTGTAGGGAGCCAGATTCCGCATAGCTTACCAAGGTTGGAATCCCAGCCTGAGTGTCTTGAAAAACACACTGGCATGTATGTTCATGCCCAAAATCCTGATGGAGAAATGGTAGAAAAAGAATTGTAGCCTCATTGAAGGGTGTTCTATCTTTTCCTTTCTCTTTCCTTCTCTCTTCCTTTCTCTCTGGCCATTTGAAAAAAAAAAGAGAAAAGAGAGAGAAAAGGAAAGAAAAGAAAAGAAAAAAGAGAAGAAGAGAAGGGAAGAGAGAAGAGAAGAGAAGAGAAGAGAAGAGAAGAGAAGAGAAGAGAAGAGAAGAGAAAAGAGAAGAGAAAAGAGAAGAGAAAAAAGAGAAGAGAAAGGAAGAAAAGATAAGAAAGGAAGAAAAGAAAAGAAAAGACAAAACAAGACAAGACAGGATGGCTTTTTACTAATTCATTCCTCTTGCTCAAATCTTTTAATTATCCCTAGTGGTTTACATAGTGTGGTCCAAATGACATATCAGTTTTATTTGTAAACATCATTTGGATGGAACCAAAGGGTACCTGATTATTTATCATTTTAAAATATTGATAGATAAGCGGGGATATAATTAATGATCATTGGTTTCTATTTAAAAAATGGTAGTGACCATTTGTTTAACTCCTACTTTCCACCAGGCACATTATTGATCCCAGCTGCCCTGAACCACTGTTTTAAAGAATCTCCCAGCTCTAACACCAAGATGAGAATTGGGTTTGGTTTGGTCTCAGCTCTGCCCCATTCTAGCTGTGATCTTGCAGAAATCACTATGCCATAACTGAGCCCAACTTTCTTCTGCTACAAAATTAATTTCACCTACCTTAAAGAGCCACATGGTAGTTAAATGGAATTTTAAAACATATCAAATATTTTTAAACAGTAAAGTTTTACCTGACTATAGTACATACTTATTAGCAATTATTCCTTTTTTTTAATGTTTTCTATAGGATGTGTGTAGTTATCAGAGACAGAGAGAGATAAAGTGAGAAGGCACACCCCTAAGAGAGATGGCATGCTGAAATCCCATCTCCTCCATTTTTCTCTTGGGATTTTGGGCACCCAGGCAGATGTCCCCAGTATGGTTTCCAAACTGCCAGGTCCAGAGTTCAAAATGTGTATGTGGAATCCAGATGTCTTAACCATCCTGCCACCAGCTAGCCCTACAATTATTGTTTATAAAATACTTAAAACTTGCTAAATATGGAAGCACATCGTTCTCAAACATTCCCTCTAATCTCAACACAACCCAAAGAGTAAGTATATTTTCATTTTTCAGAGAGGGAATGCATGTACTGAGAGGAGAAATACCTTGCCTGAGATTTAACCAGAATAAAAACCTCTGTCTGGACAGCCAGTGGCATGGCAGCTAAGGGGCTGATCCTACATGGCCAACTGCATGGTTCAAATTCCAGACTCATCAGTTTAAGAAATATGCTGGGCACATGTGTTTATGTTCCCAAAATCCCAACAAAGGAGGAATGGAAAAGAAGGGATTACGATGTGATCATCACCCATTAGAGGAATTGGTGCTTTCTCACTTCTCTCTTCCCCTGCCTCTCTTTCTCTCTCTCTCTGGAAAGCATGCATGCCCTCTGACAAGTTTAAGAAGAAAAGAAAAACCTCTGTTAATGATGTCAAAATAGTCTCAGAAATTATATTAGCAAAAGATCCAATGATATGACAGTAGGGAAGATAATCATAGATACCAGAGACTCTAAGGGAGGGAAGTGAATGGTTGAGCGTGAGTGGAAGGAGCAAAGGGAAGAATTACTTAACAAACACAGACATAGGGTGCATGTGCTCGCCGGAGAGACAGAGAGAGAAAGCGAAAAATCACCCCCCCGGTAGGTGCACAGCCACACTCCAATGCCTCTATTCTCTCAGGATTTGGGGCATGCATGCACATGTGCCTGTCATGAATTTTAATTCACCAGTCCAGGACTCAAACCATAGTCAACTCCATAGGAGTCCAGCAATGTAACCATTATGCCATCTGCGAGTTCAATTTAAAGTCCTCTATTGAAAATAATGTATGTGGTACTATCCTTGACTGGATTGTCACATACTGCAAGCACCCTTTGAAAAACCATATTGTATGGGCCATCAGGTGGCATGAAGGTTAAGGTATTGGATTCCACCTGGCTGACTATGCAGTTCAAGACCTGGACCTGGCAGCCTGAATATCATGCTGTGTACATGCGCATGTGTGCCCAAAATCCCAAGATGAGAATGGAGGAGAAGAGATTGCAGCATGGCTATCCCCCTGGGGGGGGAAGGGGCTGATTTCTCATTTTCTCTCTCTTTCTATCTCTCTCTGCACCCTATAGCAAAAAACAAATTAAAAAAAAAAACTCTTTATCGTGCACTATAGAGATGCACAATGATTAAACATAAATAAGAATTCATACAATTTAAAAATGGAGGGGGAAAAAACTAGGCCAGTTGGAAACTCCAATTGTCTTCTGAATTATTTTAAAGTTACAAGGAATAATCTGCAAATATTGCATATGCATGATCGCAATGTGAGTATACAAGATAAATATACATCTTCAACAAATTCATTAAGCTGCCAATCACACAAAATCAAAGTAAAATTTGTACCTAAGGAGTGGAAAGTCATTGAGTCAACCGATGTCTCCCTGTACTCTCTAGAGCCCAGTTACATAAAATTAGTGTGTGCCAAGGTGGAGAAGGTGAACCACTTGGGCTATAAATTTCCCTATAGTGTCAAAGGTACAACAACTCCTGGGTGAGATATGGTACCTTCCCATCTGCTGGGGATATTCATTACTTTCAAATGGCCTTAGTCCATTGGGTGATGACTTCTGCCCAGTTGTTTTCATGCCCCCTGCAGAGTTTAACAACTTGTTTTGCTTTCTCCTACAGAAGTCTCAAGGTCTAAGTGAGGTTACATCAAGTAAGAAAATGGAACATAACAAGAAAATGCATCTGTAGAATCTAGGCTGTCCATGCAACTCCACAATATTAGTCATATATGATCACCCATATTAGCCAAGAAAGACTAGCTGTGATTGGGGAAATAAACTATATGGTCTTTGTGGCTGAATACAGCAAAAGTTTATATCCTGCTTAGGCAAAATCCTCTTCTATGGAGCAACTCCCCAGAGTAGTCATCCTGTTTTCTTCTTGTAGCTCTGCCATCTCAATGTGAGACCTCCAAAGTCAATAAAGCAGAAATGAAAAAGCTAGAGGGTCATCTAAGACCTTTCACTGCTTCAGCTTTAGAAGGGATATATGTTTCTTTCTCTCGTTTCATTAGCTGGGCCTAATCATGTGGCCGTAGCTACCAAAGAAGTCCTGTCTTACACTATCCAAGGAGGAGGGAAGAATCAGAGGAGCTACTCCCCACACTTTTCACCACTTCATGCAATGAGCAAAGGTACTATGACAGCTGCTGGGATTCAAGTATAAATTGGACCCAGACCCTGCCCATGAAGGACTCACATCCTTGTAGAGGAGTCAATACACAGAGTTTACCGTTAAACACTCTGATTTGTTCTATAATCCAGCAATAAATAGGGTATTTGAAATTCATAATACAGTGCACTTAATTACAACAAGGGGCAAAAGAGAAGATTCACAGAACAAATAGCCTAGAGTGGAAACAAAACCAATTTTTGCATGTCACTCCACAAAATATATGAGGACAATAGCCGAAAGAAGAAAAGAAGAAAGAGTTGCTACATAGTTTTTCTAACTCTTTCTCAGAAAGGTCCCAACAGCAGAGGGAAACAATAAGGTGCTAAGAAAATCCTGGAGCTGCCTGCCTCATCTTGCCCTTTCTGTGAATCCCATGTTTGTAACACAAATGTAGGCATATAACAGAGCTCTTTGTTTTCATGCAAACAACACCTTTTCCCCATAATTAAAACTGCAAGTAAAATTATTACTGAGTTAACCTCGTTTTGCCGTGAGTCCTTGCACTCTTGGCACAACGCTGTGTGCCTCCCTCCTGTGTGAAAAGCACTGATCTGGAAATAATCCAGAGCAACAGGCCCCATGATTGTCCTGACTGCCAAAAATAAGCTTTATGACTTAGAAAGGGGTCACTTTATTTTATTATGCACCTCAGTTTGTCCACCTGTAAAATTAGGTTATTACCTGCAACATTTTCAAAGTCTCTTTAAACTTATTTTTTCTTTTTCTTTTTTTTTTTTTTTTTTTTTTTTTTTTTGACGAGTGTTTTGTTTT
>NW_006205765.1:167067-212967 GCF_000334495.1 Tupaia belangeri chinensis
TTAAAAGCTTTTTTAATTTTTTTTTTTTTTTTTTTTTTTTTTTTTTTTTTTTTTTTTTTTTTTTGCAGAGAGCATGTGTGCTCACCAGAGACAGAGAGAAAGAAAATCACCCCCAGTGGGGTGTAGCTGTGTTATAATCCTTTTTCCTCTCATCGGCATTGTTAGCACGCACATACCCCCCAGTGTGTTTTTCGTTTTTTCTTATTTTCTAGATGTCATGTGTGCTGGCCAGAGAAATACAGAGACCAAAGAGAGGAGAGAGGGGAAAAGCAACCCCCCATAGGGAACAGTCATACCACAATCCATTCTCCTCTACCCTCCCATCTTTCATGATTTTGGGGCACACACACACACACATATATGCTGAGTGTTTCTCAAGTCACCAGGCTCAGGACTTGGACCATGCTGTCCACCCTGTGAGAATCCAACTGCATTAACCACCAGACCATGGAACCGGCCGCCTAGCATGTTTTCAAGCCCACAGTGTGGGATTCAAACCATGGTGAAACATGTGGTATCCAGCTCCCTTAACTGCTACACTACGATACCTACCCTCAAAATCTCTTTTTGTAATAGACTTCTCTATCATGATAGTATAAACTTGAAAATGTATGCAGCAGATGCATAAAAGTCCAATAAAAGCTGAGTCAGATGCTGTGAATAAGCTCCCTAGACCTCTGTACTACCATCCTTTTAGGTAGAGAAAGACTGAAAGGTAAAAACTGTGTTTCCCAGATTCTCCCACAGTAAGGGTTCTGCCTAAAGCATATGGGCACTCCTATAAGATTTCGAAGGCAGGAGTAAGGTGTGGACCACCTACCTGCTCCTTTTAGTTGCTTTTCTCCTGGCAAGCACAGTCCAGGAAACATGAGGCTTTCCTGCAACAGGATTCCAGGTTCCCTCCTCCAGCCTCCTGGGTAGTTGTGCAGTGACCGCAGTAATGGTGGTGTCGTATTCCTGTGGCTTCTTGATTCCAGCTTCCCAATTTCTAGAACATGTTTGGGATGTGCTCTTGAATACACCAACAGTGGTAGCCACAGACGTAAACATTTCCTAGCGAGTTCGTTCCATAGTTTCCTGGAAGCCGCTCCGGAGAACCCAGCAATATCTGCTATAAGCACTTTATTCCTTATATTAAATGTCCCCCTGCCTAAAATACCTACAGTGGTCTCTGTTTAGTTCATTAATTAAACAGTTTCGAGTTGACCTTTCTTGATCTCCAACTCCTCTGTCTGTGGAGGATAGTAAACCTGAAAATGAATGAGTTCTTGGAATGTGTCTGGGCCACCTCAGGAGCCAACTTCAAATTTCAGAGACCTGTTTTTATTTTATCAAGACTAAGAAATAAGGAAAGGCCTCATTTGATTATGAAAAAAAAAAAAATGAAGCAAGAAACCCCTAGAGTTCTGGGCACTCTACCCGTTCCCACCGAGAAGGAACAGGATGCATGCATCTAGGGTGAGACTGCTACTGGAAGGACATGGGTCCTGGACCGCCATTCCAGCTCTTAGTCTTTTTATGAGTAGTTAATAGGATTCATAGGAAATACAGTCCTGGAACTCTAGCTGGACAGCACTTCCTGGAAGCAGGTCTTTTTGTTTCTGAGGATAAGGCTAACATTAGAGTTTTCTTCAAGAAGCAAGCTGGTTATATAAGGAAGTGGCAAACTCGCAAATGAATGAAAACCAGCATGTACTGAACAGGGAGCCCCAGAGTAGAACACTGGTAAAAGGCCACGCTGTGGTCCTGAGGCCAGAAAAGATGTTGTGAGTCCAGATTCCACAGACTGTACAAACATTATTACCATATTTGGTTTCTGGCCAATGTCCCATTGACCAGGATAACTGGTAGCAAGCATAAGTTCATCTTCAGAACCTGACAGGTCAAAAGAATACAGAATGTAGAACATGACAAGGGTCTAAGAAAATTCCTTGCCCCATGTTAGTGACAATGAGTGATATGCTGTGATATTCAAAAGACTGTGATTATGTAGGACTTCTAGTCTCCATATACAATTTACCATGGAAATTTTATGATGGTTTCCATAAAGTTAACCTTTTCCTTATCTCTGATTTTCCATGTTTAAATGTAATTGATAAGATGTGTTTTTACTCACCAAATTAAAACTGCAGTTCTGCCTGGAAAAGCTATCTCTAGAACAAAGGAGAACATGGTTAGACCAGACTGAAAGATATTTCTGGAGCAAAGAACATTGATTAGACCAGATTGAATCTGTTAGTTGTTTGTCTAGCAGGCAGCTATAGTATTAATCTGTGGAGCACCTTCAAAGTTTGTGCAAGTGGGAGCCATTGGGAGCCTGTAGATGAAGAAGACTGAAAGGGGTGTTGGGTTTCCAAAAGTGCTTTCTTGTGTCCTGTATCTGTATGTTTGAATACTGTGGGGGTTCAAGACTGCTGTCAATGACCTCAAAAACTGCTTTCTAGCTGGGTCCTAAGTCCTTGGGTTCTTGCAGAATTTGGGTCAAATTCTTTAGATACCTGTTTTTCACGGCGTGTCTTCTCAAAGGACACTAAGCGATTCATACTGACTGCCTCATTTGTGTTCCAGTTGGATACTAGAGGCAAGCAGGGAGTGAGCCTGCAAAGTGCATAGTCCAATGCACCTGAGCATCACTCAGGAGCAGTATGATGGTGTAGGGTAGGGGACAATCAGCAGAGACAGGAGATCCAGACCAAGTCTGGGCTTGGGCTGGTCACTCAGCCTCTCTGGCCATTAGTTCCTGTACTCAAAGCTCAGTTTCCTCAGCTAAGATCACGTGAACACAGATGTCCATTTTTGAGTCCTGCTATCCCAAACTAACAAAAATAGGAGAGTAGGAAAAATAGGCATTTCCATATTTATTTCCTATGAATGGTTTATAGGAGCTCATTTATTGGGTTCAAATCCCAGATCATCAGATCAGGTGAAATATGCCTTAAATTAGACCAGTTGAAAGCAGAAGCACAACATCTCCCATACAGAACAAAAGTAGTGGTAACTTGCCCTTCTGAAATGCCGTATGTCATTAGAGCACTTTAGAGTCCATGTGTCTCACTTAGTCTATTCATTCTGTGAAATAGGTGAGGAAACTCACCAGAGCTTGTACCTTAGACTCTGTCTCCAGTGTGCTTTACACAGAAAGATCTTCATGATTAAAATTTTATATTTGCTTCTACTCTGTATTTCTGTTGGTGTTAGACCTGAAATCTAAATATCTTGGTTCTCTTTTACACAGAAAACGTTCTGAAAAGACCGATCCAAGTCAGGTTAAACTAACAAGAAGCCCCATTCCCATCTTCCGTCATCAGAAAGGAGAGCTTCACCCTGAGCAAAAGCATCCTAAGGGAAAACAAGACAAGTATTTGAAGGAAGTCCACGTTTCTGCCTGAGACAGGTTCCTGTAGGCAACCTAAGAGGAAGACTGCACTCTGGAGGAAAGCATGTTAAACCCACTTGTTCATCTGATTGTCAGCCAATTCTAGTCCCTAAAGGGAAGGTTTCACATTCTTTCTCAGTCTGGAACACAGGTTTGGCTCAGGGTTCTTCTGCTAGTTGGTGCCCCCTCTTCCTACATTAAGCTCTTGCATTACTCTCTCTCACTTCTTTCCTCATTTTGTACCCAGTATTTTCCTTTTCTTCCTTCTTTCTCTTCCTGACTGCTACTCTCTCTAGCTCTTTTCCTGCCCTTCTTTTCTTCCTTTCCTTCTCTCCCATAAGGATCCTATAAGCCTGTGTCTGAAGTCCAGGTGGCATTAATGGAGATAAGATATTTAGAAAACAAAATAACTTGCAACAGGAGCATTTGCCTTGCAGAGAATTCTCTTGTTGATTCCCTCTTAACCGGACTGAGCAAGTGGATTACACATTTGGTTTGCTGTTTTCCTTTCTTAGGAAAGTGCTTAAGAGAAGTCTCCCTTTGGGGTTCACATTTAATTATTTGCTGTTGCCTACCCTACTATTTATCTGTTTATTTTGGCCCCAAAAAACTACAAATTTTTCAGTAATTGGCTAGTTAAAATTCTTCTGCATTCATAAAAGTCCAGGCCTCCCTGTGTTGATAGAATCATCTTTTACACATGTAAAAAAAATGGTGAGCTCTATTTCTACAGTGTCATTGAACTTCCTCTTATAATCGCTTGAGGAGTTATCTTTTAGCCTTTGACTAGAAAAGAAGATGAGTATAAAGAACATAATTTTTGTTTTCAAAAGTCTTTTGGCATGAAGACTTTTTTTTTTTTTTGAGAGAGAGGTTTTTGCTATAGGGCACATGCATTCGCCGGAAAGACAGAGACAGACAGAGAGACAGAAAGCAAGAAATCACCCCCTAGGGGGGATGGCCACCCTAAAATCCCTTCCCCATTCTCTTCAAGATCTTGGACATGCATGCACATGCACCGGCGTGAGTTTAAGCCACCAGGTCCAGGACTCAAACCACGGTTGACTACAAGGAAGTCCAGCGACACAGCCATTACACCAACTGCTGGTCCCAGCATGAAGACTTTTTAAAATGAACATTTCTGGGGTTCTTTTTCAAAATCATCCATGTAAAAGGTTAAAGAATCTTGGTGTACCATAGCGGGCCTCTCTTTATGAGTCCACAACATTAGATCAGTTCTGAAAAAGAGAATTAGGACTGTAACAGACCACATTTCCTTGTGGAGCATTGAATCTGATCATTGTAACTTTTCCATAGCCACAGCATTCCTGGGTTTTGGAGATGGTGAATTGCAAGAACCCAGAGAGATTACACCATCTGACCTAGTGACCAAGGGGACCTTATGGCACCATCAAAGTCAACCTCCACAAGATGTAAATTCTGAGTTTATTCATAATGACCCTAATTAATACCATAGAAACCCCAATATTCCAGTCATTTGGCACTTAGGGGAGGGAATTGTACACATGTGTATGTGAATGTTGTAAAGATACTACACAAAGGAAAGCCATGTTCCAACTTCTCTGTTGCAAAAATATTTTTTTTCTTTTTTGGAGAGGTTTATGCTATAGGGTACGTGCACTCGCCAGAAAGACAGAGAGAGACAGAGAGACAGAAAGTGAGAAATCACCCCCCCCAGGGGGGATGGCCACCCCACAATCCCTACTCCACTTTCCTCTTGGGATCTTAGGCATGCACACACACACGCCTGCCATTAGTTTAAGCCACCGAGTCTGGGACTTGAACCGTGGTCGACCACACGGGAGTCCAGCGACATAGCCATTACGCTAACTGCTGGTCCCTCTGTTGTGAAAATTTTTGGCACAACCACAAGAACCAATGAAACATGTCAACAACTAGTTTTCTGAAATTATATAATCTGAGTCAAGAATTTTTAGTGTAAATCTATGTTAAAAATTGTTTTATGAGAGAGATCTATTTATTCAGAGTCTCACTGTTGCAATACTCTGCCCAGGTTCCCAGCTGGCTAAAGTTACAGGTACATGGCACTGCACCTAGTCCTTTTGTATTGGTCCAGTATCCAAACTTGGGCCTCTCCTATGGCCCCAGCCTCCACTGTGGCCCACATCTCCTTTCTGATGACAGAAGATGGGGATCGGAGATTGATGGGCAGGACTTCTTGTTAGTTGAGCCTGACTTGGTTGAGTCTCTCCAGAATGTTTTCTGTGTATAAGATAACCAGTATCCTACCACTGTGCCACCATGGCTGGGCCAATATTAACAAGTTTTAGGCAGGATGACTGTTTTCTCATTCACAATGAGGGCACATGCTCATTCAATCCAGTTTTTACTTATCCCACTGGTATAGATGTACAGTTTTACCTTAAAATTATACAAAGATTCTGAACATAGTATCTTCTACCACCTCAAACAGCTAGTTTCTAGGGGGAAAATTAAAATAAACTCCTATTAACCAGAATTGACCATTATTTTGAGTTTCAATCGTCGTACTATTTCTAATATATGTCATCTTAACAAACACATTGTCTTGCATTTGAGACACTAGTTTCCCAACAACCAAGTACTTTCATATTTATTGCCTTGTTTTGATTCACACAATCCCATGAAGCAGGTACTGCCATTTCTTCCATTTCACTGATGCTTGATCTGATGGGTGGGAAGCATAAGTAACATGCCCAAGATCTCAGAGGTAGTTAGAGCAAAGCTGAGACTCTCACCTCTCGGTCTTGGAGTCCAGTTCTCATTATACTCTCTGCCATCTTTCTCTCCAGGAAATGTTATAATGAAACTGTACTCTTGGCAAGAAAGGTGATAGGTGGGAAACTGTGGGAAACCTCTGACTGCAAATCACCTCAAAGGGTGCTCTCCTCTGCATTCCTTCTCACTATCAAAAATGGTCACAGATCTAAGAAGTAAGCCAGCATAGAACAAAGCAGAACCTTGAACCATCTTAAAGATGACGAGAGAGTTTGAGGGGTAAAGAGAAGCTATAGATCTTCACCTTTTAAGTCCTCCCAGTCATGATTCACATTTCCAAGGCCGCATTGCAAACCTAATGTCAGATCTTGAGCCTTCTGCTGAGAAGTCAGCTAATCGTTCCAAAGCATACTCATAAATTTGTAGAAGTCAGAAACCAGGGGGGGAAAACAACTAATTTAACCACCAAATTATCCAATGATCAAGGCTAACTAGCCGCTGCATTCCTAGACAATTAGGGGAAATAATTTTCCCCTGTTCTCTGCCCAGTACCTCAAAGGCAATCGTTAGTGTGGCTTGGTAATAATTACTATTTATGCATGTGTATCTCAAAAGATGAGATACAAAAATGAGAGACATGAGCAAGGACACAAAGTAACAACTGTTTATAAATGCATATAGAAAGAAACAGAGAAAAAGGACTAAGAAGAAGTTTTGTTTAATATATACTTGTGGAAAAAAAGAGAATGAAAATAAAAAAAAACATTGTCTTAGGGAAAAACAAAATGGAGGACAGGACAGAAAAACATTATGGTATCAATTGAGTGGAAAGTTACTTGTGTCTAAGACTGATGTGTAAACATGATTTCCAGCCAATTCTTCAAGCAGATTAAGCTCCTTCTCCAGAGTTCTGCTCTCACAAGAATCTATGATATTTTGATTCTCCATAAAAAAAAAAGGCTAGATTAGCACTTAATATCCGGTATATGTATTACTCTAAACATGTCTGGTTGCAGGTGACGGCAAACCAACTCAAAACCTGCTGAAATATAATGGGCACACACAATATGGAAGTCCAGAAGAAAATCAGGCTTCAAGAAACAGTGGCCTATGGGCACGTAAATATCTTTCTAAGCTCACTCTCACTTGTATTCTCTCTCTTCATTTCTTCCCATATCACCCCCACACACCTTCCCACTGCTGACTTGTGTGTTGGCATCATTTTATCCTTCTTACAACACATTTCTTCATTTGAGGATGGGCTCAGAGGGTTATAATATCTCAACTAACAATCTGAGAGGAAAAAGAAAAGGTGTCCATATAAAGATTCCTTGCATATATGTTCACTGCTGAGTCTGGCTTTCAAACCCATCTCTGGGCCAGTCACCATAACCAAGGGGAATGTGTGCTAGGACTATTGGTTCTTACTCACATGCCCACCCCCACACACTGCATACTACAGTTGTCTACTCTACCATAATCAAATAAAATGCTGAAGGAAGACTCTTCCCTCCCTTTCCTCCATTGAAAGAGTGAGTATGCTATCAGAATAAGGATTGGTTAAGATACTATCCAAGGCAGCTATTGAAAACAGAGTTGAGTTGTTGAATTTTGATAAATCTATGTGAATCATATATTCCTCCGTCTATAACTCTACATATATATTATTTTTGGATACACAGGGAAAGCTAAAATGTCTTCTTTATATTCCCGTAGGTCCATAAATGATTACTATTTATATATTTAACAGAATCTTTGAGAAATAGATCCAAAATAATTTTGATTAAACTGTACATTTACATAAGAATTACAACACAGTAACTATAAAAGACAAATAAAAACCAAACTATTTAGATTTTTAAAATATATATCTTTATTTAGAAAACATAGGTGAGTCCTTATGATAAAGTATTATCATTCACCAGTGTATTACTACCTAACCAAGTCAGAAGCAAAAATTGAAGAACGGTTGGAGGTAGGGAGGCATGGGGAACAGAGATGTGATAAAGCAGTTGCTTTCTTTACTCATATTCTTTTAAAGTTTCCCTTTAAAGCAATTTTAAAAGCGGTAAGTTGGTTGTATGCCTATTGGTTGTAAAAGAGTTAAAGTGAGGCTCTAAGAGTCACAAATAAAATAATCAAATAATATAACCAATCTTATATGTTCCTTTTCCAGGGCACTAAAAGTTTAAGCCCTATGTCCCAAGCCTATCTCCGGGTCTCACCTCTTCCCTTTACACGAAGTTATTTATTTTTTTATTTGTATTTTAATTCTTCCCCCCCCCCACAGGGTACATGCAGAGAGAAATGGGGAGAATGGGAAACCACCCAACTGGAGGTTTTGCCACCCCACAATCCCTTTTCTATTTTTCACCTCTACAGATTTGGGGCACCCATGCACATATGCCTGGTGTGTCCAGGACTCGAACCACACAGTTGTCCATGTGGGATGCAGCTGCCTTAGCCACCATGCCACCAACTGGCCCTAGAAGCTGTTTATTCCTCTGAGCTAAGATGTTTGTGCCAGAAAAAGTGAAATGAAGCATTAAGACCATTATTTAGATACCAGAGGTAGAACACACACATTAAAGAAAACCTAAGAAAGTTCGAGTCATTTGAATTAATTGAGATGAGCATTTATTTTTTGTTTAAATTGACCCTGTAATTGTTTCTACGTTTTTCCTCATGGGGTATGTAGAGACATAACCTCGAGGGCTACTCCATTTACAGCAAGAAAGAACTCAGCACTAGGGAGATGCCTTATATCACTCACCCGTGCAGGTCATACAATTGATTCTCTCGCGGAGCCCAGCCATATGGATTGATTTAGCAGCATTTCGCTGGCTGCCTAGAGACATGGCTTGAGTCATCCTGTATAAATTACTTAACTCTCTACCACAAAGAAGGAAAAAAATGTTTTCTTGCGCAGCAGTAGCAATTAATGTTCAACATGTTTATGGAGTTTAATAATATACAGCCCAGCACCAACCTCCGTATGCAGTGCCATTATCCTGAGAGAGAGAGACTTAGGCAGTGTCATCAGCATTCAAGACATGGATGATTGATTCGTCAATAACTGGGCCTGGCCTTATTACAACAAACAAATTAGACACTGCGGAATATATTGCCATATAGACAGGACTTCCTTCTCCTCAAATATATGTCATAATTGATAGTGGTGACCTTTTAGCAGCACTGAAAAACAGCTTGCAATTAACAGACTCCCCCTTCTTTCAGTGCCTGCACACGTAAGTGGTTGTTCAAAACTTGACCCAGCTTGGTGGAGTGGAACAAGGTCTAGAAAACATCTTCCCAGGAAAGTATTTGCCAGTAAGGTCAATCGCTTCTTCATCTTTCTAATATTTTATTCTGGAGTGATGCAAAAAGAAAAGTGATGAGTCAGCCAAAAAATATCTATTGAGTCTCTTCTGTGTGCCAGACACTGTCCTACACAACAGAGATAGAGCAGAAAACAAGAGAGAAGGACACTGCCTCTTTACCACTGAGGGTGAAGAATAAGAAACACGTAAAAATATTAAGTTATGATAAGTCGCATGCTGCAGATAAAATAGAGCACTTCTAGATATTAGTCATTTTTATTACCAACTAGGGATTATAACAACAGGAGACATTTTATGTAATCAGCATCCATTTGATTAAAAAATTCACCAATGAGATCAGCTCGTGCTGTGGTGGTTAAGGCCACTAGATCCCACATGGCCAGTTATACAGTTCAAGTCCTAGACTCAGCAGCTTGAGGGACACACCATGTATATATATCCATGTGCCCCAAATCCTGAGAAGAGGATGGAGGAGAATTGATTTTGCATGGCCATCCTCTATTAGGGGATACAAGAAGATCCATGATTCAAGTTCAGAGAATACCCTCAGTATACTAGGTACACATTTGGCCACAGTCTGGGACTAATTGAATGCTGAGGGTGGATCATGGCTTTGAGATCCTATTGCGGATGCTGTCTTTCTCTCTGTCTCTCTTTCTCATTTGTGGAAGAAAGAAACAAAAAACAAACAAAAAAGTATTGTGGGACTTGTATATTCCAGACTAATAGCAATAGTTAATCAATGAATAGATGGATCGCACAATGGTAATACAAAACCAAATAAAAAATAGAAATTACTCGGGACCAGCAGTTAGCATAATGGCTATGTTGCTGGACTCCCATGTAGTCGACCATGGTTCGCATCCCAGATCCAGTAGCTTAAAACTCACACCAGGCGCATGTGAGTGTGTGCCCAAGATCCTGAGAGGAGAATGGAGGAGAAGGGATTGCGGCGTGGCCATCCCCCCTTGGGGGTGATTTCTTGCTTTCTGTCTCTCTGTCTCTCTCTGTCTGGCAAGCACACTCGCCCTATAGCAAAAACCTCTAAAAAAAAAAGAAAGAAAAAAATAGAAATTACTCTATATTATTTTTATTTTTATTACTTTTAAAAAATTCACATTTAATCACTATACATCTTCACAGCATACAAAGGTTGTTTTTCCCAACATGAATACAATGCATGTCAAAGATATTACCAAATATTTTATCATCAACAGTTACCTTTTCATTTTTGTGTCTGTTAAATTCTTCTCTCCTTTTTCCCCCGATCCACTGCCTCCAACTGCCAACTACCCATAACCTCCTATACTCATTCATGTGATTAAAAAACCACCAATGGGGTCAGCTCGTAATGTGGTGGTTAAGGCCACTAGATCTCATATGACCAATTGCACGGTGTGAGTTGTAGACCCAGCAGCTTGAGGGACACACCATCAACGTATGTACATGTGCCCAAAATCCTGAGAAGAGCATGGAGGAGAACTGACTGTGGCATGGCGATCTTCTATTAGGAGATGCAAGATGATCCATGGTTCAAGTTCAGAGAATATCCTGAGTATACTAGGCACACATCTGCCCACAATCTCGGACTCTAGCATTCACAGCTGCCCTCCCTGCTATTATATCTTCTAATATTTCAATTGCCATTAGAGTGCAAACATTTGGTATATATTAAAGGGGGAAATACAATCCCTGTCTTTCATAGTTTGGTTTACTTTGCTTAGCATTAAATCTTCCATATTTGTCCGCTTTGTATCAAATGTCAAGGTCTCATTGATTTCTATAGCTGAGTAGTAGTCCAGGTGCCACATTTTTTCAATCCATTCATCTGTTCTTGGTAATTCGGGTCGATTCTATGTTTAATCAATTGTTAATAATACTATAATAAACATGGATGTGTAAGTGTTTTTCTATACTTTGGGTAACTCTCCTACGCCATTAGTAAGAATGTAAATTAAGACAACCACTGTGGAGAACAATATTCAGGTTCTTCGAAAACCTACAACAGAACTATCATATGACCTTGTAATTACTCTGTATTTTCAAAAAGCTAGCTATAATGTTTTTTTAAAATTGTTCCAGGACACATCAGACTCACAGAAATAGCACAATACATTGACCCATTCATGAAATTTAAGGTCTGAATAGTATTTCATACTCATGAAAATATTTATATCTGTAGCATGACATAGTGGATGTCTTTATAGACAAGTTGAAGTTCATATTTAAGGCAACTGTCCAAGTAATTTAATTCCCTTAAAAAACTGAAATATCTAAATAATTCAGACAAAAGTCCTCCTTACATGAATTCCCTGGAATCGTCACTCAATTTTTACTCTACTATTTAAACATCACCTTGACCCATGACCCAATTATACATGAAATAAGAATCTTTTAACTATACTTTACAGTTCTCAGCCTCTTCATGATAGTAAACTGAGACAGTTGGATTGATTAAAAAACTTGTCTCTGTCATACATAATTTCTCTGCAGAGATTTTCTCTTTTCTTGCTTCCATAACAGTGCTTTTCTTCCTATCTCTCATTTCCAGAATGAGAGCACCATACAGGCCTGTTTGTCCTCATGCACTTGGGGAAGTGATGTACTTGGCAAAGTTGCATCACTACGCTCATTCAACCAATGGAGAGCCAGTGGTAAGATTATGTTGAGCAGAGAGAAGGGACAAATCATGACATTTCTTTTCCTGTCTCTCTGCTTTGGGCATTATAGGCTTTGACTCTCTTTAATTAGACTCACTTGGTTTCTGTTCCAACAGAAAACTTCAGCTCCATGGTTCTGGCATTTCTACTTCCTCCCTAGGGTGGTAACAATTTCCTGCTGTTGTTACTTCTTGCTTTGCTTCATGTATCCGTTTTTTACTTTTCCATCATGTGTGCAATGAAGTCTCTGTATTAAATCCCTTTGTTTATGATACTGAGTGGTTTCTGCTTTTTTTGGTTATATACTAACCGATAATGGAATTTGCAAAGATTCACTTTAGTTCACATTGACCATCTACTGTATACCAAGCATTGTAGTATGCAATAAGGATATGCAAAAGACATCATATCTGCTCCAGAGAAGGTTGAATCTAGTGAAGAGATCATTTCAATATCATGTGGCAATCATTACAACATGGCTGAATCCAGGGGGTGCTATGTAAACACTGAGACTGGATCCTTAGCTAGATCTGGGAGTCAAGGAAGTATTTCTAGAGGAGACTTTTAGGATAAGAGTTGGTCAGGGGAAAGGATCCAATAAGGGTCTTTCAGGCAGAAAGAGCAGCATGCAGAACTGGACCACGGCATCAAACCATATACCCTGTGTTTTGTGGACTGGTGGATGTCAAGGTGGGAAATGATAGGGGGGTGGTACAGACTTGAAGCATGACAGTATCAGAGACAACACAGTATAAAGGAAGAGGATAGGAAGGGAAGTCAGAGATATAAAGCATGTTAGGGGCTTAAATCCTTTTCCATGCACAATTAGAAATAATCATCTTTAAATCAGTAGTCTTGCATAGTCACATACACAGTTTGTAATATAGATAGGTATTTGGACAATGCTATAGTAAATGGTAGTTTTCTGAGAGACAAGACTTTTAAAAAGGTACAAAATGGAGTCACTTGAGTCAGATCATACTAATAATTCAATTCAACCTACCAGCATCAAGCCTTTGGGGCCAGATATTCACTGTACTAGGAGGAAGATATAGAATTGTAGGGGGTGCACCATCACTTTTCTCTATATTTGTGCTGATCTTCAAAGTTTACCACATACAATGTGTTCAGAATTACTCATAAAATCCTGATCTGAGTATTATGATCTCCATTTTTCAGATAAGGACACTGAATCTTAGAAGATAATAGATTAAGTCTATGGTCATATGAATGAAAAACCTAGCAGTCCTCTGACTGTTGAGCATAATAAGATAATTTTCTGCCTTCCATTTATGTAACAGAACAAACTAATGTCCCTGAAAAGTTGAATATTCAGTCGGTAGAGAAAGAATGTAGACTCCCAAATACTGCATATATTGTCCTATTTCAAAATTAAGGCATTTCCTATATTAGACATGAGCTTGTACTGGGGCTTTTTGTTTGTTTTTACTACTCCTTTCAAGGAAGATTCTGCTTCCTTAAGGACTTGAGAATATTCATAGGTAAGTACTTCTCTAGACTGGAACTGGCAGACAGTAGTAGGATATAGCCAGTAAAAATCTCAATCAAGATTTAAATTGAAGAATTCTATAAGCCTTCCATCTTTCCTCAATATAGTAGTTATATGAATATAGAGGATACTATTCCAAAGAAAGAGATTTTACCATATTTTAAGAAAATGTATACATGTAGTCTAGTGGATAGCAGAAAATGATTACTTTTTCCTTTTTCTATTTTCTTTTTTAATTTATATAGTTTTTTTCATTTACATTATGAGTCCCAGTTTAGAAATAATCATTGTACATGTTGATGGGGTATAGTATGGTTTTTCAAAGCAAGCATAATATGTGTAATAATCAAATCAAGGATATTTTCATTGTCTTCAGCATTGACGTTACATAATGTTGTATGTATTCAATAACAGTTCTAGTTTTTTATTTTTATTTTTATTTTTTGGGAGGGTATGTCGATGTCAGCTATATGTTAAATCTGTTGTATTATATGGTTCCATACCTATCACACTTGTTTATGTGAGAATAATAACTTTTTTCTATTGAGTAGATTTTCAGTCCCTCTAGCAAAGGGCTGATAGTCAAGGCCATGGGAACTATCAGTCCATACTCCATACTGAAAGGGTGATGATGGATTCTTCTTAACTACGGGAATTCAGCTCTTTAGAGGAGCCGACAGGTCTTCCTGGTTTTCCAAAGTATTATACCTTCTTTTTGCTGATACTATTCCCTTCCTGTGACAAAATACTAAAATGTATTGTGATATAAAAGCCCCCGATTCTCAGTAGGGGTTAAAAGAGAAACAGTGGGATTAAGAGAAGACAGAAAACCTGATACCATCACAGCTATAATTCTCTGAGGAAAACCTGCTTCTCAACTCCTTTCCTGTCCTAGAATAGCCACTCCCAAGGTGAGAAGAAAGATATTGATATACTAAGCATCTCCTCAGGATAGGGCCAGCGATTTATGGATTTATTTCCACCCCAATGGCTCCCATTCATAACAGTGATTCATTTGGGCAGCCATGTTTCTGCCCACATTTAAGAATCACATTTTGACTTTTATGTGCACACATTCAGACTTCATATCTTTGTAATAAATAAATTCTCTGTCATGACAAGAGGAACTGGAGGTCGAGACAGTTTTGGAATAATGCCTCTTGCCTTGGGCCACAAGGATATCCACAAGGATATCCATAAATGCTATAAATACAGAATGATGTTTTCTTTCTTTCTTTCTACAGTATCCCCAGCACCTAATACATTGTACGGCACATAATAGGCACTCAATTAATAATTACAGGCAATATTTATGTGCTAGGGCACTATTCTAAGCATTCTACATAAATAAGTTTATTTAATCCTCAAATCAATCTATCTAAAAGCTTTTAGATAATGAAGTAACTGGACATCCTGCTCTATAAGAAAGAATGCTTATTTTCCTCCATTCTGGCCTACCTGCAAGTGAATCTAAAAGGGTTAAGACTCCTAATTCAAATAGTGTACCCTGCCCAGGTGACAGACCATCTTCAAACGGATTTCGCTCTCATGCTTTGCCAGTGGCTTTCTACCTTGGGAGTCAAGGCTTCAGTAGCCCAGGCAGCTTTACTTTCTCTTTTATGAACCTGCAGTTTGCACTGCCTCCAGGTCCCCTGACTATGCACAGTGCCTCTAAGTTTTCTGAAATAAAACAAGGATGCCGGATGGCAATTTGTCACTTTTAGCAAAGCCAGCATCTTCTTTCAGGGTGGCCATGCATTTCACAAGTCTCTTGGTAATAATGTTTGAGCTGGATTCTGATGAAAAAAAATCCCTTTGGATATGAAATTTTTTCCTCCCCAGATATCTGCTCTTATTTCTCATCAGGAAAACTGGGCGGGCAGGCAGGGGGGCGGTGGTGGAAATGCTCTCAGCCTATGCTGAATTTATACTGAAAGTTTCCTATCTCAGTAGCACTATGGTCTTTAAATGCTTGTGTATCTTTTATAATGGTTACCCAGGTGATTTTAGTCTCTCCAGAACATTCACCTTCTGATCCAGTTTTAAAAGAGATGATACCACTAAAAAGCCGCTTTAAACTTGAAAGCAGACCCTCGACACTCGGGAGAAATGCTTATGAGGAAGAAAGATGGTTTTGACCTATATAGGAACATTTGGGACTAAAGTGCTTATTACTCTTCGAGAGCCCTGCAAATAACCAGCTTTTTCAGAATTGAAGAGAAAATTCAGAGACATTATTCCTGTTGAATTCTGGACACTTCTCTTTGTTTTCTAGCAGAATAAGTGCTCTATAAAATATCATGCATATAACTTTTTCTCTTGAGTTCCCCATGCCAGAGCCAGAAACTAGAGCCTAGATTACCCAGCTGGATGCTTCCATGGAACACCAGGTGGAGCATGACAAATACTGGAGCATGACAATACCACATGAGAAAACAGACATGCTCCAACTCCAAGAAATTTTCTTTCCATGTCCCTATCAACTTTGTTTTATAGAGGTTTTTGCTATAGGACGTGTGCGCTTGCCAGACAGAGACAGAGAGACAGAACGCAAGAAATCATCCCCCAGAGGGGATGGCCATGCTGCAATCCTTTCTCCATTCTCCTCAAGATCTTGGGCACGCATGCACATGCACCGGCGTGAGTTTAAGCCACTGGGTCCTGGACACGAACTGCAGTCGACTATGTGGGAGTCCAGCGACATAGCCATTACGCTAACTGCTGGCCCCCCCACACACACATCAACTCTTAACAGCTATTCCACCAAAACATAGCAACCCCCAAGTCACTCACTTCTCTCCATCTTCTAACTGCCCCCTAGTCCATGTCTAGGGTAACTGCTCACCTGAATCTTGTCTCTGCCTATCTTGGGAATCATGCAATAGCTAGTCTTTTGTGACTGGAGTCTTTAACACAGTATAAAGTTTTTAAGGTTCATTCAAGCTCTAGCATGCATCAGTACTTTATATTCTCCAATGGCAATTGGACAATTCCGTGGTACAGAGGTTCCACATTCTGTTTCTGTATTCACTAGCTGATGGGTATTAGGTTGTTCCCACTTTTTGGCCATTATGCATAATACTATTCTAAACATTTGTGTGCAAGTTTTTTTGTAGACGTGTATTTTCATTTATCTTAGATAAATACCTAGAGTGGAATTGCTAGGTCATAGAGTAACTATGTTTAATGTTTGAGGGAACAGCCAAACCGTTTTTCCAAAGTGGCTGGCCCCTTCTAGTGGAGCATGACAAATACTGGAGCATGACAATACCACATGAGAAAACAGACATGCTCCAACTCCAAGAAATTTTCTTTCCATGTCCCTATCAACTTTGTTTTATAGAGGTTTTTGCTATAGGACGTGTGCGCTTGCCAGACAGAGACAGAGAGACAGAACGCAAGAAATCATCCCCCAGAGGGGATGGCCATGCTGCAATCCTTTCTCCATTCTCCTCAAGATCTTGGGCACGCATGCACATGCACCGGCGTGAGTTTAAGCCACTGGGTCCTGGACACGAACTGCAGTCGACTATGTGGGAGTCCAGCGACATAGCCATTACGCTAACTGCTGGCCCCCCCACACACACATCAACTCTTAACAGCTATTCCACCAAAACATAGCAACCCCCAAGTCACTCACTTCTCTCCATCTTCTAACTGCCCCCTAGTCCATGTCTAGGGTAACTGCTCACCTGAATCTTGTCTCTGCCTATCTTGGGAATCATGCAATAGCTAGTCTTTTGTGACTGGAGTCTTTAACACAGTATAAAGTTTTTAAGGTTCATTCAAGCTCTAGCATGCATCAGTACTTTATATTCTCCAATGGCAATTGGACAATTCCGTGGTACAGAGGTTCCACATTCTGTTTCTGTATTCACTAGCTGATGGGTATTAGGTTGTTCCCACTTTTTGGCCATTATGCATAATACTATTCTAAACATTTGTGTGCAAGTTTTTTTGTAGACGTGTATTTTCATTTATCTTAGATAAATACCTAGAGTGGAATTGCTAGGTCATAGAGTAACTATGTTTAATGTTTGAGGGAACAGCCAAACCGTTTTTCCAAAGTGGCTGCACCATTCTACATTTCCTGCCATAAAAGTATAATGGTTCCAATTTCTTCACATTCTTGCCAATATATATATATTTTTTTTGAGAGGTTTTTGCTATAGGGCGCACGCGCTCTCCAGACAGACAGAGAGAGACAGAGAGACAGAAAGCAAGAAATCACCCCCCCAGGAGGAATGGCCCGCTGCAATCCCTTCTCCTCCATTCTCCTCTCGGGATCTTGGGCACTCACGCACATGCACCCAGCGTGAGTTTTAAGCCACCGGGTCCGGCACGTGAACCTTGGTCAACTACATGGGAGTCCAACGACATAGCCATTACACTAACTGCTGGTCCCGCCAATACTTACTATTATCTTTTTGTTATCGTTAGACAGTGTCTATGTCACAGTCCTCCTGCCTCAGCCTGGACATACAGTTGCATGCCACCACAGCCAGCTCTTTTTCAGACACGGTGTAACTAAGCTGCCCAGCTCAGCCTTGAGCTCCAGGTCCTCCTGCCTCAGCTTCCCTAGTCACTGGGAATACAATCAAACAACCATAGTACCTGGTTTAAGGCTGCACCAGGAATCGAACCCAAACTTCTCATGTGGTCTGAGTCTGTGGAGCACAGCATTTTAGTACTGTACACTACCACAGCTGGCTGTCATTTTTATTACAATCATCCTAGTGGGTGTAAAGTGGTATCTTATTGAGATTTTGATTTGCATTTTCCTAATAGCTACTGAGGTTAAGCATCTTTTCTTGGGTTTGTTGGTCATTTGCATACCTTCTCTGAAGGGATGGCTGTTCAAATTTTGCCCATTTTTTAATTGAGTTGTTTGTCTTTAGATATTGAGTTGGAAGTTTTTTCTATATTTTGGATGTTCATTTTTTTTGGCTATATGATTTGCAAATATTATCTTCTGTTCTGAGAATTCCTTTTTATATCTTTTTTGGTATCATTTACAGCATAAAAGTTTTTTTATTAATTTGATTAAGTCTAATTTATCCATTAATCTTATCCTTTTGTCCCTTGTACTTTTAGTGTCTTGTATAAAAAGTCATTACTTAGCTCAAGGTCATGAAGACTTCCTCCTCTTCTTCTAAGAGCCTTATTGTCTTAACTCTTCTGTTCAGTTGGTGACCCATCATGAGTTAATTTTTGTGTATGGTATGAGGGAGGGGTCCACCTTCATTCCTTTACATGTAGACATCCAGTTATGCCATCATCATTTGCTGAAAAAACTTTCTACCACTGAATTGGTTGTTGAAATTGGTTGATGATAAGCATATGGGTTTATTTCTGGACTCTATGTTCTATTCATTGACTTCTATGTCTATCCTTATGCCAGCACCTCACTGTCTTGATTACTGTACCATTATAGTAGGATATCCCAACCTTGATATTCCAATCTCTGCTTCTATTTATACTATACCATAGTTACAACATACAGTCAGTCCTTCATATCCTTTTCATTTCACATCTGCAGATTGAACCAACATGGATGCAGCCAGGCCATGCAGATTAGTATGAAATAGAGGGAGGGACGGCTCCCCAAAAGAAATAGGCTAAGTAAGTTTATCTATGTATTTTCCTTTTCCCTTATATCTAATGTTACGATTATTTATAAGTAATCTAGATATAATTTAAAGAATATGGGAGGATGTATGTAGGTTTTATGCAAGCGTTATGTCACTTATGTAGGAGACTTGAGTTTCTGTGGATTTTGATACTCTTAGAGTCCTGGCACCAAATACAACAAGAGCCAACTGTGTACGTATAAATATGTGTATATGTGTATATATATATATATATGCATGTGTGTGTAACACATATACACACACACATATATATATATACACAAACATCTATATCACTAGGTTATACTGTTTAATGTGCTAATAAAGCACATATATTTTATATAACAATCTAAAAATGTATCTTGATAACTTATACTTTCTACCTCCACTTATGCCTAAAATTTTGTGAAGGCTTTTACACTTAAAAACACTTTCCCTCAATTATACTCTCCATTCAGCTGCTATAATCATATCACTCCCTTGCAAAAGCATTCCAGTTGCCTTCAATCACACAGAGCAAGCTTCATACTCCTGCCCTGACTAATGTCCATTCACTGACCCCATCCACTTCCACTTTTCCCACACTCCTTATCACTAACCTTTCTGGCTTCTTTCTGTCCTTAAAAGCCCTGTGCTTCTTCCCACAAGGAGCGTTGCTCTGCTCGTCCCTCAGTCTGTGTCTTTTTAATCCTGATCCCTGAAGGGGGAATTTGCTAACCAGCTAGATCTCAGCTCCAGTTCAGGCTTCCTAACCGTAATATGAAATCAATCCCTGTGACAGTCTCGTAAAGACTTTGGATACCTTTTCAGAATATTGTGTTCAAATATCTGAAATAAAGTATATAGCATGACAAAGAAATTGGAATATAGTTATCAAAATATTAGAGAAATAGATAATAAAATAATATATGAGCTTCTTCATTACTATGTGAAGTATTAAGATCTAGTTGGTCTCAGAACTATCATGATTTTGAAATAATGAGGAGAAAAAACTTTTGAAGATATCCATGAACATCATAATCAGCTATCTCTGATTTTGTTGTTGACAAGTCAAAGGCATTGCTAATACTACTATGGATTGTTGCCTATAATTGCAATTGAATAAAACGCTGCATTCATTTTTTAATTTATTTTTATAAATTAAAAATTATGGAACTTTTTTTTAACAAGAACTTTACATTCTTTTATCTGTTAAGTATTTCTTCCCTTTGCCTCTCCTACTCAACCTCTATCAACCACCCTCTACCACCCACTCTCCTCCCTTACAGTATCTGGTATATAGACTTATCTCTCTGTCTCGCTCATGGAGATAAATAAATAAACTTTATAAGTAATAAAAAGCTCAAATCTGAGAGGAGGAGCTAAGTCTCAAAGACTCTGAGTGAGGCATTGACCATCTACCCAGAAATGTTATAGGCCTGAAGACATTCAGAGAACAGAGGAGGCTCTGTTCCTGTAAGGCAATAAAGACACATGCCTCAGGCCTAAGAGAATGTTAAGGACAAATTAAAGAGTTGGGGCACTGAGCAAAATAATGTGTTGGCCCCAAAAAACATAAAGAAAAGAAGGAAGGATGGAAAGAAGGAAGTAAGGAAGCTATAAAATCTAAAACAAATGCATAGTTTAATTAAAAACTACAATGTAAAATTCCTAAAGTGGTCACCTACAACTAAAAATAAATTAATCAAATATATTGCAAAATGACATTTCCCAAAATGAACTGTGCTCAGGAACAACAAGTTGTTAAAATGCTTTGTGTACTCAAAATCATCTCTCTGCCACCCTCCCGCCCTACTCTACTCCAAGCTAGGAAGTAGTGTGAAGCATGGCCCAGAGCTATTTTACAAGGAAACCACGAAACACAAAAATCCAAAAATATCAAGGAAGCAAACCTTCCTCCCACCCAATGTCAATGGTCATCTGCATCTTTCATTCCTTGGGACATTGCCCAGTCTCTATAATCTCTAATATGCCGATCAGAGGTCATAAACTCAAATGCCCAAAGAGATCCAGAGAACTGTTGAATTCCTTAAGCATTATAAGCATAACCTATGCACTTTTTAATGATCAGTGATGTCTGAAAACTAGAAACAAAAAGCAATGTGTATGTGTGTGTGTGTGTGTGTATATATATGTACATTTATCTTAATATATATACATATATGTTTGTACATATTTTGAGATATGTATGTATTTCATATTTTAAAATATATATATAGATAGACATTTTATAGTCATAGAAAAAATGAAATTATTTTCAAAATAAAATAAAGCTCTTACTAAACTTTTCATGACCAAAAAAATAAATAAATAAATACATTTAATGTGAGATTTAGGTTACATATATTTGACATAATTCTTACAGAATTATTCTGCTACAGCCAGGTTTTAGCATCACCTGATAGTTCAAATTTAAGAAAATCAGAATCTAAATTTTAAAAAAAGAAGTTTATTTTACTCATGATAGGGAAGAATATGTGCACACACACAAGAGTGGAAGGAAGAGAAAAGAGGAAGCCCTCCTTGACAATTTCATTAAACAGTGGTGCCTTTCCCTGGCCCTGCACTTCCTCTGGATCTTGTGCGTGTGTGCATGTGTTCGTGTGCCCAGCATGTTCTCAACAACCTGGAGATCCAAAGCTACAGTCAGCCATGTGACTTCCAGCGCTGTATTCAGTTTGCTACCAACTGCCACTAGGATGGGCCAGGAATCCAGATTCTCAAGCAAAATTTCCCATTTCTGAATGTTGACAACTGATTTAAAATTAAAAAAAAAAAAAAAAAAAAAAAAAAAAAAAAGAAAAGAAAAAAGAAAAGAACAAGAAAAAGAAAAAAGAAAAGAAAGAAAAAAATCTTTAGGTCACAGGCAAAATCCCCTGCACTGGGTTTGGAAACATGGGTGCGGAGCACTATTTATATCCAAGATAGAAAACAAGAATTTCCTTCTGAGGATCTGGGACACGTAAATTCTGTAATGTTGGGTGTGGGGTTGGCATGCAGGAATGAGCAGGAGAGGATACTATGAATGACTTAAACCTATATTTATATGTTCAGAAATAAGTTCAGCATGAATATTAAAAAATTATTTGAAGAATAATTAGTTCGATAATTAGTCTGCAGGTGAGAAGCAGCTGTTTTGCCCCTGGGCTCAGGGTCACTGTCTCTGTTGTGTGAAGAGTCAGCAATAATTAGAAGAACCTGCAGTGCCAAACTAAATTAAAAATTTTCAAACCGTTACTCACTGTATGATATAATTTTGTTTCATGTTCCCAGGATGAGGAAACCCGAATTAAATCTCTATTCATTACAAAAATAGGCTAACTAATTTAAGGCTATGAACTGTCTGTTTGTCGATGATATTGAATGGTTTCTATCTACTCAAACAGATCATTCTGCACTAAAATAAGTGACAGTTGATTATATGCCAATGTTTATTTAACAGTGCTCAATTGTACTGAACTCCAAAAATGTAACGGGTCTCAGTGGACCCTCCTGCCTGCTATTTTTCTGAAAATAAAATATTGATGTAATTGGATTTCCCACCCACATTGATCCTCAAATACACAGATGGAATCCGTTTAAGCAAAAATTGGGAAATGAAGAAATGGTGATAATCATTGAATAAGGTTATTTATTTCAGGACACATGGGGCGTGTTAAATTAAGCCTCCCTGAAATCCATAGAAATCTTTGAATAGTGATTTCTAAAGTCCTAGGCATTCTTGCAGAATTCCAGGTAAAGGTCAGGAAGAGAAAAAGAAAAACTACAAATGAACACTTAAAAACAAAGAGAAGCAACTTTCAAAGACTTTATGCACCCACAGCCCAGTGATTCCAGACGGACTGGGTGGTTTAGTAAGTTTAATGAGGAAAATGCCACAAAACCAGTTATTCAGCATCTTTTAAGAGAAAAACAAAACAGTTTATTAATTGAATCTTCTACTTTCAACCTGTTATTTTGCCATTGTATGGACCTAGCTTTAATCACACCCTCCAAGCAGCCAATTTCACTGATGTGACTGTGTAAGCCAGACCACACGGTTCAGCTTTTAATAAGATGGGTTTACTCTAATCAAAGTTCTTTTGGTCTTTCCTTTTAGTTCTTCTGTTTTCTTTAGTCATCAACCTCTGGACTAATCCTGTTAATAGAATGATTTTGCCTGATTTTTCAAATGTCTTCTCTGATCCAATCCAACTTGAACAACTGAAATGCTTTCTTTCATCAGTATTCAAAAGGTAGCATTAGCAACTGCAACAATGAAAAGGCTAAAGTCCCTACTGAATTTTCCCATCATTCCTAAAACAAGATAAACAACTCCCTGGTGTATTTAAGTTCTCAGCATTTGTGTAATTAAATATTTTATGTGTAGAACATAGACCACACCCATCCAAGGGGATTGTTCAGATGGTGCCACCCAAAGTCTATTTCCAGTTCTGCCAGTTTTTAGCCATTAAAGGCAGCAACTGAGACTTCCTTCTCTCATCCTCAGCCTCCTTGTGTGAACAAATCTACATACTAGAGTCATACCCCTAAAACGATGTGAATATTAGCTTGTAAATTAGGTCGATGTATATATAATACACACACACACACACACACACACACACTATATATATTTGAATATATATTATATTTTGAATACATAATATGATATGTTATATATTTGAATATATATTCAAATGATGAAAGAATGTATATATTATGTATATATATTATATAATAGATCGATTTTAAGAGAGATTTTTGATATAGGGCTCATGTGCTCACTGGATATACAGAGAAAGACAAACATAGAAAGTGAGAAATTACCCCACAGGAGGGTGGCCACACACCTCAATCCCTTCTCCTCTGTTCTGTTCTCTGGATTTGGGGCACACACACACACACACACACACACAAGGCCAAGGTAAGTTTCAAGTCACCTAGTCTGGTACTCAAACCACAGTTGGCCATGTGAGAGTCCAGTACCTTAACCCCTATGCCACCTGCTGGCCCCAATTAGATCATATTTTAAGGATGATAGAGATCCTCATAGTTTAAAGAACTTTGTGGTGAATCTTTCTGCAAATAAATAAAGCTTATCTTTTCTGTGAATTTTGATTAGGTTTCTCTAAGTAAATGTATTTAAATATGTATTTTCACTGCCTTCCAGCAGATGAAATGAAGTCAAGAAAGCAAGGTTCAATCAGAAGACATGGGTCTTAGCCTAGCTTTTTCTGACCTGCCATTGGGATTTCTGACCTGCCATTGGGAAAGTTGCCAAACCTCTCTGGACCTGGGTTTCCCCATCTAAGAAAGGAGGGTAATGATGCTTTCTATTTTTGGGGGTGCTCGAATAATTAAATAATATTTTTTAAAATATAAAGGTGTTTTGTAGGTTTTTAGTGATAAACAATGTAGTTATTATTAATAATAAAGAAGATTATGGTGTGAAAGATATTAGTGTTGGATGATGACCAAAGCAACTTCAGGGGGACTGAATTTGCCCACCTGAGCCATCAAACACCACTGGGATTAATATTTTTGGTTCAAAGAATTCTGTGAAGGACATTCTCCTGGCCCCAAATAGTCCCGTCAGTTGTCTTACCAAACACCAGTGCAGGGACCAACTGGTGGGTTAGTGGTGACAACAGTTTTCTGTGGTACTGGACCTGCATGAGAAGGTCCCAGGTCGTCCTGAGGCCTTCCTATGCACACGGGCCCATGCATGCCCATAAACAAGGCTGGCTAAGGATACAGGTGTATCAGGTAGTAAGGAGTCTGTTGGGATTTCCTTTCTATCTCTATATCTCTTTCTGTTGCCCTCTCCTGTAGAAAAAAAATAATAATAAATGAACTTTTAAAAAAGCTGTTCAGTCAGAGAATCCCTCTGCAAGTGCAATGAGTCTCTGAATATACACATAGATGCAGACCTTTGGCATATTATTAAATTAGCTCATGAAGGAGTCCCTTGTGTTTTCTAGGGCAAACTACAGAAAGTCTAGTTTCATTTTTTTAACATTTTAGTAGTTCATTTCTTTTTCTCTGGGGAATCCTATGCACATTTTCTATAGTAAAGATGTAATTGATAAATATTTTAGATTTTATTTTTCCCCCTTGATTCATAGAGAAATCTAAGTGTGGTAGTCAGGTAGGTATCCAAATAACAACCAAGGTAGATGAGGGAGTTTACACAAATTAGTATGCCAAGAATCTAATATTAGTATTAACAGGCAAGCCAAATTTATTCCTCCAATTATATTCTGAAAAAAATGTACCAACACCTTATAAAAGTCTGAATCAAGGCTGTGTAAGGGTATTTTTTTGAAGCCACTTAATAGGAGAACAATGACTAGTAAAAGAGCTCTAAGATTAGTTTCTTATACGAGGCCTCCCCAAGACATGGTAAAAACAACCACATGGGAGGTCTCCACCCCATTCTGTATCCTACTCTCCTGAAACATTATGTAATCTCTGGAGCACTATTTAATGTGGGTTTATCTCTTTTGTCCATATCCAAAAAGAGGGGTTGAGTTTAAGCTCTTCTCCATCCTAAAATATACAAAAAGCAAGTTGTATGCTTTAATCCAAAACTAGGTTATTGGTAAAAGCAATAGATCACAGAATGAAGGTTGTCACAGAATCAAAGCATCTTAGAATGTTAATGGTGAACGTGTATTCAAATTAGCCAATGCCAGTCTGGTTTAAATAAGTCTCTTTTGAGTATCACAGGCCAGTCCCCTAGGACTTGATTGCTCAGAACTCATTGACAAAAAATCAATCCGAAAAGCTCCAAATATGAAGACTTCAGACTTCTAATATGGAGGATTTATCCCATCAAGGTCCTGTTATCAGCAAAGAACTTGCCCGGAGCCTTTATGCTACACTATCCACAGTCACCTATTATGTCCAAGATGTCTTTCACTCTTCTCTTCACAGATCAACTCTTACATTTGTAAAAACTTTGATGGCTTATAAAACACCTACATACACATTATCATTCAGGACAGGAAATTATTCATCATTTATAGAGAAAGAAGTTATTTGAGTGTCAAGTACTATCTTCATTGTAACTAAGTGGTGGGCTCTAGATTCTAAGAACTGGTTAGATCCCATAGCCTCATGTATATGAAATTATGAGATTTTGTTATTTCTATAAGGTACCCCAAAATGTGTCCCTCACAATGTCTAACATAGTCTGGAGCAAATAGTACACACTGAACTAGCACTCTCTGAATCCCTGGACCATCTCTTAGAACCTGCATACACCAAACAACCAAAAATCTCACCTAGCATCATTTCCTCATGATGATTCAGAGTCCAATTTGTTAGAGGCTTCCCTCACAAACCGCATCATTCAGAAACTAAACCAGCAACTTCCCCACCCAAGACCAAGGCAGCAGTCACCCTATTCAGAAGATATGTGGCTATATTATTGCAACTCAGAAAATCCCTCCAACTCTTTAACCTTTCTCCACTCCATCTTTGAGTCCCCACTGTTGCCTGCTCTTCCTGTTTCTGAAATACTATAGAAATTCTCCCTTTTGCCTTAGCCTTTTGTTCAGCTCATTTACTGTTTAGGTCTCCCTCATCTTCTGCTCCTTTATTGTTGTTTCCAGTGAGACAAAGTACCAGCATCCTGAGTGGCTAGGCGTAGATACTTTACAAAGCAAAAATATTTCTGTTGAAATCAACTACAGTATCATTTGATGTTATTTCAAGTGTCCTGTCTGTATACCTTCCAAAGCTCAGGGATGCATGCCAACGGCCTAGAAAATGGTGCCACATAAAGCCTGCTGCTCTTGGTGCAAGAGCCAAGACAGGAACTAGAAACTTGGCAGATAATAATGGGATGGGGGGCCTATGAGTACACAACCAACACCCAGCATCTGAGGCCTTTGAAGCCAGGCCCAGGGCCTTAGAGCCTAAATAAGTGGTGAGCAGAGTTTGCCACAGCTTTAATTCACAACACTCTCTCCCAGATTATGGATTTCTGGATTTCCAAATGGCTTTTCAAGTACCTGGACACCAATCAAGCCTATTTTCACATGTCTTACTTCTCATTGCTCTTGTTTGCCCTCAAATGTCAAGTCCTCAAGAGAAATTTCCTAATCACTCTGAATAAGCACTGAAGAGCAAGCCTCACCTCTACCTTCATCATTCTATAGCCATTGCAATGACTATTTGTTTTCCAGCACTGATAACTCACTAAATATTTTATGTTTTCCTCTTTACTATCTTTCTGCCTGACTACTATTTGAGCTCCCTGACAAAATCTCTATTTATCTCATTCATAGCTACTAGAAGAGTTTCTGGCATAGACAAGGTTTTCAATAAATATCAGTTTTAATACATGAATAAATGGATGGATGGATGAGTTGGCTATAAATAAATGAATTTACCACTTCTAGTGCTCTTATATATGCCAAAAACTGTATTAAGTACATTTTATACATTACCACAGTGATTTTCTTTTCTTTTTTTAGAGATATTTTTGCTAGAGCATGTGTGCACTTGCCAGAGAGGCAGAGAAACGGAAAATGAGAAACCACCCCAACATGGCCACACCACAATCCCTTCTCCAGTCTCCTCTCAGGATTTTGGGCACACATATACACACACCCTATGTGAGTTTTAATTTGCCAGGTATGGGACTTGAACCATGGTCAACTACATGAGAGTTCAGTGATGTAACCATTATGGCATCTGCTGGTACTTACCATGGTGATTTTCCAAAAGTGTTTTTAAGTTATTTTATTTCTTTCATGAGAGTAAAAGAGAGACAGAGAGTGGTAGAGAAAGAGAAAGACCAGCACTGTCAACAGGGTCCCACACTATGATCCCCACCCCAGCTTTCTCAGCCCAGTGGGATCATGGGTGCACATTGCTGGTGTGCACAGGTCAAAGGGGGAATCAAACCAAACATCCCCTGCATAGATCCAATATCACTTAGGCAGCATGTTACCACTGAACCTCCAAGCTGGTCCTCAGTCTGTTTTGTTTAGTTTTGTTTTGCTTTCAGGCAAACCCTAATAGGAAGTGAAATATATGATCTAGGAAACAAAACGTAAACCAAAGCCCAAAGCTAGCCTAATGATGTAGTTCATAGAGTACTAGACTACAGTGTTGGAAGTTATATGAGCAACAGAGGGTTTAGGTCCCCAGATTACCCTCAAAACATGCCAGGTACACAGCCACAGGCACCCAAGTTACCGGTGAGTTGGAGGGCTGAGAAAGGAGAATTGCAATGTGAGGAGATCCTGTCCAGACTTTCTTGTGCTCTCTCTCTCTCTCTCTCTCTCTCTCTCTCTTTTTCTCTCTCTCTCTCTCTCTCTCTCTCTCTCCAATGAAAGAAGAAAGAAGAAGATAGCTGATGGAAGTAGTAATAGGTTCCCAGTTCTTTCTTCCTTTTGGACCTTTGGAGTCTCTTGATTGCCTTGTTTAATTCTCTTACCAGTCTATTGAATGTGAGTTATCATCAATCCCATTTTAAAGATCAGAAATCTGAGGCTTAGGAAAATTAAATGATTTGTCTAACACCATGGAAGCTAATAAGTCATAGCCCGATATTATAAACCAACTCTGTCTGACTCTAAAGCCCTCTCTAAACCATGATTCTGAAGAGTGTGAGCATTCTCTGAAATCCTGTAGAACTCTTTCCAGAATAAGTTAACATTAGATTGGTATTTTCAGAGCTTATTTGAATAAGATTAGAATAGCTTATTGTAGTGTTTAATAATTAATTGCTCTAGGTATATGAAGAATGACTTTTTCTTAATGAAAAATTTCAGGATGATATTATAATGTTAATATTCTCAGAAAGTACTCTCATATGACATGGACCTCAATGTTAATGGGAGAAGTATATTCATTTCTTTTTCCTACAGATAATTCTTGAAAGCCAAATTATTTAAGAATCTTCATTGAAGCAAATTCTATTATATGAGAAATAGCTGCTTGGTAGTTTCTAAGAATTTAATAAATCTCTCCAAGAAAATGTTCATTTCAAAAAAAATTTTATATGAGATTCAAGAATACTCCGTTTTATTATATTTGCATTAGAAATAAAATATCTTTTCTGGCTAACTGTGAGAAGCCAAAAACAAGAATGTTCATTTTGCACTATTTGGTGAGTGGTATTGTGTTACTTTTTTTTTTCCCTTTTAATATGAGAAACCCACAGATTGCATGGTGCAGATTCATAGCAACAGAACTCCTGCTAAAAGGCCTGTGGAATATCACTTTCACCCAGTCACGTTACCTTGGAGTCATCTGTTTTTGAGATGACCTCCGTGAGAACCGATGACGATACACGAATGGCTGCCTTGTGGGACCTGCCCTAGACACCTTAGACCCATCTGCCTTTTGTTTTGCCTTTGGTCATGTATTCCACATGTGTGTGTGTGTGTGTGTGTGTGTGTGTGTGTGTTAAAATATTCATAAAAGATTTACCATTTTAACCACTTTTAGGTGTACAGTTCAGTGACATTAAGCATTTTCACATTATTGTGCAACCACCACCCCCATTCATTTCCAGAAAATTTTCATCTTCCCAGATAGAAATTCTGGACTCACTAAATAACAACATACCCCTTCTCCCAAGGCCATGGTAACTGCCATCCACTTTATGTCTGCACAAATTTAATTATTTTGGTACCTCATTGTTCTAGTCTGGTGTGTTGCTAGGTGCAGAAATACCTGAGCCTGGGTAATATAAAGAATAGAGAAGAGGATTAGGGAAAAAGAGAAAGAAAGAAAACTTTTAAGGGACACAAAATGGGAATTATCTGTGTATGATAATGTGTATAATAATATCTTTTACTGGTCTAATATTCAGTGTATTTATGCTGGGAAAATTTATTTTTGCATGCTGTAATAATATACAGTAATTGAAGATATGAAAAATAATGAAATATTTTTTAAATGAATAGAGGTTGTTTAGCTCACAGTTTGAGAGAGCCAAAGTTATCTGGTGACAGCATTCTTGCTGGTGAATAACATGATGGAGAACATCAAATATGGACAGAGGAAGAGCATATGTGTCTGTGTCTGTGTATCTTTGTCTAACCCCCTCTCCTTAGAAACCCAAAGGACTGAATCATGGGGGCCTCACCCTGATCACCTCTTAAGGTTGTTTCCTCTTAATACCTTTACAATGTAACTAAATTCCAAAACATGAACTTTTGGGGGACACATTTAAATCATAGCACTTAAGTAAGTGGAATCATACAATATTTGTCATTTTGTCATTCTGTGTCTTGATACACTTTATCTTCATGTCCTTTGAAAGGAGGGACATTTTCTGATGTCCACAGACAGGTTATAAAGAATCTTGACACATTTTTTAAATTATTTTTTATTTCATATTATTCAAATTTTAATTTGCTATAGCACATGTTCATTTACTAGAAAGAGAGAGAGAGAGAAAGTGAGAAAGCAAGTCGCTAGGTTCAAGACTCAAACCATGGCCGGCTATGTGGGAGTCCAGTGCCTTAACCACCACATACCTGCTGGCCCAGGATCTTGACACTAAAAAAACAACTTTTTTTTAATTCTGGGTTTGCACAATCAGTAGTAATTGTGCTAATGAGTCTGCAACATTTTGTCAAACAAACTACTAAGATTAAGATAGTATTTGTTTGTTTTCATTAAAAACAAAAGTTGGGGGGAATTAATAAGCTTTGTTCTCAAGAACAGAAGGCTAAAAAATAGCATAAGTCATCATATAGTGTTGCCTAAAAAAATCAAAAACTGGTCACAGAGAATTGAAGTGGGAAGGGACCACAAAGAAAAAGTTTTATTCCTACAGATTTTTGTGAGCTTTTATAATGTCGTTCATGACTTTTAGCTCTGTAGCCTTGTCTGATTTCCCTCTGATGGTTAGCAAGAGAAAAAAAAACTAGAGAGAAAAAGAAATTTCCTGTCTTTGGAGTCGGCTATTGGACATGGAAGGAAGGCTTAGGAAGCAGTGTAGAAGGAAAGAGTCCAATATTTTCATTCCTCTTTGCAGCCAACTTTGGGAAATGAGAACTTCAGAAGGAAAGTAAGTGGTGACAGCTGTAGAAAAGAGAGGCGAGCAGGTGGTGTCCCAGGACCTAGATGAGGAAGAGAGTGCCAGTAGAATGTGGCCCAGGATAGGAGAAAAGTCCTGTTGGGGTGACCTGGCAGGTGGTCCCTCAGCTGTTGGTCATTTCAGAACCAGCTCTAGTGCTCTGATTTGCACAGCCTCGGGGTAAAAGCCTCTGGGAGGAGTCTACAGATGAGGACTTCCTACACCTGCAATGGACATCAATTTAGAAACTGAGGGATGGTCCTGTAAATAGCTGGAACTAGACAAAATAAGAAAAACCTAAGGCTAGCTGACTAGAAATGCTAGCTGCAACAGAGCGTTTCAATCCTCTTTTTGCATAGAAAGCTTAGTGGACCAATGGATTGGGGATTGAATTAACCAGTCAGAACTGCATACATCTGAATTAACCATAAGAATTGTACCCTTTGTTTGCATAAGTGGACCTAGTTGAAGACTTGGGTGGAAATTATTCTTCCATAAAAATCCATCCCTGAACCAAATCAAGGAGACAGTCTTTTGAACACGCTAGCTCCACATCTCCCAGCTGATATCACCCTGCCTCTTTTTAAAAATCTCATATTTAGAGATGGTTTGTTGTTGTTGTTTTGCAGCAAGCTACACCACACTATGTCTATCTGTTATGCCATGCTACTCTATTTATACTCTGAGGATGTGGTGCTTTGCTTAACCAAGATAGTCACTACACAGGCAGAGAAAAAATTGGTCAACCTTCAGATTCATATTAATTAACATAATAAGAACGGCCTTGCTTCTCACACTCTCCCTATTTCCTACTTTTGTCAGAGTCCCAGTCTGCTGCCATCTGGGAAATTAGGTTTATGCCAGCATAAAAAGAAATACACAGGGAGACTTGCATTAGTTTCCTGGGGCTGTCATGATGAAGTACCATAAACCGATTGGCTTAAAACAACAGAGAAGTATTATCTCACAGTTCTGGGGCTAAAAGTTCAAAATCAAGGTGTTAGTGCAGTCGCATATCTTCTAAGGCTCTGGGTAGAACTTCCTTGCTTCTTCCTAGATTCTGGTAGTCACTGTCAACCCCTGACATTCTTGGGTTTGGGCTACATCATGCCAGTCTCTGCTTCTGACACCACACGGCTTTTCCCTTGTGTTTCTTATGTCTTGACATGGCATTTTTTTCTTGTTATAAGGATACAAGTCATTATATTAGAATCCACTCTAAGTCCTTATGTTAACTTGATTATATCACAAAGACCCTACTTCCAAATAAGGTACCTGGGTTCAGACTTCAACATCTTTTGGAGAACCTATAGCAAGACTCTAACCTCAAACCATTGCCTCATTTGGTGCCCAGCCTCTTCACCTTGATCCTGCTCTGCTGAGTCCAACACCTTTGCCCAAGACTCTAATGCTCTGCTACTCAGTCCCTCTCCTTTGTGCTTCTTTCTGGACTGAGCTAGCTAAAGTCTGATTTCTCAGGCTTCTTGGCCCCAACCCCCACCAAAAACCCTATCGATACTTCAGCATTTGTCTGTCTACTCAGACTTTCAAGGTAAGATTTGTGGTTTGAGGGAATAACTTGAACTTGTCCCCAGCAGTAAGTCACTAGCTCTGTCATGGCCACTGCCTCCATATCCACCCCCAAATAAGCAGGCCAAATTTGCCAATATCCATATCATCTTATAGCTACAAAATATCCCATTGCTTACAGACCCCAAGGTCTGTCACATCCCTAACCCACAACCTCTAGAGACCTCCTTAGATCTTCCTTTGCTGGAACAAAAGCTGACCTCCACCACCTACCAGACTTAGCATAGTCCAAGTAGAGCATTCATTTTCCAAAAGCATTTTTTTTCTAGTTTTCTTCTTATTTGTCTCAAATAACAATCACAATGTTGAATATGACAACCTCTATATCCATAACTAATGTAATTCTTATACTGCTTTCGGCTGTATAAGAATTGCACATCTATAAATCCACATGTATTTAAGTTTCTCAAACTAATTCTGAGAGGTAATAAAAAAAGAGTTAACTTTAGACAGGACAGTAAATAATTTAGACTACTGGAGGGTTCAATCATGAGAAATAGATTAATTTCTTCAGAAATCAAATAATTAAATTAGCTCAACTATATTATACTGTAATAACAAAAGTATAGGTGGTAAAGTACAGCAATTTTTATTTTGGGATCTTAAAATAAGTCTTATCCACAAAATATTAAATGACAAATTTTGCTTTTACTTCAATTATTGGCTTAATTAAAATAATCCTGAATTTACAATATTGATATAGACCTGTTTTAAAGTCAAATCTGTATACAAGAGCAACCACAATACCTCACGGCTCTGTTTCTAATCAACAGCATCAAATGAGCTTCGAATATCTCTCAGGTCCTTAAAAAGTCAAGCATTATGTAAGGAGTCACAATTTCCATTCCTTCAGCACAGAGAGTTGGCCAATGGTAAAATTAAACAAGCCGAAGTTGCCAATATCCATGTCATCTTATAGCTGCAAAATATGTCGTTGCTTACAGTTTATAAATAGATTAACAGCTTGGCCATGTTTACAGTCTACAAACATAAACTTAAAGACGTTGTAAGAATCTTCCAATTGGCCACATACAGGAACCCAAAGAAGAAACCTAACAAATTCACACTATCACTCACTCTGGTTATAGATGTGTGTGTGTGTGTGTGCATTTCTCTCATCTATCTGACTCTCCCTTGTAAAGTTAATCATCCTCATTAAATGGAGAGAAACTCAAAGTTAAAAAAAAAAAACAACCTGACCATGCTTTGCTGCCATCCACCCTGCCAATTCTTTGGCCACTATTTCTGCTGCTGGGGCCACCAGAGACTAAATGGAATATTTCCATTTCCTGCCAGGAACACATGCCAGTATTTACTAGTACTTATGCAAAATAATTTTCCAGAATCATTTTTCAAAAGCTGAATGCTCAGTTGACTTATAAAGTTTAAAATGAATTAATAGGAAAGAAATAGACAGTCCCAGATGCACAAGTTATCAATTTTATGCATGGGATGAGTAAGTCTTACGTATTTCAACTAAGCTGGAATTACAATAACCCCATTTCTCCCCGGAGAAATGGTGGCTGCTGCAAAAATAAAGATGTGCTTTGTTTTGTTTGTATAACAAGAAGTATTCTTGGCTGGATTAAAATGATTGGCATAAAGGCTTAAAAATGCTCCCTTACCAACTTATTTGTCACCAGTTCTAAGTCATGTGTATGTGACCATGGTGGGCTGAATAATGTAAAATGATCTTAGTATTCATTCATTCATTTATTTGTCTATTCAGCCAACAATTGTTGAGCACTTACTATGGGCTAGGCTTTGAACCAGGGCTTTGAAATCCAAAGGTGAGGAAGACATTATTCCACACTATCCCATATGCCTAGCGTAGGACCTGCTGCAAAGATTCTTAAGCACTGCCTGTGTTTGATGCATTTCCAGCATCTGTCTTACTCTGATCAGTTGTCCAAATATTCTAGTCCCTACCAAACAAGGATCCTGCCTCCTCTTCCCAGGCCTGACCTCCCACCTTCCTTCCATCTAAAACCTGAAATTCTGCACTTGAATCTATGCTGTAAAAGTAAGAGATTAAAAAGATACACTTTTGAGTCAGAAAAGCTATGTGACCTTAAATGAATGGTACCGTGTTGAATCTCAGCTCCTCGTCTATAAAATGGGTACAGTGATAATTACCTCACTAGGTTGCTACATGGACTAAATGAAGCTAGTTATTTTTAAATTACTTAGCACAGTGTCCAAAAATAATTAAATGCTTAATAAATCACCCTGAATTATGTAGCCAATCACATCCCAGAATTTTACCTGTTAATGTCATTTTCTTATTATTTGACTTCCTGAGTCTCAAATCTCTCTTGTAGTAAATGACCAAGTCTTTAACCTTCCATTCCCCCACACTTCAGAGTGGCCCCAGCAACTTATATATAGACTTTTCACTGCCAGCTGCAGACCCCACTCCTAGCACAAGAGCCACTCAGTTGTCCTTGGCCCCTTCAAACCAAGTTCCTTTTCCACAACATGTACTCAGGTGCAAACCCCTCCCAGCCTTCTCTCTCCTCAAAGCCTGGCAGTCATGACCAAGGACTTGGTCCTCTGATTTATTCATACTCATTAGGACTGTTGTGAAAACAGCTGGTTGGCTCCCAAAAAGCCAGCTCTCCTAGGGCCACTCAAAACTCACCAAACTGCTAAGCAAGTTCAGATTTTTTGTGCATGTGCTATAATTATTTGTATAAATTCTTGGTGACCTAAACCTGAAAAAGGCTTTTACCCTCTTCAGCAGATAGTTTGTCTAAGCGTCCTGATCACTGTCTATATGCCAATCGCTAAGGTAAGCAGAAGAGATAAAGACACAACAGAGAACACTGCATCCTACTGAGACAGAAGAGTCATAGGCAGAGATGCTATTGCTAGTCATTTCCTTCCATTTTAAGTGGCAAGCAATGAAGACACAGACAACCTAAGAAGTAATTCTAGGTAGTAGATAATAAAAACATCACTAAAGTTGTTCTCTAAAATATTCTTAATCAATTACATTTGTGGAGAAATATACCAATCATAAGCATGCAGCTCAATAAGTCTTTATATCCAGCACTGAGACCAAGAAACAGAACATTACCAGAACACTAGAAACTTCCCTGTGCTCCCTCCCATTCACTCCCCACATCTGGGAACCACTGGCCTGATAGTGAATGAATTGATATGGTACATACTCTGTATGAAGTAGACAGTATATCAGGTTGCTTTATGAAGTATGTGCTCTTGTATGATTGGTTTCTTTATTATGGTTGTGAGGTTCATCATGTGCTTGCCTGTAGCTTCTGTTCATTCATTCTCATTTTTGACTAATACTTCTTTGTATGAATATCTAACTTCATTTATCCATCCTCCCCAGACCAACTTTCTGCTTCCAGTTTATGGTATTATGAATAATGTTGCTATTAACATTCTAGCACATGTATTTTGATTGACATATACACTATTTTATTTACAGCTAGGAATGAAATTGCTAGGACATCGCATGTGTGTATATTATATTTTAATAGATTCTTCCAAATGGTTTTCCTCCATTATGTGTGCTTTTGGTTTTTTTAATATATTTTATTTATTTCTTTTATACATTCACTCACTGTACATCACTTAGCATGTAAAGTTGAATTTTCCAGTGTGAATACACTTCACAGTCACACCAGTCCAGTTGAGGATACTATACACATTATCATCAACAGATAATGATCAGCTATATGTGTTTTTTAAAAAGATACTGCTATTCTAGAGAAACAGCACTTCTCTCATGGAGGCCTGGCTCTGTGGGATCTAAGAAGTTGATTCTAGGTCCTGCATTCATAGTTCTGAGTTCAATTCCCCTCTTTGTGTTTTCCCTTTGTGCTCAAGAGAGTCTGTTTTATTACCTGCTGGGCAAGTGCAAAATGCCATCATTGAATCAAGAGCTTATGTACTCCCCTGAAAGAATAGTGAATATATTTTACCCCAGGCTTTGGGGCCTCCTGTTGTCCAGTGAGTGAAGATTTCATCAGAGGTAAGGTACAGAAGAGTTGGAGAGAAGAGTTGAATCAGAAAAACCATAACACAGAATCCATAAACAGGCCTCCGAGGCCTGAGACCAACCTGGTCAGAGAAATAAGTTGAGAGCAAGCAAGCAAGAGAGAAATGCAGGATAGCCAAGAGGAAGGCAGTCGGTCAGATACCAGAGAGCAGGGCAGCTGTCCACCAAAGGCTGCTTCATCTCTGTTTTCCACAGACTGGTAGTAGGTGGAGGGGTAGCTGATAGGACAGGGGTAAAATGGACGTCACTCTATATACCTGGCTCACCATTTTCTCAAGATGATTGTTTAACAGAGCAGACCTAGTGGCTAAATTGTCAAAATTCTTCTCCATATTATCAACTCTTTAAAACATTTATGTCTCTGGTACACTCCATTTGAAAAGCAAAAGTAATAGATAGTGATCCATGATATTTATACCTTTGAATGCAGTAATCCACTTTGACCAATTTATTGTAAGGCGATTATTCAATACAGGGAAAAAAATAAAATGTATTAATGTGTTTATTTCAGGTTTAAATTGCTTTTTAAAAAATTGCATTTAATCACTGTACGTCTTTACAGTGTACACAGTTTTTCCCAGCCTGAAGACAGTGATATTAGTCAAGTCAAAGATATTACAATATATATTATCATCAACAGATAACTTTTTATATTTTGACTATTAAGTGTTTGATTTGTTTGTTTACTGATACCCTCTCTCCTGCTCCCATCTTGCTTTTAAAAAAATATCTGAATGCTCAGTGACAGAAGACAGTACCAGTGTAATTGACTTACAAAACATTAAAACTAATTAAATTAAATTTCTGTGCAAATCTGTTTAAAATATCAGGATACAGAATTGCATGGACATTAAAATACAATGAAATACACACACATGTGAAAGTGGACAAAAAATCTCAAAAGAGTAAGTACAACAGATACTAGACATGTACACTATTGGGCAGTATTGACTGTTTTGAACAAATTAGCACATCCTTGTAACAACTGATGAGGTAAGTACCATTGTTAATTACATTTTACAGATGTGGAACCTAACCCACAAAGAGCCAAAAGAAATTGTCCAACTTAGTAAAAGACAGAACTCATGTATTTTGAGCTCCAAATTCTTAAAACTTAAACCATTATCATGAAAATATGAGTCAAATTAAGAAATGAAATGTTTGATTTTTCTATCTTTGTATCTTTTAATATCTTTGTAACTGAATCAAATGTGACAAGGATTTTTGGGGCAGTCATTGTTTATTATACATAGAGCTAAATTCTTTCATAGGGGTTGTCTTATTAAATGTTGGCAATAATCTAGTACCATTGGGACTGTTATCCTTGTTTTAGAGCTAAAACTAAAAGTGCTGTTTTCTAATTGATGATAACACACCTCAACTACAAACACAAGAAAACAAACCCTATAAGCAACTATAAATCAACATGAGAACTACAAGTGTCACAGAGAAAATCACTTTAAATAATAGCTAAGTCAAGTATCTTGTCCTGTGGAAAAAGTCACCAATCAAAAGTGAAAAGGTGACTATTAAAAAAGAATGCCTGCTTTCTGCTGGAATGTAGCTGAATCATAAGAAAATTTCATAGTATAAAACTAAGTAACATCAGCAAATTATCTGGAGTACATAAAATAGCCATTAGATAGAAGATAAGTTTGTGGATGTTCAAATAAAATGCCAAGAACATCACCCTCTTCATGCAACAGATTGCCCAGACCATCAAACCTCTACTACATCTTCATATAACATGAGAGACCGAAGAGGAGTTCCATCACCAATCTGTAACCTCATTTCCTCAATATCTTCTATTCTCAAGCATTGGTTCAAAAAGTCAAAGCAAAGGCAGCCTTACACTGGGTCCAAGGCAGTTTTGTCCATCCTTCCAATCAATCCTGCCTATAGCTTCTGCCATAACATGAATTTGTGTCTTGTTAAATCACTGTCATATCCCTAATACATAGTGCAGTGCCTGGAGCATAGTAGGCACTCACTATTAAATTAACTACTGAGAGATGAAAATAAGAATGAAAGGCCATAGTCCTGTCTCCTAGAAGCTCATGAATCATCATGAAATGATAGCTGAAGTTAAGAAATGAGTTCAGTAAGTTGCAATGCACATACACGTGCCAAAATGTGTACTACATAAGCAAGGGTAAGGGTTTAGGGAGAAGAGAGGCAGAGTGAAAGAGCAAGAAGAACCTGGGCTGTATAGGTGAAGATGCTTGTCCTCTTTGCTGCTTTGAACCAGCTCTAGGTGCTTGACAAATCTCCTAACTTATCTGAAGATCTCAACTGGCATCAGAGTCAGAGTGAACATTGAGGGACACTTAAAATACAACAGTGTTAGAGCTGGAAAGACACTCTTTAATCTTATTTTGCAATAATACTGCAATTAAAAAAAACTTATTTTTCTTATTTTGCAATAAGAAAACTGAGACCGTGGGAATTAAAGCTCTCTGCCACGGTTACAGGGTGTTCCTGGGGGAGCCAAACCTAGCTTCCCTCTCTCTGGAGCTTATTGGATATTTTACTACATCTCAGTGATGAGAGTTGGAGAGCAGCATGTGTGAGAGTAAACCGTGGAATTAAAGCACAGGCAATGCCACCAACTTGCTAGAGATGGCAAAAGAAAAAAGAGATTCGATTTGGTTACCGAGTGTAGACATGTCCCAGGGGGAGCAGAATATAAAATCCTACAGGCAGACCTGGAATATATAAATCAGAACAGTTGGGTATAATAATTCAGCTATCAACTGTTAGCCCAACAGAAAGACATTTCCTTGGGAGAAAAGGGGAATAGAAAGAGAGCTTTGTTATACATTGCACTCAAACCTGGTGAAAACATCAAAATAATCTCATTAAAGAGTAACACACTCACATAGACAAAGGGAGTTCACAGTAGTATTACAATCTGTTTAAGAAATTTCACTTAATCCTCTCCTTCAACAGACATTTTTTTTTTCTTTCAAATTTGCCTGTAGGCTAATAATCACATCATTTTATTTAGGGCAAAGGCCTGTCCCTACAAAATGTTATTTAAATGAACAATCTTTCCATGATCTGAAAGGAGTCACTGATATTGAATCAAACCTTTCCCATTTATCTGGTAACATCCTTTTCTGAAGGCCTCAAGAGATGACCTATCCTCTCATTCTTTAATAAGCAATAGTTTCTTTTAAACTAGAAGGTGATAAACAAGGTCACTTTTAATGCCAAAGAAACATTTACATAAACCAACAGCATCCAGGATGTGCAATTAAAAGACTGAATAGTTAATGAGCTGCAAAATCATATGCACCCTTCCCAGAGCAAATCTTCCTGAATGATGAGTGATGGAGTTTTCCATGCTTGAATCTCTTTTTTAATTGAGTAAATAAGCTAAGGTAAGAATTAAAGACTAAATTAAAGCAAAAAAAAAAAAAAATACCCCACAGACAATACGTGGGAGAATGGGAGATACAGGTGCTCTAGTAAAACAGAAGGAAGATTTGTTTGTTTGACTTTTAAAATATTTGTATGTCTTTTTCATTTAACATCATGTATGTGTATTTTTGCACATACATGCACACCCACAAGCACTCAAAATAAAACAAGCTATACTGTTGACCTTGGAATCACATCTATCTTGCATATATCTTTGCATTCTCTAGGTTCCTTTTTTACCATTCCCACCAAGAAACAATAAATACTTAAATTTGTGAATTTGTCATCTACTAGATGTGGTGTGTTGCATTATTGGCTCTAATTCTTCACCCACCCTCACGTTCTTATTCTTTATGTTTATTCATTTTAGAGAGAGAGAGATAGAAAGGCAGCAACCAACAGAGTTTTGATGCTATAATCAACCCCTAGCTTCGCCTGGCTCCAATCATGAGCACACACATTCCCAGCATACTCAGGAGGGTTCCAGACATGAACCCAGAACCTTCTTATGTGGGTCAGCCTTGCAGGCATTGTCTTTTCCCACCAGACCATCATTTGGCTCTCAACTTACACTTCTAATTCAAGTTCAGCCATGGGATTCACTTTGGCCAACAGAGTGAGGTAGATATGGTAGCATGCCAATTCCAAGCCTAGGTCTTAAGATGCTTTGCAAGTTTCTGCTTGCCCTCTTGTACCTTTGCTGCAGCCATAAAAAGAGTCTGCCCAGGCTAGCCTACTGGTCCAAGAGAAGAATGAGAGGTGCAGAGAGCAAAATAAATCTGTCTAATCCCATCCTAAAAGGTATATGAGAGACCACCAAGATCAATACAGCAACTCAGATAAGCCCAGCTAAGATCAGCTGATCTATAAGTTTCTTAGCTATAATAATAAAAACTATAATATTATATAATAGTGATTATACTAATAACTGTTTCTAAGCTCCTGAGTTTTAATATGGTTTATTACATAGATATAGCCAATAGATATATATATAGATTAACTCATAAATTTAATGAATAAGAAGTTTCATTCCAACATATTTTTGAGTGATGGAAAAGGCATTTCTGTCAGTGCTTTAATTCTTTCATTTGTACACAAAAGTTAATATCAGATGTTATTCCTCCCCTCCCCAAAAAGCACTATGAAGATTAAATGCCCATAAGTTCCTTACTCTAGAAAGCTCACACAGATGGAAATAAGGGTTATAGCATGATACATTGAAAGAAAGAGCAGGAATAAAGGAAAAGAAAGGAGGAAGAGGTGGAAAGAAGGGGAGAAAGAAGAAAAAGGAAAAGAAAGAGGATGTGGTGTGGAGGGAGGAGAAGAAAGAAGGGAGAAAGGAGAGAGTAAGGAGGAAGCAAAAGCCTTTCAGTATAGAGGTCATCGTACTAAAAAGGACAAGACACACTCTAAAACAGTGATTGACTGCACATGCCCAGGGAGATAACAGAGTTATCTGTTAAGACTGATGGGTATGACACTTCATTTAAAATAATACAGATAATTCCTTTGCATGAGAAGATATATTCTAAAGATATATTTGTATATACCAACTGTCCACACTCTATGGCAGAAACTGAAAGATTAGAGGATATAGACGCATGGAAAATGGTTATGGATACTGGAGACAGTGTAGCAAGAGGGAAGGAGATGAGAGAGAGTGAGAGGAAAGGAATTAAGGAGTAAAATAGAGAGGCAATACATTTAGGGACACAGAAATGGAATCTGTTACTTATAAATGTCTGTTACTTATAACGTGTATGATGTCTTCAACTCGACTGGTGAGAAGTGTATTCATGTTGGGTAATTTAACAAGCTATAGTGATGTAAAGTGATTGAACGTATAAAATAAAAGAAAAATAAAATGACTACCAAAACAAAAGGGGTATATCTGAATGTCCTAGTGAGGTAGTACTCTAGAAACTAGGGCAGTGGCATCTGCTAAATGAAGCCCAAATTTTCTTTTTTTGTTTTCTTTCAGGCAACAGCTAAGAAGTTGCCCTTAAGATTCTTCCTTCAGAATTTGAGTAACAACCTCAGAATACAATCCAGATCAGTGAATTACCGAGGTTATAGTGCCCTTTGTTCAAGTGTGACAGGCACAGCAGAGATGCCACATACTTAGCATTACGTAAGTGAATCTTTGACCAATTACTGCCCTCCACCTAAAGCCTTACTATCCAAATTGTCAGTGAGATAACTGTTGGCCAGTTCCAAACTACTAAGAAAAATCATAGCTCTGCTAAGCAGCTGTCACCTGAGAATTTAATTGACCAGAGAAAGCTCCATCAGGAAGAGTTGTGTATGCCCCATTTGACAAAGTCAAGCCCAAAAAGAGTCAATGTCAGCTGTATCTTTATCAATCAGAATCTGGCACCAACACAATACAGTGGTAACTGAGAGAGGTGAAGGGCTGGGGTAGAATGATGAGGGGATATCTGGCTCAGTATGCGACACATTCACACAGACATACACAGAGAATAATTTATAAGCCAGACACTCATTCTCCACTTATCTACTGAAGTCACTACCTGCTTCTGAGTCTTTAAGTTTGGCTTCCTTGACTTTTAGTTTCAGTTCCTTTCTCCTTTCCACACAGAAGGTAGTCCTTAATATTCTGCATAGACTGGTTTAAAAAAAAAGAAAGTTATACTTTCTATTGGACACTCATCCACATGCAAACAGAGCTGGGAAACCAGATCTATTTCACATAGTTGACATCTTTTCCCTATGTACCATAAAAGTGTACCTAATCCAGGTCTGTGGAAATCCCTCACACATTAAAGCTGCAAGGAGAGGCAGTGTGTTGCTGATGTTGCTGGAGAAAAGCTAACTGTTCCCCAAATGTCATCATATGATTAGTAGCAGGAGGCTTTTTCCTGATCATGCAACATCCCTGTGGCTCTTATATCTATAGATTAACTTCTTTGAGTTAACTAACCCCTCTTTTACAAGGTAATAATCTTATTATTTTCTTAGGAGAATGGATAGCATTTCAGCCATGCCAACATCATGTGAGTATGATTAAATTTCTTCAGTCCAACAGAAGAAAGTTGATGGAAAAAAAAGAATGGCCAAATGGCCATATGGGCAGGTTAGAGGAAATGGTCAGTTTGGAGTGGTAGGCAGAGCTAGGAATGAGAGGAGACTTCCAAGTATGGAATCCACACTCTAGAGGTATCTGTGAGGTTGAGACTGTATGGACCCATACCCTGAAGGTGCAAAGGAGGGGACAGAAAGGAGAAGGGACAGCAAAGTCTGAGATGGAATCATGGAATGGACAGCGCCGTTGGAGCCATTCACAATGCCTCCATGGTAAGTCTTTGAACCCATGTCTTCTTCCAAATGGTAAGTATTAGATGTAGTCACAGATAAGTTTAGCATCTGGGTAGAGCCAGAGCACACAGAGTTCCTGGGGCTGCCACTAGCCACAAGCAGCAGCCTCCACTTAACCTACTTTCACCATCCAAATATTATCTTTCATGTGTGCCATGATGTGAAAAGGGTTAGAGAGCCTGCTGTAGCATAATGGTGTAAGAAAGTAACTGTTGTTTGGTTTTTTTTTTGTTAAAGTTATCCTGTGGGAGGGACCAGCAGCTAGCGTAATGGCTATGTCGCTGGACTCCCACATAGTCGACTGTGGTTCGCGTCCCAGACCCGGTGGCTTAAAACTCACACCGGGCACGTGTGCATGCGTGCCCAAGATCCTGACAGGAGAATGGAGGAGAAGGGATTGTGGCGTGGCCATCCCCCCTGGGGGGTGATTTCTCGCTTTCTATTTCTCTGTCTCTGTCTGGCAAGCACATGTGCCCTATAGCAAAAAAAAAAAAAAAAACTCTCAAAAAAAGAAAAAAAGTTATCCTGTGGCATGATAGTTCAGGAATTGGATCCCACATAGACAGCCATGTGGTTTGAGTCCCAGATCCAGTAGCTTAAGAAACACACTTGCCACATATGCATGCATGCCCAAAATCCCCAAAGGAGGGAGAAAAAGAGGAGAAGGGACCATTCCCCATGAGGCGGGGGTACTTTCTCACTCCTCCCCCAACACCCAGCATCTCTAACAAATGCATGCACCCTCTGGCAAGATTTTTTTTTTTAAATCTCTGTTTTTACCATAGTTAAACACTTCGATGTTTTTTCTGAAGGCAGGTTTAGTCATCCGAGCTTGCTGTACCATCACTGGTGCCTCTACCTTCACATCTATAAAATGAGAAGACTGTATGAGGTGGTTGAGGTTTCTTCCAACTCAAGAGCTCTGCTGTCTTCCTGGTCTTCACATCCTGGAAGTTCTTCCATTCCTACACACGATCCCATCCTGAGACTCAGCTTCAGTGCCACCTTAGAAAAGCCCCATCAACAGATTAGTTCAAATCTCTTTGCGACATTGTGCTTCATTGCACTTGTAATTAACTTTTTCCATTCATTGATGCAGCAAGGATCTGTTGAGGAGGGCTTGGGAACTGGGTTGATGGATTTAAATTCCAGTGCTGTCGTTTTCTATCTACATGACCTTGGGCAAGTTACTTAACCTTTACTTAGCTCACTTTCCTCAGTTAGGAAATTGAATTAATACTTGTGTCTCTATCTCAGGGTTGTTGTAAGGAGTGAGTTAATATTTATAAAGGACAATACCTGGGACCAGCAGTTGGTGTAATGGCTATGTCGCTGGACTGCCATGTAGTCGACCACGGTTTGAGTCCCAGACCCGGTGGCTTAAACTCATGCCGGGTGCATGTGCATGCATGCCAAGTTCCTGAGAGAAGAATGGAGGAGAAGGGATTGTGGTGTGGCCATCCCCCCTGGGGGATGATTTCTCTCTTTCTGTCTCTCTCTCTCTGGTGAGTGCACAGGTCCTATAGCAAAAATCTCTCCAAAAAAAAAAAAAAAAACAACACCTGGCATAAAGCAAGCATAAGCACTCAGTAAATCAGCAATTAGGAGTTTGATGATGATCTCTTTACATAGCATAGTAGAAGGCTTCTATCCAACGCTATTTTCCTGTTAGGCTATAATTCACATTTGCTTACTTAGCACTGTAATCTTCAGTGCCTAGCACAGAGCTTGGAATATAATTGTATAACAGAGGTCAAAATATTGGGTTTGTAAATTGATAGACACAAGTAGTGTGTTTTGGTTTTAGTCCCATCAAATTTCTCTCTGTGCTAATTTTTTTTTCTTTTTTTTATTATAATTTATTTTTTATTATAATTTCTTTTTTTTTCCATCACAACACACAAATGAATTTTCCATCCAAAATACACTGTGCATTGGCTCAATCAAGCACATCAACATACATGTTCTCAGCAAATAATTTCCCAATTCTTATGTCCTGCATACCTTGCCTTTTGTTTTGCCATCCTTGATTCCCCATCCCCCACCCTCTGCTATGACCCATCCTTCTCCCACATTGTCCCTGGCATCCACGGTTGCCCTCCATGCCTCCCCTCTCCCCATTCAAATGATCTGCCAGTGAACTTAATTAGTCTAAATATATCCAATAGTTATCACAGCTGACACATACCTATACATGAACTCAAGTCTGACTTTAGGCATAAACCCCAGTGAGTAGA
>NW_006205765.1:213528-226479 GCF_000334495.1 Tupaia belangeri chinensis
TCCTTGGGTATCTGGCTTCCTTAAGAATGGCAGAGTAGTTCTTGTTTTTCCCTGAGGTAATGCAGGGCTGGTAACCATCATCTTCTCACTGTCCATAGGTAGAGAACATCCTCCTATACAATATATTTCTCAATTAGTTTAAGACAGCTAAAGTTTTTTTTCTCTTGCTTACAGTTGCAAGTTCTTCATCCTTGTTTTCTGCCTCAGCTTGCCTCCTGCAGCTGGCGGCTATGCGCAGGCCCAGGGGCCACGCGAAGGCCCGCTTTCCAGCTCTTTAGCTTAAACTGAAGCTTGCTTTGTTTCCAATCTTTGCAGAAAGCAAAAGAAAAATGTAAATTTCTCTTTCACAAGTGAAATATTACCATTTGGGGAGGTCACATGAAGACTTTTTCCCAAACTTCATTCTCCCAGCTCCCCAGTTTAATTGCCTCTTAAGGAATTCAGTTTAGGTAGATAAAGATCATGACCAAGAAAAGAGAAAAATTCAAAGATGCATGCATTGGATTTCCAGATGTGGACGACTTTTGTTTTTGCCTAAATGGTGTTGACAATTTATGGTTGTCTTTGGAAAATCATTTGATAATGATCCAACTATCTAGAACCTCTTTATTTTATGCCTGTTAAAAAGAAAAGAAAGTTATTACCCAGGAAAATTTCCAGACTGCCATAAAAGAAAAGCAATTGCTGCCAAAAACCATCTGCCATAAAACCTCCCTAACAGCTTCTTACCTTTATGTATCTGTGAAGCACTCTTTTTAAAGTGAGAAAAGACCATCAATCATTTCTTTTAAGGCTAATTGTGAATGTTTAATACAGAAATTAAATATGATAAAATACAAAATAAGGTGTGTGGCACTCTAGAATTAAATGTGAGCATCTCCCAAAGGGGAATACAAGCACGAGACTCTCGAACCAGCAGGGCCACTAATGCACTGCAAGACCTTCAGCAAGTCCTCCCTGGGCCGTCTCTCCCTTCTTGCCCACAGCTGCTAGAAGGGGACAAGTGCCACTCCTACTGACCTTCAAGGGCTTTTATGAGAGTCCAACAAAGTAAGAAAAGTGAGAACATTTTGAAAAATTCAACATGAAATGAAATAAAAGATGTAACCTTTCTTAATGATAGTAAACACAAGAAAACTTGCCATGGGTAGTTCCATGTTTATATGACATTAAAAGATACTTCACTGAAAACGCAGTAAAATAAGGGGTTTGGGGCCACCTCTCAAGTGATGCTAAATCCATTTGGCAGATGGTGGGCTCAGTGTCCACACATCAACGTGTAGAAGTCCAGTGTGTGCTCATGGTTCTGGCGGGCTGTGAAAGGGGAGGGGTGAGGAGCGGGGATGGAAGCATGAGACTTTGCTGAGGGTGCTTGTCTCCCTCTCTCTGTTTCTGCCTCTCTCTTTTCCTCAGTCTCTCATTCTCATGAAAGAAATAAATACACTTTAAAAGTAAGGAGATTAAGCTGTAAGTCAGTGGTTCTTAAATCCGACCACACATCTGAGTCCCTAAAAACTTACTTCATAAAACAGAGGTCTAAACCTACCGTAGGTTTACTGATTCTGAACCTGCGTAGAGGGGGGAGCATGAACACTTTCAATGGGTTACTTTTAAAAGGAATTTAATGGTCACAAAAATGAAAAGTTATCTGCTGATAATGTACACAGTAATATCTTTGACTTGACTGATACATACCGTATTCATGCTGGGAAATAAAAATAATTAATTTTTTAAAAAAGCATGTATACAGTCTTATCAAGTAGAGAATAGGTTGTTTCTCCTCTCATGTTGTAGTAAAATTAAAATTTCCCCCATTTATATTTCTATATCAATATCCTTGATCAATGTTTCTGTGTGTGTTTTTTCTATACTGGTTTTAATACAGGCTAATGACCTGATGTGTTAAATGTTTTAACATAAAAAATTCTGCATGCTAAAAAGATGTACAGTAATTGGGACCAGCAGTTGGTGTAATGGCTATGTCACTGGACTCCCACATCGTTGACCGCGGTTTGCGTCCCGGACCCGGTGGCTTAAAACTCATGCTGGGCGCATGTGCGTGAGTGCCCAAGATTCTGAGAGGAGAATGGAGGAGAAGGGATTGCAGTGTGGCCATCCCCCCTGGGGGATGATTTCTCGCTTTCTGTCTCTCTGTCTCTGTCTGTCTGGTGAGCACACGCCCCCTATAGCAAAAACCTCTCAAAAAAAAAAAAAAAAAAGATGTACAGTGATTAAATATAACTTTTCAAAAAGTAATAATTAATTAACAAGGGATGAATTGGAGTATTTATTGGGAAACAAACAAACAAAAATCACAATGTATTTTATTTAGCAGAAGATCAGGGCATTTGTGGGGAAGGAATCAGAGGAGTCCCTTCAGTAAGACATTCAAGAAATTGTGATCAAATGCAACTTCTTTTGCAAAGCAGGAGGTCCTGACTCAGAGACATTAAGCGACTTGAAGATCACAGGTTGCTTTGGTGACAGGACGAGGGCTACAATACTCTCTGGGCCCCAGGATCAGTGTGGTGATTATCACGGCGAGAAATTAAATTAGTGAAGCCAGATTTAAAGTCAGGTTGATACTAAGCTCTGCAAAGCTGTTGGGAAGAAAATAAATATGTTCTGTGGCCCTTGGGCTCTCAGCTGGCCTTGACTTGATAAAGCTTCATGCTGTGGTACACCACTAGGAAAACAAAACTTGTGCCAGGAAGGGAGCCAATCACACTGTCTCAAAGAATGCGCACTACAGCCCTCTTCCTTTCCCCAGCCACGGTCAAGCAGCATAGCATCCAGGACAAGTGCAAGTCCACCAGACCTTGCTCACACTCCCTCATGACACTTGCTGCACCCCGTTTCTATCCACTCACGGGGCCTTCTCACACCTACTTTCCCAGATGTGTTCCTGGAGCTGATGGAGCACAGCTGGATGTGCCAAGTCCTGACCCCTGCTCCATGCGAGTCTGGGGGCTTCGCAGACAATTACACAAATGGGGGCAAGAGGCTTCCTCTGGTGTGCGTTCCATTCCCTCTCAGCCAAAAAGATGTGCACCATCAAAGGAGTTAGAGACCTTGCGTGCTATGTGAAACAACTTGCCCCTCATACGGATTGATATCACGGCTGCCACAAGATTAATTGTATTTTTCCTGGAACAAAGCTGAAAATCACTCTAAGGGCAATAAATGTTGAAATCTGTCTATGCTCTGCCAAAATTTCAGACAAAAAGCCAATAAGGCAATTTTTACCTTACGTGCTTGAATGGATTTTTAAAAAAATAGATCTAATGCTGAATGCAATAGAGTAGATCAGCCCTTGAGCTCAAAAGAGACTGCTCACTTTTGTTTGAAGAGTGAATTCTCCCGGGTCAGCTGAACTTCAAACCACGTATTGGCATATGCCACCCAAGGGAATCCACAGCCTACAACTCCTGTTAAATGCTTTACAGAAATAATGACTTACCAGGTGTGTGGACAACAGTTTCCCAAGGTCATCTCTTTTTAAAATAGGAAAGCCAAGAATGTGAAGTTAATAGTAGCAGGGCAGAGGGATCTGTTAGCCACAGCTACTTTTAAATTTTCAAAATATTCTGAAGATGGAAAAACCTTATCCTGAAGCCAGACTGAGACCTCTCAGTGTTCCCCTTGGGGTTAAATAGATGGTCATTATAACCCATTCTTCTTTATTTTTTTTTAAGAGGTTTTTGTTATAGGGCGCATGCGCTTGCCAGACAGACAGACAGACAGAGATAGAAAACGAGAAATCACCCCCCAGAGGAGATGGCCATGCCGCAGTCCCTTCTCCTCCAGTCTCCTCTCGGGATCTTGGGCATGCACGCACACGCACCCGGCGTGAGTTTTAAGCCACCAGGTCCGGGACATGAACCGCGGTCGACTACATGGGAGTCCAGCAACATAGCCATTACGCTAACTGCTGGTCCCAACCCATTCTTATATATAAAATAATTTATAGGTTATAAAGAATTCTCATACATTATCATACTTATCCTCCCACCAACCTGTGAGTTGGGTATTATTACTAAGGTCGCTTTATAGATGAAAAAACTAAGGATCAGCTATTTTAAACTGGCTTATAGAAATGTATCAGAAGGAATGATCAGACATGTACATAAATTGCTAAACATACACCTATATTTATATTTACAGCACATAGTCAGCATTTCAGCAGAGACTAGAAAGCAAACTCAGAATAATTTTAAGGGGTTATTAAGCAGCAGTTTACAAAAGTTAGAGACAGGTATAGAAAGTATGCAAAGGATAGATTGGTACTCCAGGGTGAATGGTGTAGCATTACATTCCTAGGTATGGACAGGAAGAGAGTGCTGGAATCTAGACCAAAGAACCATAGGAAGAAAAGGCCCAGCTGTGGTCGTGAGTGCTGGATACTGCTGCTAGTCAGGCTGAGGTCCTGCCCCACCATAAGAAGCTGGCACAGTAGTGCACCTACTTATAGTCCCAGTACCAGGGAGGCTAACGTAGGAGACCCCATCTGGGAAAAAGGAAGATAAAAAGGGCACCTTAGAGGCACTGTGATCTGTAACCTTCACGCAAAGCAGGCAACAACCTGGGATAATAGGTAAACCTGGGTCCCAAATTGGCCAAAACCAAGCAGAAGTCAAAAAGCTAGAGTAATTGAGGTAAAGTATATCTATGAGCCTCCTAGAGCAGAAAGTAGTATAAGGGAAGGAAAGGTAATAAATCTGGAGAGGCAAATGGAAAATGGCCAATCCGAATGTCTTCAAAATGTTCTTTATAATTAAAAATCAGCATGTTCACACAACACTAAGAGACTAAAGATACAGTGGTTCATACATTAAGATATTGGGCTAGCCATTGAAGACCATTTTCATTCTCAACAAATAAGAATATATTCATTCATTTATTCTATTTATTTCTCAATGACCATAAATAGAATTTACATTCTGAAAGAAAGAAAGTTCATAATATAATAGAAAACTCAGAAAAGCCAGTTTTTTTAAAACACACATAGCACGATTCAGAAATGTAAATACCTCTAGGTATTATTTCTGAGTTGCAGAATTAGTCTGTTTTCATTTTATTTATTGTGATTCTCTGCTTTATTTTTTTAATGTTCTGTAATGAACATGTATTGTCATTAAAACATGGAAAATAACATTTTGATTTAAAACAGATTATCTAATTTTTTTAGAAATTCTGAAGAATGTTAACAATCGTTGGCTCTAGCAAACTCTTAAACCCTAAACATAAGAAAAAGTCAGAAGATAAAAATGATCTATGTTTCAGGACCAGCAGTTAGCATAATGGCTATGTCATTGGACTCCCACGTAGTCGACAGCAGTTCGAGTCCTGGACCCAGTGGCTTAAACTCACACTGGGTGCGTGTGCATGCATGCCCAAGATCCCGAGAGGAGAATGGAGGAGAAGGGATTGCAGCGTGGCCATCCCTCCTGGGGGTGATTTCTCGCTTTCCATCTCTCTGTCTCTCTCTGTCTGTCTGGAGAGCGCATGCGCCCTATAGCAAAAACCTCTCCAAAAAAAAAATCTATGTTTCTACTGATATTGAATTGTGTTGGCTATTTTCAGAACTGCTCAGTCAGTTACCTATTGTATAATGTATCTCCATAACAATCCCATGACAGGAGTCCTCACCTCCTTTTATACACAAGATGACCTAGACTTAGAGAAGCTGTATCACCTATACAAGGTCATGCTTCTGCTAAGTGACAGAGCTAGAATTTGAATCAGATTGTTCGACTCCAAAGTCAATGCTTACTCCAAAGATCTGGGTCATCTTCCTAATAGGAAGATGCCGTACTCCCAGAAGCCCCATCCTACAGAAACAGTCTCTCTTTGACCACCAGGACTCTAAAGAACTGTGAGCAGACATTTCCCAAACAATTATTAGTATTCTTAGCTAACAATAAAGATCTAGAAATTCCAGGAGTACAAAAAAAAAAAAAATACAAGTCCCGTTTATAAAACTCCCAGAAAAAAGAGTTACTGATCTCAATGTTATACAGAAAAAGATTTATTGGCCACTGACTACATGCCAGGCCCTGAGCCACATGCTTTTACTCATCTCATTTTAACCCCACAACCTTCTGAGCCATCAAGTCTATTACTACCTCTGCCTTCTACAGGAAGAGATCAATCCCCCCAAAATATAAGCAACTTGCCTAAGAACAAACAGCTAGGCAAGTGGCAGTCTGGAATGTGAGTGTAGATTTGTCTGACCATGAAATACACTCTCTAAAAGCTTATTAATTAGGTAGAGAGATAAGCTATGCTTATTTGAGAAAGGCCCAGAATAATAAATCAGCAATCTCTATTAATACTTAATAATAATGTCCCCCAGTAGGTTTTTATGCTGCTCAGACTCCTACTGCAAGGACTTCATTCTACTGAGTAGCTCCCTTCCCCAGTGAAATTTAGATGCTTCTCCTTGAAGCTGAAAATCATGGTCTCCTATGCTCAAGAAGAAGCGAACACAGACATTAGAGAATAATTGCAGTATTTGCCATAGACAGAAAAGAAGCTCTTCCTTTGAGTTCCCCATCCCAGAGCTTGTCTCTGGGTAGCGGAAGGACCAGAGGCTCCTAGAATGGTCCAGCAGTGAATCTAAATTAGTCTCCATTCAAATCCCTTGTTGTGCTCTCAGAAAACCTTCACAGATTCGCCCTTCAAGGAGGCTAGTCTTCAGTTGCCTTGGGCAGCTTCATAAACATTCAGGACTTTGCAGTTCTCAAAGAACTCCAGCCCTAAAATTCTGTTGGCTCTCCTAGTTTCAGGAGGTGATGAGAATTAACTAGTAGATATGTTTTCTCTCCTTAATAATATAATCTGGGGAATTGCAAAAAGGCCCCTGAAAGCAGCCCTCTTCTGGCTTCACACTCACCCTTCCACTCCAACTCCATAGCCAGAGTTTATTCTTCTCCCCACCAGGCTGATGTACATTAAGATTCCATTTCACAGTGGGGTGAAAGGATAAGATGTATCTTAATTTACTTGGTGTTCTGCCTACCTAGCTTATTTAGATTTTCAGCCTGCTGAGAAGGAATTGGGCCTAGCTTAATGATCAGTTCAACACTTAACCTGTTGCTGACACTTGAACGTCTTCTAACCCTGGTTAAAATTCACAGACAGCATTTAGGCAGGCAGCCTGGGGGTAGGAGATCCTCTCTGGACCCTCTGTCATTATTTAGTTTTCTGCCCAGCAAAATCAAGAAAAAAAGAACTTGCAATGAGATTGTACCTGAACTAAGAAAATGACATTTTAGTTGCTGGTCTTAATGCTTTTTGGCATGAACGAGGCTCCGTATTTCTAGCCTGACTCCCAAGTTTTGTAATGCTTTCCTACAGCTTCTAGGAGCTTGTGGTTCTCTGCTTCCTGCCTTCTACAAATTATTAGAAATTAATTTGACTTGGTTCAGCATTATCTGACAATTGCACTGACCCCCCCGTGAACCTTTCTGGCTAATTTACATCCCCACTATGTGGCTTAATGTCTCCGATGCCAGTGCACATTATTTTAAGCTCATGCCAATTATAATTTTTTAATACAGTCTGAAAATCATGCTGTTACTTAGCAACAAAGGTCACTCCAATAAATAATAATATCCTGGGAGACTATTGATACCCTCGATTCTTTTTCATGGGGAATGAGAGTGAGTGATGAAACCTTTCCTGGCTACTGCTAATGTTTGAACTATTGACAAGTCGCCACTACCTGCTGCTTCTTCAATATGTGCAAGCTGAGCTTCCTCTTTATCTTACGCCTTCCTTCTCTTTGGGACAATGATTGCATGAGATTGGCTGAGCCCCTCTTCTCATCGTTTTTCTCCAGCATTCTTCCCACCTGCAGACCACAATAGGAAAATTAGTGCTTACAGATATAAACCATAACAAGATTCAGAAACATCAGACTCAAAGTGCCAGGAAGTTTTTATTTCAGAAGCCAAGGTTTGAACATCGCTAATAATATGGAATACTGTGTTTTTTCTTTCCTTTTAGACTCCCATTTCCCCCCTGGAAAATTATCTTAGCTGTAGGCTTGAGAGGACCTTTTGTGGACAACCAGAGAACTAATCAGGGTGTAAGAATTCCACAGCATACTTGGACTACAGACTTGAACCTCAAGGGCATCCCCCTTTGATGTCACCTGTCGCATTTCCCTGTCTTCTGTTTGCATTTAGGGTAAAAGCCTCCTTCTTCTCTAAGCAATGGGGGCCACAAATCCCCTTGGGATACTGACCATACAGGGTTGTTTAGAAACTGTACAATCCTGTATTTATAAGGAACTCCTTATTACAAGTACTCAGAGGAGAGCAAAAGAGCTAAAGAATCTTCACAAAGCCTGGCAGAGTTTCTAGGGAAGGAAAAGTCCAGCAGTCTTCACACCCTCCTCCCACTGCCCAGCATACTCCCCTACAGGTCAGTGTCAGACAAAAAGCCATTGACTCCTGACTTACTTCTCCCCATCAGGAGCTCCTGTCCTCTGAGAGACAGTCTAGGGTTTTCTTTCTTTTCCTTTCTTCTTCCTTCCTTCCCTTCTTCCTTCCTTCCTTCCTCTTTCTTCTTTCTTCCTCTTTCTTCTAATCACTACTTTTCATTTTGTTTTCTTTTTTCTTTCTTTCTTCCTTTCTTCCTTTCTTCCTTTCTTCCTTTCTTCCTTTCTTCCTTTCTTCCTTTCTTCCTTTCTTCCTTCCTTCCTTTCTTCCTTCCTTCCACAATCCTGTATTTATAAGGAACTCCTTATTACAAGTACTCAGAGGAGAGCAAAAGAGCTAAAGAATCTTCACAAAGCCTGGCAGAGTTTCTAGGGAAGGAAAAGTCCAGCAGTCTTCACACCCTCCTCCCACTGCCCAGCATACTCCCCTACAGGTCAGTGTCAGACAAAAAGCCATTGACTCCTGACTTACTTCTCCCCATCAGGAGCTCCTGTCCTCTGAGAGACAGTCTAGGGTTTTCTTTCTTTTCCTTTCTTCTTCCTTCCTTCCCTTCTTCCTTCCTTCCTTCCTCTTTCTTCTTTCTTCCTCTTTCTTTCTCTCCTTTTTCTTTCTTTTTCTTCCTTTTTCCTTTTCTTCTCAAAGAGAGATTATTGCTATAGGGCATGTGTGCTCACCAGAGAGACAGAGAAACAGAAAGCTAGAAATCACCCCCAGAGGGAATGACCATGCCACAATCTCTTCTCCATTCTCCTCTCTGAATTTTGAGCATGCACACACACACACCCAGCCTGAGTTTCAAGCTACCGGGTCTGAAACTCAAACTGCAGAAGGCCACATGGACATCCAGTGCCTTAACCACTATGCTACCTGCTGGCTCATAAGATTTTCTTATTAAGATTGGACCCATTTGAGGTCATCACATTTAACTACACAAAGAAGTAGTCTTACACTGCTAGTCCATAGTCTCTATTCTGTAGGAAATAAGCCACATATTATTAGCTCATATTAGTAGGTTACCAGGAACTATACCACATGCTTCTACTTAGTCCTCATACACAGATACTGCTATCATTACCATGTTACAAATGAGCAACTGAGGCACAGAAGAATTCTGCATTATTTAACTAGTATGCACCAGAGACAAAATTCTCAAGAAGAGAATCTGGCTCCAAAATTTCATGCACTTAGTCATGTCCCTTAACTGCCAGTATGCGACAAAGTCACTCTCCTCCCCTCACTAATAATGACACTTGAAGACAGTGAAGTTAGACAGACTAGACAAACTCATGTGGTCCTGTCTTCCGCAACCAAGCCAAAAAACAAAATCACAAGAGCTCCTGCCTTAGTCTTGTTATGCAAGATGAATCCCAGCAAACTAGATCCATTGAAATTTCTCAGCCATTGGCCATTTTTCTGTAGTTGTAAAGATCCAACTTCAGCAGCATAATACATTGCACACTGTCCATTTGCAAAACACTCAATAGGCACAGAATAAATATAAATCTCTAAGGCAGCCTGGTTGGGATCTAAACCTATGTGCTACGGTGTGGAAACCTCCTAGCAGGGTAAAGAATCTAACCAAGCAGGATATTAGCACCAATTCACTTTATCTTTTCTATAATTATCACTTCATTTTTACCCTAGGGACTAGAGGAAAATGCAACTATCATACAAGTTGGTTTATTTTCAGACCAGCAATTTTCATAACCAGATAGAAGGCTAATAGTTTATAGAGAAAGGACCCTACTGTATCATTTCAACATCCCAGCAGGGCCTTCTCAGATTAATCTTCAGTCCCAAACCACCAGCCTCTATTTAGCTGATAACCCAAATGTGTCTGAAAGTCTGAAGGCATTGACAGGACCAGCAGTTAGCATAATGGCTATGTCACTGGACTCCCATATAGTCGACCGCAGTTCGAGTCCTGGACCTGGTGGCTTAAACTCACGCCGGGCATGTGTGCGTGCGTGCCCAAGATCCCAAGAGGAGAATGGAGGAGAAGGGATTGCAGCATAGCCATTCCCCCTGGGGGTGGGGAGTGATTTCTTGCTTCCTGTCTGTCTGTCTCTGTCTTTCTGGTGAGCACATGTGCCCTATAGCAAAAACCTCTCAAAAAAAACAAAAAAAGAAGTCTGAAGTCACTGATACCATGCCAGAATGCTCCATTGTGCCGGGAAATTTTCCTTCATTAATTCATCTGAATTAAAAATTACTTGAGGCTGAGTTCCTAAGGCAATATTACCCAAGGCCTCTATAAAGAGAGCTGTTAGTGTCTGCTCACCATTCAGGGCTTCTGCAGCACTGTACTCAGAATTGGGGTACAATACCACTGGCTTCTATCTCACCATCCATCAGGAAATTGCTTTGTACCATCCATAGGACAAAAGCCAGCCACACCAAGAGGAACCATAAAGAGGCCAAAAGGCAGGCAACCACCCTCTCAGTTCAAAATTTCAGTATCTGCATCCCAATGCTGCTCTCACTTCCAGCCCTGTCTTATCCTTATTTAGCTTGATATCTGAAATGTGTTCATTTCATTATGCCTCAGTGGTTTGTGTGTTTTCTTAATCTTTACATATCCTTGCTTACCGATTTATGAGAACTATCTTAAAATAGAGTGACCATGTTCCCAGCATGTACATGCATGCATTCATTCACTTGCTCACCAAACATCTAGTAGGTATTAGACTGTACAAGGTATTGAAGATGCAAATGAATAAAATTCCACCTACGTACTTGTGGAAGTCAGGGTCAAGTAAAGATAGCAGACATGTAAATCAGTCTTGTAATGCAGTCAATAAACTTGTTCAAAATTCAGAAATAGCACAGAAGAAGGTGATACAGCTGGGAAGAAAGGGAGACATGGAGAAGGAGAAGGAACTAATTGTGCTAAATCCTAGTGACTTGAGGTAAGAGGGTTTGAGAAAGAGAGATTGGTACAAAAAATCATATAAAAGACATGATTTTAAGAAATTGGAACAAGTTCTTTATTGTCAGAATGCAGTATTGTGAAGCACAAAGAAACATGAGGGTAGACAAGAAGCAAGGGCCAAGTTTTGGGAGATTTTCCGTGATCCACTAAGATCGTTTGACAATATCAATAGTTTACATGCATTACCTCAACTGGTCCTCATGGCAGCCACATGAGGTAGGTATTAGATTGGATTTCAATAGGATCATTCAGCCACTGGTTGGGAAAAGACTGCGGAGAGGCAAGGGTAAAGTGAGAGGGTTGGTGAGGAGATGAAAGATGATGGTAGCTTGGACCAAGGTAGGGACAGTTGAGAGGGAGAAGCCATCAGAATGTTTTCATGGTCTAGATGAAAGTGAGAGAAAGAAAAGTCAAGGATAGTGCCAAGATCATTGAAAAGTAAGATTAAATTAACCAAGAGGAGAAAGCTACTGGTAGAGCTAATTGTGGATGATAATCAGAAACTCAGGTTTGGATATGGCAAGTTCAAGATGTGTACTGTACTAACTGAAGTTATCAAGTAGACAATTGTATATACAGGTCTGTAATTCAGGGAGATTCTTTAGAAGCCATCAGCATTCAGATGGTATTAAATCCATGTGACTGAATGCCACCTAGGAAGTAAATGTGGGAAAAAAAAGAGAGAAATGACCTAGAGACTATCTATGGACTCCTCCAGTATATAGCTATCAGAAACCTACAAAGATACCAGCAAAAGAGATTGTGAAGGAGTGACCAGGTTAGTGGGAACCAAGAGACAAGCATCAATTTTAGTAATGTGGAGATCAGGACAAGGAGGAGTAGAAGGAAGATGAAGAAGTTGGCTATCCCCTCTTAAACCACTCTTATTCTCATTGGCCCCATTTTCCCATCTACCCAGAACGACCCACCACAGCCCAAGCCTCAAGGCAGCCATAACTGTCTGAATACCAGGGCAGTTAATTACCAATGGTCACTTAATTACTTCAACATCAGTATATTTTCATTGAGTTAGTAATATGGTTTCATTGCCTGAATTATGTCATTTCACACTCTCTGTAATAAGAGAATTCCCTGAGAGTAGAAATTATCTCCTTTATTTCTGAAATCAGAGCAGTGATTATCAAAATACTTAAGTTTCTGAAAATTCTGGCACTTTTTGTTTAAGTTACTAAAATTCTTCATTTAACATTTGTAAAATTCATTTTATTTTCCTTTTTCTGTTGGGAACTCAAGAGGAACTGGTACTTGTGCTTTTCCAAATCAAACTTATCCTCTTTGGTTATATCTGCAAGCCAGTGAATTAACAAGGTCGGTAGTTCCTAAACACAAGTGACTCTCCCCTACGACTTGCTAATACAATAACAAGCATTCATCAGCAGAACTTTGTATTGGCAGCCCAAAGCCAGGGAACATCATATAATCAACAGTGGACTTCTGTTTCTAAGAGTTGCTCTTTGCCTTGTAGCTTTTATTAGAAGTTTTCTATCGATATGGAAATTGCTTCCCTGATACGCAGGTCACTTTCGTGATCCTCAATTCACTCACACACTC
>NW_006205765.1:226614-230603 GCF_000334495.1 Tupaia belangeri chinensis
CTTTCCCATTTATAATGTTCTGCTCGAAGCAGAATTTTCTCTTCTGAAACTGTTGTAAAATAAATTATGGCATTTCACTGAACACAGAGTCAAACATCTATATGAACACGCAGATACGTGTAATACAAGCATGAATGAGTTCCATATGTTTTTTGAAAAAAACAAGGTTCTCCCAGGGCAAGAGGGCACCCAATATTAATCACACACACACACATGAATTTTACTTAACAGTCTGCCAATAGCTTTGATTTCTAAAAAACAATTAATGTTTTAGTTTATGTAAGTAATTTTTACCTTGGAGAGAAACAGAAGGGAAAAATGATGTTTTTCCTTTCCTACAACAGAATTTTATCCTCCTAGCTTCTATGCACCAACCAGGGAAAAAAATCTATTGTCTTAAACATTTACCTTTGCTTGACCTTAATTAATATCTGGACCGGCTGACAGACTACACATTGGCCGTCCAAGTCTTACGCCCTACCTAGAGGAAATCAGGTAGCATTTCTGCACAGTGCAATGCGCCTTTTGCATTCACTTCAAGTAGTTACATAATGGAAACTATCACAAACACACTCCTGCAAGTGGTTCTTTCTGCCAGTCCCCAGAAAGTACAGAAATGCTGTATTTTCATTTGATCTTCCAAAGGCTTTAATGCATCATTATGAGATCACTTTGCCTTTTACATGTGCTTTGGGTGTGTTACATTTTCAAATGTGATCACTGTTGCAAATCTTCCCCCATTCCCCAAGACAAGGGAAAAAAAAAAAAAGACTTTGATGATTCTCTGAACTGCCCTACTGTGGCTTGATAATTCCCACTGTGATCTTCGGAAGAGTGTAAAGCCCAAAGGAATCAGCTTTGTTGTCCCCCGTTTACCTAAGAAACAGAGGTCCTAAAAAAATCAAAATCACTTTCTTCTGAGAACTCATGGATGCCTGTGACACATCATTGCAGGAAGAAAAACTTCTGAGGTAGTTTTTGGTTTTGTTTTTTGTTGTTGTTGATGTTCAGTTTCTTTTTTTTTCCTTTGATTTTTTTATTTCAATTTCTTTTATACATTCAATCACATGCTACTTAACTTGCAAAGTGAATATTCCAACATGTGTACTTTTCTCTCTAGTCCAGTTAGCAATACTCTAAAATTATCTTCACTAGAAAATAACCCATTTCTTTGTTCCATAAATGACTTGCCTCACTATATTTTTCATTAATGTCCTTCCTCATGTTCTATTCCTTCACCCACACTAACCCCACGCTGTATCTGGCGTTTATAACAGAAACAGGATGACTAAAGGATATAGAAACATAGCAAATGTTTTTGTTTTTCTTTTTGTTTTAAATAAAAGTATATCTGGATTTCTGGCAGCTATTTGGTTCAAAGTTCTTTGATGTGTGATCTTGACACCAACTAATATTGCCAGAAGAATTGTCTCGGCTGACTTCAGGATCCTTGTGGAGTCCTACAGAGTGGCTTGAGCAGCAGTCATTCTGCCAAAGTGTGGTGTCAAGTCTGAGGAAAAGGCTAAGACAGCCACAGAGTTGAGGTCAGATGTCATTTTGTCATTAAACCATTATCAGCAGCTTCCTACTTTCAGAATCCTTGTTCAATTAAGAAATATAAACCTTTATATCATTTAGCTACTGCTAGTTGAGTCTTTTTTTGTTACTAATAGAAAAACATATTCCTATTTAACACAAATACCTATAATATTCTAAGCAGAGTCAAGCCAGAGACATTGGTTTTACAAGAGAGTGGGAGGGGGGAACAAGCAGTTAGCATAATGGCTATGTCGCTGGATTCCCACGTAGTCGACCGCGGTTCGCGTCCCAGACCCAGTGGCTTAAAACTCACGCTGGGTGCGTGTGCGTGCGTGCCCAAGATCCCGAGAGGAGAATGGAGGAGAAGGGATTGCGGCGTGACCATTTCCCGGGGGGATGATTTCTCACTTTCTGTCTCTATGTCTCTGTCTGTCTGGCGAGTGCATGCGCCCTGTAGTGAAAACCTCTCAAAAAAAAAAAAAAAAAAAAGGAAAGAGGGAGGAATTGCCAGCAGGATAAAACACGTGAGATTGTACAAGAGCTGAGATCCAAGCATAGGGATAAAATGAGAGTGTCATCATTTCTTCATAAAGGTGTTGAGTGAGTTAAACAGCATATCATGTATGAAAGTAGTTTGTAAATAGAAAAGCAGTGTACAAATACAAAGGCTAATTATTTTGCATTTGTGGTCAGGGTGTGCTATGAATAGTGGCTAAAATGTTATACTCTAGAGTCAGAGCACAGGGTTTAAAATTCCAGCACACCATATATGGGAGTTATAAGTCTTGAGAAATGTATTTAATATCTCTGCATCTCGGTTCCTTAATCTGTAAAATTGGAATCACAATAATAATTACCCTGTGAAATACAGTAAGAATCAAATGCAGTAATATATGAAAGGATTTAGCATAGAGCTTGGCATATGGTGGCCCTCAGGGAGAGTCAGTCATTGTTGATATATGATGACTTATAGGGCATCTGAAGGCCCCCACATGCCAAAATGTACCCCCCTACTGCCTCCTGCTTATTGGAGAAAAATCCCACATTGGTTTCTGTCTTGCTTAAAGCCCAGAAGATCATTTTTATAAAAGAAATGTAGCATTCATCTGAGGAAGGTTAAACCTTTATATTCCAAAAATATTCATAGGGCAGCTATGACAAGCAAGTAAGGCGCTGAGAGGGATAAAAAAGAATGCCAAAGATATGCTCTCTGCTCTCAGGAAATCTGGAGAGATAAAACATAAATGCAAAGAAAATGAAAGACTATACAAGAGATAAAGAACAACTAAATGCTGTACAAGAAATGTCACAAGCCAGTGTGTGATTAATTGCCAAACAGCAATGCAGAGAAGAAATTAGAGCCATCCACTGGCCATAGACGGGGAAATGATCTAGGACTGCTTCCAGGAGAAAAAGAGAATTTAGACCAAGGAGAAGATGGCTTTACAAAGCAGGAAGGACACCCAGGAGGAGAATGTAACATGATCCATGTCACAAAATAGGATATCCCTGAGTACATTTGGGGCATGCAGGAGACCTGGGGATAGAGACCATAGTGAGGGAGTGAGTTTGGCCAAAGCAAGGAAAGTACCATATAATGAGCAGGAGGAAACAAGTGTAGCCTGAAGTCTGAGTATGGAAGACCTGAGCCAGTAGATGGTGGAGAATCATGGAGATTCCAAATGAGCAAAAATGCCCAGTCACTTGTTGATACCAGCCAAAAGCATGGATTAGGATTCTAAGAGAATGAATTATAAGAGACAAGCCTCTGGGTTCTGTTGAAGTGACAAGAGAGTGCTCATGGTGAGTTTCCTGCATTAGGACAGGACCATCAAGTCAATTAGCAGTCAAAGAATTTGCCAGCAAATGGGAAATCCTTTCTGGCTCTGTTTCTATTGGTTGCCAGCTTTATTCACATTAGTTTCTGAGGCTTGTTCCTATCTGGAGTGATACCATAGGGAAAAAGAACTTAGCACTTGTAAGTCTGGAGGAGGCAAAGGAGAAGGGAAAGCCTAGGAGACAGGTATGCTGTCTCAGAAGGCAGGGGGAGAATTGCATGTGATCCAAGGTGTACATGAAAGTGCTGGGCTCCAAGGTAGACAGAGAGAGTAACGAGCAAAAGGGATGTGTGCAGAGAGACTTGACTCATCTTGACTGACAGATAGTCTGGGTTTCAGCTAAACTCAATTCAACTTCCCAAATATTGAAATGACTCCTCCTGTGTCTATAGTCCCTATGTTCAGTGACATTAGAGTCCTTAGTAGGTCTCAGGGCTGTGCTTAGATATCTACAATACAGAACCCAGTGACCACTGTCATACAGAGCAGTTGAGTGCTTTGTGAGCTTCAAGAAAGGAGTACACGAGAATTGGGCTGGGGATGGAGTCTAATATCAGGTAAAGTAGGGCGGAGGAGGTAGACTTCAGATGATTTTTTTTTTTTTTTTTGGAG
>NW_006205765.1:231688-270199 GCF_000334495.1 Tupaia belangeri chinensis
CGAACCGCGGTCGACTACGTGGGAGTCCAGCGACATAGCCATTATGCTAACTGCTGGTTCCCGACTTCAGATGATCTTTGAAAGTGGGATATTGGAGAAAAGAGAAGAGTTCTAGAGAAAAAGAACCTCACAGATCATATACCCAGTCCTAGTTATAGACTGGAAAAAAAATAGTCCTGTCATAGTAAAGAGAAAAATTAGACGTAACGCTGAACATTCAAGTTAAAGACAGCTAAGAATGCTAGATGAAAGTCTGTCTTAACTTAATGAAGAGTGGAGTCATTGAAGGGTCTCCATCAGGGCAGTACAGGCATTGGTGACTTTATATTTGGGGAATAAATCTAAAAGTGGTGGATGGGAATAGCATGAAGAGAAGAGAGCCATTACAATAGAACAGGTGAATGGTAATGAAGCCTCCACCTAAGGTAAAGGGGCAATAACAGAATGGAAGAGGAGAAATGTCTGGGGAGAAGATTCACTCAGGCCAGAGGCCAATTGGACACAATAGTAAAAAGGGAACTAGAAAGAGGGAAATGCACAAAGATCAGTGTAAGGTAGAAATCTTAGGTGATTGAGAGAGGGGATATAATCTGTTCATTTTGTGTTTGAGGAGCCCATGTGATGTCTAAGTTGCCAGTAGAGCAGGCAGTCAAAGACTAGAATGTGGAGCTCAGAAGATCCATCATGGTCAGAAATGTCAGTGTGGTTATCATCTGTCCAGAAGTCATAAGAGGGGCTTTAAGAATAAAGAGGATCTTGAAAGATCAAATCAGGAAGAAGAGAAGAGGTTTAATAGAACTTTTTGGAACCATTAGGATCTGAAAATATCAAAAGGAAAAGGAGCAAGGGAAGGAAGAAGAAGATACCTCTTCTCCCTGCCTTGGTGGGATAGAATGTCTGGAGACGCAGCTGTCATTTGCCAATATGAGGTGTCAAGTAAGAGAGGCCTCCTAACCAGCGAGGGCAGTGGTGTTAGTGCAGCCCAGATCTTTGTGTGCCTCTACTCTGCTGCACTTGGCAGTACTGACAACACCTTCTACATGAGATTCGTGCTCTCTCTCTCTTAGTTTTTCTCATCATTCTGTGTTTACTTCCTGGTTAGAGTTCTTGATTATTTTTATAAGCAAGTTGAGGTAGTTATAGGGTCTATTAAAACAATGGTATTGGTTAAGAACTGCATAGCCAGGAAACACAAAATCAACCGTGAGCATAGCTCTTTATTTTTTTTCAGTTTTATTTATCTCTTGTTTAAAATTTTTATTTACATTTTATCGCTGTACATTTACAGTGTACAACATGGTTTTCCCAGCATGAATACAGTGCATATTAGTCAAGTCAGACATTACCATATATATTCTCATCAACAGGTAGTTTTTCACTTCATGTCTAATAAATTATTTGTCTTGCTCTCTTGATTTCTACAGCATTTTCCCTTCTTCTGGCTTTCCCTCCTAAGAACCCAGTGTGAGTTGAGTGGTGAGCAGAGACCAGCCTAACTAGTAAGTATTCAGGAGGGATTGTGTGAGTGAAGTAGGAAAAGAAAAAGGCATCAATGCCATCAATGACTGTGAGAAGTTTTACAATAAAAATGAAAGAGATGGCGTAAACTTAAGGCATGTCAAGGAGCCCAGAGAGAGAGAGAGAGTCAAGTGAGAGAAGAACCAGGAGTGTGGCCAACTGATGCAATTAGGCAGAAGCGTGTCACTCTACATACCTGTCAGTTTTGTTAGGGCTAAATGACCTCCGCAAACTCACATTTCCTCTCTGAGTCTCAGTTTTGCACCTGAAAAATGGAGCTGAAGCAGGTCAGAATGGAAGAGTTCTGAGTTCCAGGCACAGTGCACCTTTAAAAAACCTAAATTCCTGATTACTGCTCCATGAGCTCCATGACATAGAGCAAGCTGCATTACTTTTTTTTTCTTTTTTTTCTCTCTCTTTTTTTTTTTCTTCTTTTTAGTTTCATGTAGGGTGTATGCACTCACTGGAGAGAGATAAAGAGAGAAAGTGAAGAAGCATTCCTCAGGGAGCGAGCCATGCTATCATCCCTTTTCCTTCTCCCCTCCACCACTCCTTGCCTCTCGTGGAATTTTTGGCACACATGCCACATGGCTGGCATGCTTTTCAAGCTATCAGATCTGGGATTTGAACCACACAGTCTGCCATATGGGATCCAGCCACCTTAACCACCATACCACTGACCAGCCCCTGCATTAGTTTTCAAAGCCTTACTCTCTTGCTTACAAAATAGAGCTGAATCACTATCTTCAGAGGACTTGTGGAAGAAGAAAATGAATGAGAGAAAATGTCCCTGGCACAAACTAAGATCACATTAGCTATTACTTTGTTTGGCAAGAATCATCAAAAGATGAACAAAATGGCCACATCAAGGAAAGCAAAATTCCAGCTGTGAGATAGACTCAGACTGTTTTGTACTGCCTCATTTACCTGGAACACTGTGTTGCTTACGTGAATTCAAGACAAAGAGTAAGTATTCAGTATTTACCCCTAACCAGCTCTGTGTGTAGATGGGAAGGCATCTTGTGTTTTGTTTTTGTTTTTGTTTTATGGTTTTTGTTTTTTTTAATGTTCACTTTAAAGAAGCCTCACTCTCCCTAAACAGTCTCTATCAGCTGTAATTACACTACCTAAAATTTCTGTGTCTGTATAGCAGAGGACTTGAAAAAGTTTGTGCAAATGAAGTTAAAGTATGAATTTATTTTTGGTGTAAGATCATTTTTAAATCCATGCATTGTTTTTGCATAATATGCATTTCCTCATGAACCGTTTGAAGACAACTGATCTACTCATATGTCTATTTTTTTTCTCTTTCTTTTGGGTGAAAGTACCAAAGTCTCCTATTAAGATGTTACTATCATCTGGAAGGGAAAAGCTATTAAGCTTTTATCAACTGTTAACACCTTGGGTAGCATGAGTTTAACAGATTAGCTTCTTACTTATTTTGCCAACAAAGCAAAGTAAGTAGTTGCACGGTAAGTGTGACTATGAGCTCATTGTTTTCACCCTGGGGAAGAGGATACAGAAAAGTCTCATTTATGGGAGGGAAAGAACCAGGGAGGAAATAAAGCAAGATGACACTAAATAGAGTCCTTCTGGATGCAAAAAAAAAAAATATCCTTTGGAAAAGCTATCGCAGAGTTCACAGAAGCACCAAGACTACACAGAACATAAGGGAGTCTCAAAAACTAAGGAAAGTGACTTAGAAGAACCAGAGACAGGTTTTATGAAGATCATTGCAAGAGATAAACTGAGAGTCAGAATGAAAGACGTTAAGGGTCCAAGAATGAAGCTAAAAGTTGATCAAGAGAGTGGTTTGAAGAACCAGGCATACCTCCATACAAATGCTCTGACAGAGGACACAGAGAGTCCTTAGTATGGAGCATATATGATGCTCTTAATGTATGTCATGATACCCCAGAAAAGTACAAGCCAATATTTATTGCACATTCAGTATAGGTAGGATATTGCAGATTTCTGTGCATTAACACTTTTTCTGAAGCATCACAGACATACACTAGTTTTTGTTTTATTTTGTTTTTGCTTTTTGTTTTGTTTTGTTTTTTTGAGACAAGTTTTTGCTATAGGGCACATGCACTCGTCAGAAAGACAGAGACAGAGAGACAGAAAGCAAAAATCACCCCCCAGAGGGGATAGCCACACCTTAATCCCTTCTCCTCTCAGGATCTTAGGCGCGCATGCACACACGCCTGGTGTGAGTTTAAGCCACCAGGTTTAGGACTTGAACTGTGGTCGACTACATGGGAATCCAGTGACAGAGACATTACACCAACTGATGGTCCTGACATATACTAGTTTTGTCCCCATTTTATAGACAGAGAAATTGAGATATTCTTAAATGAATAAATACATTCAACTCATCCATCTGGTAGACAGCAAAGGTAATATTTGCACATAGGCAATATGAATTCATAATGCATCTTCTTTAACCACAGGCTACTGCCCCTTCTTTTGGAGTCAGGTTCAATATTGAGCTGGTTGATGGTTGAGACTCTCAATAAACAAAGTGTCAACTGGACATTTGAAATGAGGATTTCTACTGAGGATGAGAGTTAATGGTCAATTAAGCTGCTTGACCAGTAAGATCCTACAGAGGCCCCTGAGGCTCTCTGGCTTCGCCTGTGGTCTGGCCAACCTTTTCTGAGGTGGCGCCACTAACGATCAAACCCTCTATTTGGCTGAGCAGATACGTAATGATGTTCCGCCGTGCTCCTATGGCAGAGTGTGCCCTCTGTGAAAGTTAACCTCTACGTGAGAAAGGAAAATTCAGCTCGCTGCCAAAAAGTCAGCCCTGGCTTCCTTTCCATCACAGTACTTTTACATTCACCATAGGCTTTTTCCTTCTACCTTGTCAGAAAGCCAGGAGTGGCATTTCAAAGGACATGTTCTCCCCCCAGCAATTGCTCTCCTCCACCTCCATGTGCTTTCTTCTCATAAAATCAGACCAGACAATGAAGCTATAAACCCAGCTGGTAAGATTGATGTCCTGATTCTCCTCCCTCCCTCTGGTGGGTATGGCTCAGGAGCTGTGCGTTATGAACAATAAACATTTAAATGAAAATGCTTTCAGACAGAGATAATCATGATTTAACAACGACAGTGACAACAACAAAGAAAAAGGTTTTAATTGATACAGCAGAGGGAGAATTCGAAAGAACATATGGTATACAAATAATGAACTGGACAAAACTGCAAGGAAAAATCTCGACCTCGGGTTTCTGAAAAACTCTGCCATAATGCTCACCAACATCTGGAGCACATACATGGGCTACGGACTGTCCCTGCAAAATGTAAGGAAACAAATCAACTGCTCTGGTCCTTATTTCAAACACTTTCGTTTTTACAACAAATGGGAAATCTATGGCAATCACTGTTATACCATTTACGATTTAAAAATCAGCAGGTAGACAGCTTATAGAAAGGAAAACAGAGCTTCATATATTCTGCAATCCCATTGTCTCTGCCAAAAACAAGCTGTAAAAATAAACCCCAGAAGTTATATATTTGTCTGCCACCTTTTGTTTTCTTACCCCTATGTAAGAGGGTAAGTGATAGAACTTCAGTGAGACCTAACAGAAGCTGACTTCACCAAATTAAATATGGCAAATTTTAAGATAAATTAAAAGTCATTGGTGAGTTTCTCATTCCTTCTCCTTTCTGTAACAATTGGTAGACTAGCTTTTCTATTCCCAAAATTTCAAAAGTAAACATAGAAAGCTCATAGGTGTGTTAATTGTAAAAATAAAGGCACAAAAATTGGAGCATGTTGCGTGGTGGTGAACCCAGCCAACCCAAAATAAAATCCACAACCAAAAAAAGAATCTACTAACAGCTTAAAACGGAAAACTAATGCTCAGATTTCAATTATTGTCCTTCCATTTCCCCTATGGCATAAACACATAGGAACTGGATGGTGGCACAGCAGTACAGCAAGACATTGCAGGGCTGACCCACATGGGAAGGTTTCAGGTTTATATCCAGAGCCCTCCCTGAGTACCCTGGACAGACGCATGCCCATGATTGGGGCTGACCAACGCTGTGGGTAGATCATGGTGTGGAGACCCTGTTGGGAATATTGTGTCTCTCTGTCTCTCTGTCTTTCTTGCTCATTGAAGAAATAGATAAACTTTGGGGCTGGCAATTGGCATATTAGTTAAGGGCACTGAACTCTACATGGTCAACCACAGTTTGAGTCCCAGACATGGAGACTTGGCTTTCTCACATCCCCTCTATCTTTCTCACTCTGTCCATCTCTGATCAAATTAAAATAAATAAATATAAAAAGGGGCGAGAAATAGATAAACTTTAAAAAGACTTACACATAAATCTCTGTTTTCAAAATTTAGACTTTATTTTCATCATCTACAAAATAAAAACACTAGATTATATTACCTCCTAGCTATAATTTTCAGACAAAAACCATGAATGTTTTTTAATATGGCCACGCCGCAATCCCTTCTCCTTCATTCTCCTCTCGGGATCTTGGGCACGCACGCACACGTGCCTGGCGTGAGTTTTAAGCCACCGGGTCCGGGAGGCAAACCGCGGTTGACTACATGCGAGTCCAGCAACATAGCCATTACGCTAACTGCTGTTTCCCTTAATATATAGTTTTATAAACATGTACTTACATACATGGATGTATATGGACTAATATGTGTGTATACATGTGTGTGAAGAAGGTAACTATGTTGACCTGTCAACATACTTTAAAATTAAAATACATTTTCCCTTGCATCTGATATACATTTAGTTTCTCTGGGCCCCAGTCCCTGAACCAGAAAAAAGTAAAGACTTGGAATCATGGGTGGAAAATGGGTCTGGACTTGCTTGCCAAGTATTATCCTTTGCCAGGATCATTATGTTGAAAAGCATCGGTGAAGCTATGCCTGGGCTCAGCATAAAAGAATAGTTATATTTATAATGAGTATTTATATACAGTGAGCATTTATAATGAGTAATTATAATAAGTCATAACATGAGGCAGATCATACATGATATTTCTGTTGCTCTCAATAAGCCTATTAAAGTCTAAATCTTATTCCCGTTGTGGGAGAGTTATCATGGAGACAAAAGAAAAGCTTGGAGTTGGTATGCACATTGGGTTTTCACAACCAAAGAAACAGACATCTGAAGAGATTGAATTATTTGCCTGTGATCAAGATGAAAACCCCAGCATTCTGAGTCTTGATGTGTTATACTACTTAGCATCATCCCTAAGTTTGATCAAGCTCTATACAAGGGAGTGCCTACTGTGGCCATGAATCAGTCAGGATCCAGCCAAGAATTAAGAACCTCTCTTCTCTAGATATTTTAAACAGAGTCCATTTGATTTAGGAATTAACTACACAGATAAAGAAAAGCTAAGTACAAGTAACAGCAGAAAGTTACAACCATCTTTAAACTGAAAAAAAAAAGTTTCCAGAACCATTACAAAAGCTACCTGGCAAGAGTTAGAACTATAAAGAGAAAAACCCATGAGGAGCTAGACCTATGGAAGAGATATAACTAACGATAAAAAATGAAGGCAGAGAGGTAGAAAGAAATACCCTGACTTTCAGCCTTCTACAAGTGTCCCCTTTATCCAAACCCACTTAGAAGCTAGCACCCAGGAAAGGCCAGGAAACAGCTACATAACTGTAAACACTGACAGGCACAAGTAAAATAATACAAGGGGATTTCAAAAGTTCATGAAAAAAATGGAAGTACAAATTAATTTTTTAAATTTATTCCTTTTTAAAATTTACATAGGGGAAGCCAGCATGGTGGTTAAGGGTGCTGGACTCCCACATGGTCAACCATGGTTCGAGAACCAGATCTGGTAGCTTGCTTTCTCACTTTTCCTCTCTCTCTCTTTCTCTCTCTCTCTGTCTGTTCCTCTCTGGTCAAATTAAAAATAGATAGCAAATAAAGTTAAATAAAATAATTCTTTAAAATAAACAAATTTACATCGGATCACTGCATATCTTATAATGTACACACATTATTTTTCCCAGCATGAATACAGTGCAGGTTAGATAAGTCAGACATTACTATATACATTATCATCAACAGATAACTTTTCATTTTTATATCTATTAAATGTCTTTATGTATTTTTTCCCTGATCCCCTAACTCCCACCCCCATTATGTATCCTCTATTACCCTCTCATGTGGTCTCTAGCATGTACCATCGCCCTACCTGCTGTTAAACCTTCCATTCTTTCAGTTTCTGCTATAAAGCACAGATATTTGGTATATACTGAGGGGGGCATACAATGTCTGTCTTTCATAGTCTCACTTGCTTTACTTATAGTTAAATCTTCCATATCTGTCTACTTTGCATCAGATGTCAGGGTCTCATTGTTTTTGTTTTGTTTTTATTTGATTTGATTTTTTTATGGCTGAGTGGTATTCCGTAGAGAACATGTGACACATTTTTTGTCCAAATTTTTATTAATTAATTTCCTTATATGCATTTAATCACCATGTATCATTACAGCATACCAAATGAATTTTCCCATCATGAATACACTGCATATCATTTTGGTCAATGACAATATCATGTACATTATAATCAGCAGATTTATTTCCATTTTGGGTCCCTTAAATGTTTTGCTTCTTCTTCCCCTTGATTCCCTCTCTCTCATCCTCCCCCATTTCTCACTCACTCTCTTCCCCTACTGTCTCCAGTATCATCATTGCTCTCCATGCTTTTATACCTTCCAGTCATTCAGTTTCTGCCATAGTGTGCCAATCCTCAGTATATATCTAGTGGGGACATACAATGCCTCTCTTTCATTGTCTGGCTTACTTTGCTTAGCAGTAAATCTTCTATATTTGTCCACTTTCTTTTAAAAAAAAATTTTTTTTTATTTATCTTTATTTATTTATTTTAATTTGACCAGAGAGGGACAGAGAGAGAGAGAAAGTGAGAAAGCAAACTGCCAGTTCTGGACTCAAACCATGACTGGACATGTGGGAGTCCAGCACTCATAAGCACCACGCCACCTACCAGCCCCTATATCTGTCCACTTTATATTAAATGTTGTGGTCTTGTTTTTTATGGATGAGTAGTATTTTGTAGTGTATATGTTCCATGCTTTCCAATCCATTCATCTGTTCCTGGACATTTGGGTTGGTTCCATGTCTTAGCAATTGTGAATAATGCTGCAATAAATATGGATGCACAAATGTTTTTCTAACATTCCATTTTTCTATCCTTTGGGTAAATACCCAGTAGAGGAATTGCTGAATCATATGGTAGTACTATTTGTAGGACTTTGAAGAACCTTCATGTTGTTCTTCACAGTGGCTATACTAATTTACATTCCCACCAACAGTGTAGAAGACTTCAGTTTTCACTACAGCATTGCCTTATTTTTTCAGTCCACTCATCTGTTCTTGGACATTTGAGTTGCTTCTGTGTCCTAACTATTGTAAATAATGCTGCTATAAACATAGTTGTGAGAGAGTTTTTCTGACTGAGTTTTCCTTTTCTCTAGCAAGATTTTGAAGACTGGAATTACTGGGTCATATGGCAGTTCTATCTGTAGGTTTCTGAGGAACTTCCACATTGTTCTCCATAGTCGTTGTACTAATTTACATTCCCACCAACAGTGTAGGAGAGCTCCCTTTTCACCACAATCTCACCAGCACTTATCATTCTTTATTTTTTTAATCTTAGTCATTCTGACTAAGGTTAAGTGATCATTTGTAGTTTCAATTTGCGTCTCCCTTATGAGAAGAGATGAGCATATTTTTATAGATTTTTTTGGACATCCATATATCTTCCTTGTAAAGTTGTCTGTTCAGTTCGTTTGCCCATTCTTTAACTGGATTAATTACTTTCTTTTGCAGGTAAGCTGTCTGAGTTCCCTGTGTATTCTGGTTATCAGTCTCTTATCTCAGGTATGGTTCGTTAATATATTCTCCCAGTCTGAAGATTATCTCTCACTCTAATTGTTGTTTCTTTTACTGATAGTTTAAAAGCATGGTAGTGGTACAAAAACAGGCAGGTAGACCAATGAAACAGAATTGAGAACCCAAAAATAACCCACAAAACATACAGCCAATTGATTTTCCACGAAAGGAACAAGTCAATTCAGTGGGAAAAAGAAAATTTCTTCAGCAAATGGTGCTGGAAAAACTGGATATCTGCCTGTAGAAAAATAAAACTGGATCACTATCTCTCACCAGTAACAAAAATAAATTCAAAATGGATCAAATATCCAAACATAAAATCTCAAAATATAAAATTCTTGATGGAAAACACAAGGAGGACTCTTGGAAACATTTGAGCAGACAAAAACTTCTTAAAGAAGATCTGCCTAACACAGGCAGTAGTCCCAAAAATAGACAAGTGAGACTACATTAGGATAAAAAGTTTCTGCACAACAAAAACAACAACAACAAAAAAAAAACATTTATTTTGGTGCAAGTTTTTGGCCATTTATTCGTAGTTTTATTCATAATACACACTTTCCATGAACTTTTTCAAGCCTATTCAGAATTGCTCAGTAACTACACAGATGGAGATATGATTTCTGGCCATAAGGTAAAAATCAAAGGCTGCATTCATATCTTAGGGATAGGCTTATATTTTTCTACCATATCTTACCTAAACTTAATTCTATTCATGTAAAAAAAGAAAAAAAAAATTCTCCTTCTCCAGTGCAGAAGAACAATTTATTTTCTTTGTTTCTGTGTCTTGACTCTAGACTTCCAGTCAAGGGGCACAGATGGATATATAGAAGTCTTGATGAAATTTTGCACTAAAGCCAAAATTAAATAAACTCCTATTCAGATCATACCACCTCTCATATGAAAATTTAAGACTTTTTTTTTTTTTTTGGAGAGGTTTTTGCTATAGGGTGCATGTGCTCACCAGAAAGAGAGAGACAGAGAGAAAGCAAGAAATCACTCCCCAGGGGGGATGGCCATGCCACAATTCCTTCTCCCCCATTCCCCTCTCAGGATCTTGGGCACACACACATGTACCTGGCATGAGTTTAAGCCACCGGGTCCAGGACTCAAACTGTAGTCGGCTACATGGGAGTTCAGCGACATAGCCATTACACTAACTGCTGGTCCCAGAAAATTTAAGACATTAAGGGAAAGGGAAATTACCAGAGAGTAAGGCCCAGGAAAATTAGCTCTCTTCAGAGATCTATAAATTAGACAAAAATGTCTTTAGACCTATAGATTATAGATAGTGGTATAGCTACAAAATCCTTAACTTCAGAGTCTAAGACAAGGTTTCTCTACATCAGAAGCAATTGGAGTTTCTCACTAAGGACTTAAACTTACTAAGCACCTACAAAATTAGCAAATCTAAGCATAGAATTTGGGTATTGTATTTTATGTACAATCTCTAAGGTATTTGGGGAATAAGAATACCTGGACAGGAAAATCCTTGGCATCAACCAAAAATTCAGGAGACGCCTATCAGCATTTATTCCCAGGTGAGCTAGTGATATTCTTTAATGGCTCTCTGGTCACCTATTGATCTCCAGAGGGTCAGAAAGAGGGGTGGAAATAATTCTAGGAACTAGAATTGGAAATTTTTTTTTTGTAATGTGCATGATTGAGTCACTATGCAGTGTGTACTGGATGGGAGATCGCATTTTGTGTGCTGTGATGATGCTTAGGGAAGGAATGTAAATTGAGTTACAAAAAAAAGTTTCAGGAAAAAAAAAATACATCTATTCAATGACTGCAGTAGGATATGTAGCCCCAGCTAGGTGCTACTTTATAGGATACGTAAAGTTAGACTTGTGTTCATGGAAATGTGTGTGTCACCTGTGTTTGCTATGAGGGTATTTGGATTGATTAGGGTCATTGGTGATTCAATAAAATGTGGGGGGAAAACAGTATAGAAAGCAAACATAGATACCAGAGACAGTGTGGGAGGAGAGTGGGAGATGGCAGAGGGTAAGAGATAGGGAATCAAGGTGGGGGGGGAGCAGAACATACAGAAAATAAGAAATGGAAGATCATTTGCTGACACTAACATGTTTGTTGATGTGTTTGATTGAGACAATATACAGTATACTTTGGATGGAAAATCTCATTTTGTATGTTGTAATGATGTACAGTGAATGAATGCAAATAAATAAGTTGAAATTAAAAAAAAAAAAAAAATCAAAAAGAAAATCACCAAAAAGGCTAGCCACCATCCTGTCATATTCCTTGGGATCTATTTCACCTCTGTGTATTTAGTATTCTTTACTTTTTCCTCTCACCTAGGAAAATGTCTGGGTCCTGACAATCAGAAATCTTGTTTTCCAGTCTTTACTGCAGTGCTCCTCTATTCCCTCTCCTTTTTCCTCATGCTGAACTCACCAGGAAGGCCCCTCTCCTGAAGCTGAGGGGTCCAAGCTGCCAGCTCCTCTTGTTTCCTGTGTCACTCTGAAGTGGCAGAGGAAATAGCTGTAGTAGATACAGCTGCCCCAGCTGTGAGTCTGGGAGACTTGCCCATCACCGGAGACGGGAGCCCTGTCCCCTCTGCGGTTGCCTGAAGCCAATAGTCCCTGAAGTTTGGTGCCATGTTGCACCTGACCCCGGGAGGCAGATTGTCTTCCAGGGTCCCCCCACAGGTAAACCCTCACTGCACAGATTGACAGCGCCCTTTCTTCCTTGCCACAGAGGAGGGAAGGTGGTGCAGCATTGTTTCGTGCCTGATATAACTGTTTCTTTTCCTTTAAATAATCAACAGAGGCCACCTTCCCAGGGATAAAGGATGAAAAGACGGTAAGATTACCTGCCAGGACCATTTAGGCTTTAATGATTTTCACGTGAGCGCTCCCAGAGAAGCTGTACAGCAACCAAGTCACAGGATGCTGTTCTAATAAAATTAAAATTACTAAAACAAACTGCCGGGCATCTGGAAAGCACTGAGAACACAACATATTATGCAAACTGACATCTAAATATTGTACACCTACATGGCCCTTGAGTTACAACAAAGGCAATATGCATACTAAAGCTTTATTTTTCAAATTTTAATTTCCTTATAAGTGGATTTTAATCAGTAGGTAGCCAAATCATACTCAATATCAATTTCCGTTATGTTGTCCAGTGGTTTATAGTTTCTTTGTGTCAAATTCTCAAATTCACATTTACATACATAGGGCTGCAAATACAAATGAAAAGCAAAGTGTTTACAAATATCCAAGTAATAGATTGCTCTCCTTTTTCTTTTTTCAGCTAGTTATGTTGGAATCCATTAGAAACAGATTAAAGATAGGATTAAAGGTCTAAATACTAAATACTTTGTGACTCTATGCAAATCGAGCTCTGTATATCACTCTTTAAAAAAAAAGAGAACACTAAACACCAAATGATATTCTGTTTCATCATGAATATTGATAATATTATATTTATTTTAAATATAATGTATTCATCAGTACTCAACCAAAAGTAAAATTAAACTCATCAGGATCAGAATAACTGTTTGGTTTTGCAAAAGTCAAGGACCCTTGTTGGGTAGCTTAATGACTCCTTGTTTGTGTTCTGTTTGCATAAATTATCTATCAAGTGCAGCCATTACACCGGATGCAGCATGGCACTTGCGGAGGAATGAGAGCCGCATCAGGATCCTCATTAAAGGGAAATGCGATTGGAATAGAGTCATCATTCCATGGCTGGCAAGGATTTGCTGTCTCTGTTCTCCATCCCTGTGCACCAATTCCATTTGAAGTTGGAACTAGGCTTACAGACCTGGATTTTTAAAAGCAACGGATGCAATCAAACAATAGGCAATGTAAGAGACAGCCGCTGTGCCTGTAGCCAAATGTGATAAAGAAAGGGAAGAAAAGCAGTGTAATGGCTTTCAAGACAATCGCATGAGTCTCTGAGAATGCAGGTGCTGGTAATGCTCTCTCTGTGCATCTAGCAGCTATGTACTACAAAGAGAGAGAGAGAGATTTTCTCAATATCTACACTCTCTGCCTCATAGTGTTACTCTCTAATAAACTTGATATGGATCAGACCCAAGTCAAGCTGTGTGTAATACTAATTAAGTAAGACAGGCAAAAATAATGGCATCCCTGTTTCACATAGTGCAATCTTCGTGTTCCAGTCTGGACACATCATGCAGCTATTCCAATGTAATTGTATTACTTAACTCAGGAAAGCCTCTGAGAATGTTGTTTTCTAGAAAGAGATGATGCAAAATGAAGTCGTAGAGCATAAGAGAAGCCACATAATAGGAAGAGAGTAACTTCCCAACAGGGTGATAAGATGCTATGCTTCTGAGCTGTGCAGAGCCGAGCATATGTTGTATTGGAATAAAAAATGCAGGTGAATCCCAGGGAAGTGAGAAATACACCATTTCTTATAGCAATCCTAAATAAAATTACCTGTGTACCTAGAGACAATTCTGGCTTGGCTTGCAGACATTCAGCTCTAAAATAAGAAATTGAAGAGCATTATCAAATGATGATCATCACCATAAACTGGCCAGGACTAAGCCTACCCTCAAGGCCGGGACACTATTACTAGCAGCTTAAGCTTGTCACAAATGTTACATGCAAGGAGACATACCCATGCAAGATCCACACAGCTGGGGCTCAGAGTCAGACTATAACTGGCTCAGACTGGTCTTTAATACTCTAAACTGATGCCACAAACGGCTGAGATGTGATGTGCTTAGTTATAAAGTACATCCTCAGGCCTAGTGATACCTCATAACATGACCTTATAGATAAATTTAAGTACATAAAGGGACACTGTACACACAGGTGACAGGAAACAGCTGTGTTCCATTTATACAGAGGACAGGAAAAGAGGGAATGACATTTAAATTACCACAGGCAGGTGTGACAGGTATAAAAAGACAGAAATGAGGACAACTAAGTTATTAAGTAGTAGTGGCAAATGCAAGAGAAATACTAAGGACAGTACAAGAGAAACGGACAGTGAAATATTGAAATCTCAGCATATATATATATGCCTAGCTAAATGACATGCTGGTTAGAGCAAGCAGTCTGTATATCAAAATGTTCTTCATAAAATATTATCTTGAACAGTACAAAACGGCCATTTGAGGAGACCATATGGCAAATATCAGTGATTTCAGGAAGTTCAACTTAGTACTTCTGCCTTAAATCAGAATCTTGAACAGTGACTTACGCACATTAGGCAATCAACAACTATTTATAGGATGGGTGAATAAATCAATGAATTTCAAATATTTTAAATGAGAATGTTGAACGAGCAAGAGTTTTCTAGTTTGTTTTGCATATTGAGCAGTCTCCTATAAATTTCTTTTTCTCATCTATATTGATCTCTTTTTGCCCAAGGTATCTCCTTTCAGTTCATCTCCAAAGTTATGCTTACTAGTCAGGGACTTTGACCATCTGCAGATACTGTGTGTTTGTTAATTTCTTTTTTAAAAAATTTGTTCTCTTTCTTTCATGAAAGAGGAAAAAGAAGTACCCTCATGAGAGAGAAAGAATAAGACCGTGTGATCTCATTCACAATCACTACTCCTCTCCCACCCCAGTCTTTTTTTAGCTGACCAAGAGTCGCAGGTGTACAGTCACTGGCTGTACCTATACAGCCCAGCATGTACAGGTTGACCTGAGAGTCAAACCCTTATCTTCCATACTGTTCCCAGCATTCCAGAGCACTGTGTTACTGCTATAACACTGCATCTAGACTTAGAGACACTGTTAAAAATTATCTTCCTCACTCTTCTAGAAGACCAATAATGATGGTTAATGAAAATAATCAAACCCACATATTTCTATGTTTTCTATATTAATTAGAAAAACAGATACCAAGAGATCCAATATCATTGTTTGCCTTTGAATCTCCACGCTGGTTTTAAAATGTTAAGGGAAAAGTGGTCATCTTCAATGAAGAAGCTTGAATTTTATACACCAGGCTAATCAAGATAGATGGTGACTCTTTAGCATCTTAATTTATGCCAACTCCATTCTTTCGGTTCCACATGACAAAACCTTTGCAGTGATCCTTTCTATTTTTGTTTTAATTTCACTCACACTCCATATCCAATCTTGGCAAATCTGAAAGCACTACCTACAAAACATATTCTGAATCCAGACCTCACTAAGTCTTTTGCTATTCGCTCTCATAACACGCTCACAACCCTCTCCAGAGGCAAATCATAATCCTCTTCTCACCCGGAGTTTTTAAATAATGTTTATTATTCATTTTAATTTATATTTAATCACTGTGCATCTTTACAGTATTACCCAGATTATATCAAAAGTTTCTTAGAGATTTTCTTGCATTTATCTTTGATTTCCTAGACCTTATTCTCAATAGAACAGAAAAACCATCACCCTCAAAAGCTTCCACTGACTTTCCATTTCACTTAGAGTAAAATATAAAGTTCTAACAATTGTCTAAGAAGCCTTCCCCAATCTGCTCTAGTGGATCTCATTATCTCTCCACCTTTATCTCCTGCTACCCTCCCTCCTGCTCACTCCACTCCAACCACTCACTTCTAGGGCATTTACTCAAGTCTCACCTTCTCAGTGAGAGCTTCTCACATTTTATCACCCTGTCTAAAATGACAACCCACCCTTCACCAGCACACCATATCTTCCTTCTCTGCTCTGTTTATATGTTTATTTCTTTTTCTCTCTTAGCCTTTATGGTGGTTTTAAAATATACCAACAAACTTTTTGATAGTTCTTTCTCACAGAGTGCAGTCTAGCTCCTCTGCTCTTGAATATGGACTTTACCTACTGACTCACTTCTTCAAATTATTTTTATAAGTCCATGAGAGAGAGAGAGAAGCACCTTCCACAGGGCTAAGTCACCCCCTAACCTCCTTCCTCTAGTACTCTAGCCCACCAGGATCCTGGATACATACACACATCTGGCATGTTTTCAGGTCTTGGGCACACACACACGCACCCGGCGTGAGTTTAAGCCATCGGGTCCAGGACTCGAACTGCAGCCAACTACATGGGAGTCCAGCAACATAGCCATTATGCTAACTGCTGGTCCCAGCCCCGTCAATATTTTGACTTAATTTCATGAGAGATCCAGAATCAGATTCCTGACCCACAAAAAAACTGTAGTAAAGTACGTTTTTACTTTTATTTATTTGTTTATTTGGAGAGATATTTTGCTATTGGGTGCATGCACTCAACAGAGAGCCAGAAAGAGATGGAGAGAGAGAAAGTGAGAAATCACCCATCAAGGAGGACAATCACACCATAATCCCTTATCCGCCATTCTCCTCTCAAGATTTTGGGGCATGCACAGACACACACCCAGCATGAGTTTCAAGCCCCCAGGTCCAAAACTCAAACCTTGGTCAGTCCTGTGGGAGTTTAGCAACTTAACCACTATGTCACTGCTGGCTCCAAGTTGTTATTGTCTTAAGATTCTTAAGTTTTGGAGCTTTTTGTTACACAGCAAGAAATAACTAGTGCAGTCCTTGTTATTCTCCAAACATATTACATATCTTATTTAGTCATCTTGTTCATTGACTGTCTTCTCCAAGTATGAGGGCAAAAATATCTACTTTCATTACTGTTATCCTGACACCTAAGACAGTTCATCTTTTCCTTTTTTATTATTATTATCTTTTTAAACTTGCTAGAAGGTATTTGTGCTCACCAGAGACAGATATGGCGGGAAAAATGAGAAAGTACTCCCTCCATGGAGCATGGTCATGCCACAATTCCCCCTCCTCCATTTCTCCCTTCTTTTGGAATTTTGAACTCACACACAGAGTCCAGAGTATTTCTCAAGCCACAAAGTCTAGTACTCAAACACCAGGGCCAGCCATGTGAGATCCAGCTGCCCCAATCACCAGAAAATAGACTGGCCTACAATATTTTACTTTTAATAATGAAAGAGGTGGTAATAAATGAGGTGGGTATTCAAAATACCCATACATTAGTAGATTTTTTTAAAAAGTGACACTCAGTTACATACTTGCAATGGTAGCAAGAGTGTACAATTATTTGAGTTCAGGTATTAGATAATTACATTTGGCTATGACCACAAACACCTACCACTGATACAATGTTGGAATAATGACTGTGAAGGGGATCTTGTTTTCCTACTAAATACCAAATATATATTCTCACTGAAAAACAAATCAGCCAGTACTGTAGATTGTGAGCTGGTTTTTCAGTCATGCAGACCACAAAATCATCAGCTTCCTGCAGCCACGAATGTCCAAACTCTACATCCCAGTGTCCTTATTCAGGAGATCTGGAATGAGACCTTGGTATCTGTAGCTGTTAAAATATCTTCTAGATTATTCTTCTGTACAACCAAGATAAAGAACACCTTCACTATATGCTAAATAACTAGAAAAGGTATAGGTCAATCCACAGTAGAAATGTGAAAGCATTTCACTTTAGCGAAGCAACTCTGAAATCTCCCTGCATTCGTTATGTATTAAGTTGTGACCAGTGATGTAGGCCCTTAGAAAACGAAGAGCCTGCAGAGCTCAGCATCTGGTGAGAGGCATCAGAATCTCATTCAATGAGACAGCCAATCTATGAAGCCCATTATTAACATCGTAGCCTCATTCTTGCCTTTCCTAACATTCCTGACTTTCGCAGAAGAGCCTAGAATTACTTCCACAAACTCTGGTCAGAAGATGGAAGGGCTACACATCAACAAAGAAACATGAGTTGGACAGCAACTGACTATAAGGGAAGGCTGGGATCAACTAAAGAGAGTCTATAAAGTGCAAAGGAAAAGAGCTCCAAAGGAACCCCAAGTCTTACGAAATGTAAAGACTTCCAAAATAAGAAGAGCCTACCAGGGAGGCTAAAAATCAGGTTGCCTAGAAGTAGAAGGAAAGTCAAAGAGTATGAAGTCCTTTAAGTCAAAGTCATGGCGTACTCAAGCTGGAAAGGATAACCAAGCTACCTGTTTCTGTAAATTGGTGTCTGCTCGCTCAGATCTATAAATGTAACATTCTGTAAAATTAGTTCCATCTAAACAAGAGATATTTGTATCCTAGCAATAGTTCATTTATTTCTCACCTGGGAGAGATAGTGCACAAGTAGGAGTTTGCAAGACTGTATAATATCAGTCCTGGTCTGCTGCTAAGTAACTCTGGAGTCTTAGAAAATAATTTAAATCATGTAAGGGTCTCTGTTTCCTCCTCTTCTAAATAATAGTGCAGAAAGACATAATGTTTAAAGTTCCTTTTTCTTTTTCAGTTCTAGCATTCTATTAAAAATTGTGTGTGTGTGTGTGTGTGTGTGTGTGTGTGTGTGTGTGAATGTAGCAGGCCAGTGTCCAAGACTTTTCCCTGAGAAATGGAAAGCACTGTGTACAAGAGTGCTTTTAAAAGTTTGTGGAAAAAAAAATTGAATAGAAGTATGAGTTTATTTGGGTGCAAAAAACATGAAACCTGTAAACATCTTTTTTACAATATGTATTTTTCTACAACCTTTTGAAGATCTTTTATAAGAGAGATTGTGATTTGACTTTATAGGTAAGGGAAGCAAACACTGGCAAACATATGCTAATTTCTAGAGCTGAGGCTGACAGAGTTATCCTTCATTTGGAAAGTATTTCAATACCAATTAGATGAGTTAGAACAAATATCCCCGGGCATTCTAGCAGTACCAGAGAACTGTCAGAGCCAGAGATTAGACCCAGGAGTTCATTTGGGTTACACAATGCCCTGGGCTTCTAGGTAACTGACAACACAGTGTTGGCCCTCTCTCCGTTGCTCACAGGCACATTCCTGATTCAGGGAGGACATCTGCAAACTGTAGACTCAAGTCAAAAACACAGCGCGTAGCTCTCCACCTACAGGCTTGGCGTGGGCAGGGGCATGATTGATGTTGTACTGTACAGTAGGTGGTGAAAAGATGGCCGACCCTGGGAGGCTGTAACTCTTTATTCCCTCTGCCAATTAATTCCCAAGAAGGACTCAGTCTAAAGAGAGATTTTTCTTCTTTTTTCTTTTTTTTATTATTATTCATACATTAAATCGCTATACATCATTCAGATTGTGAAAAGACTTTACCCAGCATGAGATACACCTCAGTCCAGCCCAGTTGAGACCACCACACACATCATCATCAACAGAAAATCAACCTTATCTGTGTCCCACAAGTATCTTACCTCTCCATTTCCCTCCCCCCAAATTTCCTATGCTCTTCTCCTCCCACATTCTCTTTCCACTTTGTCTCTAGTATCCATTACAATTTTTGATACTTTATGTTCTCCAGTCTTTCGGTCTCTACCATGGGGTGCAGGCCATTGGTACATGTTAAGTGGAGACATGCAATGTCTCTCTTTCATAGCATGACTAAAGAGAGATTTTCAACCCTCTCTCTAATTCCAGGAGAACAGAAGTAGAGATTCATAAAAACAAGGGCAAGAAGGAGACCAGAACAGATACTCCCAACATACTCTAAAGCTAGTTTTCTCAACCTCAACACCACTGGTATTTGGGGCTGGCTAATTCTTTGTTGTGGAGTTGCCATGTGCCTTTACAAGCTTTAGCAGCATCCCTGGTCTCTACCCACAAGATACCAGGAGTACTCTCCCTCCACACAGTGTGATGACCAAAAAGATTTCCAGACATTTCCAAATACTATCCTAAATTGCCCCTATTGAGAACCACTAATCTAAGGAATGTCCTTCACAAAAGATCCCAGAAAAACAGGGCTGACTGAAGGCAGAAATGCATACCCTCCAGTGACACATCAGTTTACATTGTGTTACCAGGAAAGTCATGACGCAGTTTTGCATAGAAAAATACTCATGACTTTTCCAATGACTGTGTGTGTGTATATATATATATATAATGTTAATGTAATTAAAAATAAATAGCCAATAAAGACTCTATATAGACAGCTCTACCCTGCTCTATTCTGAGATTCTCCATCTCAGTATTGAAAGCTCTAGTTGATAGTTTGCTGTTAGGTGACCCCACAGTACAAGGTAAACCTAAAAACTCTTTTGTACTTCATCTATGCCAGTAAGACTTGAACATCTCCTATGGGGTTTCCAAGAACAACGTGTATGTGGATGAAAGTCTTCGTGATAGAAAAGAAAGGACAAAGTACCTGGGTGGGAGATCTATATCATTCACTAACTGTATGACCTTCCAGCACAATACACACACACACACACACACACACACACATGCACTTTTTTACAGAGATTTTTGTTTGTTTTTGTTTTTTGTTGTTGTTGCTTTTTGGGGGGTTTTTTAAGGCATGTGTACTCATGGAGAGACAGAAAGTGATAAATCACCCCCCCCCGGGGGGGGTGTTGTCACACCACAAACCCTTCTTCTCTACTCTTCTCTCAGGATTTTGGGCACACATACTCACATGCCTGGCATGAGTTTCAAGCCACCAGGCCTGGGACTTGAACTGAGACACTCATGTGGGAGTCTAGCTAAGTAACCATTACACCTAAGTTGTTTATCCATCTGTAAGACAATAGTAACACTATTTCCCTTATGAAGTTCAAACCCCAAGGCATAAAATATCTGTAGAACATTGTACACATGGCTAGGAATTAGATCATTGTGGTCAATGATTAGTAGTGTTGTTACTGACGTTACAAGCATCCCATCTCTGTGCTAATACTTCAGAAGTTTCACAGCAGGCATTTGTGGAAACCCCAAAATACTAGTTTTCTTTCATTTTACTGATAACTTGACCAGACGTCTTCTCTGATTAATGTCCAAAACTGTAAAGTATTTTCAAGAAACTTCTATGAAATATTGTCCATCAATTCTAACAAATATTTCTTTAAAGCCTCTATGTGCCCTTAGGATACATCAATGAACAAAATAGACTAGGATCTCCATCCTCAAAAGCTTACTTTTTTTAATAAAATAAGAAAAGGTTTTAAAGTAACAATTTTTTTAATTTAAAAATAAAAAAACTTACATCATTTAGCTTACAAAGTGAACATTTCAATATGTGAACATTTCTCCCCAGTCCAATTGATCAAAATATCTTCAAAAGATAACACCACACCTCCCGTCCCGTCAATGCTCTGTCTCTATATCCCTCCTCCAAATGTCCTTCCCAGGCCCCACTCCTCCACGCACACCACGTCTGGCATTCACACCCATCTCTTGGGTTTGTACATCCTTTAGTCAGTCAGTTTCAGTCATAGAGTGCAGACACTTGGTATATATTAAGTGGGAACCTACAATGTCTATAAACAACCAACAGTGTTTTAGAAACCAATAAATGCCATGAAAGAAGTCAAAGTAAGTAAAGGGTACAGAGTCAATGTGTGTGTGGCGGGGGGTGGGGGAAGGTTGAAGTTTTAAATGGGGAGGCCGGGGTCAGAAGCGAGATTTGGGTAGAGATGAGTTAGCTCTCAGGTTTCTGGGGAAGAGTGTTCTGGGTACAGGGAACAGCCAATGCAAAGACCCTCCATCTGGAATATCCCTGGTGCATCCAGACATCAGCAAAGAAGAGCGCATCATGCCTGGAGCACAGTGAGCAAGAGAAAAAGGAATAGGAAGTGGGGTCAGATGGAGTGGAGAGAGAAGCCGAGATCGTTGACAAGTATGGAGGGTGGTCTCCATGCCAAGCACTGCGCTAGGCATGACGAACACAAAGCCGGCAGCAAGGTCCCTGCTGTGAAGGACCTACAAACCACCCACCTGGGGAGTGTGCTGCTAGAGGGAAAAGATAAAGGGGCTCTGGAGGACTACAGAGGACTACAACGTCTCCCCTTACCTGTGCTTTTCACTTTTGAGTACCCATGGCCAACCTAGCCACTCCCAAACTAGTGCAGAATGGCACAACAAGCTATTTTGAGGAAGAGAGAGACTACATTCATATATCACTTTTTTAGGCTACATGAAGGCACTACAAAATGTTCATGGAAAAATGGACTGAAAGTATGAGTTTCACTGCAAAATATTTTGGGAACCATGCATAGTTTTTTTTTTTTTTTTCATAATAGTCATTTTCCACAAAACTTTTGAAGAGTCCATCCCGTGTTGTTATGATTATTCTATTTTATGAGTAGTTATTTCTGTTAATCTGTTATTGTGATTATTTATAAATTAAGCTTCATCGTAAGACTGTCTATAGAAAAAAATAAGTAGTATATATAGAGTTGGGTACCATGTGCAATTTCAGTCATCCACTCAGAGTCTTGGATGGATCCCCTGTAGAAAAAAAGGACACTATGGTAGTTTACAAGGAATGGAGGTGTCAGTGGTCTGTGTCCTAGAGATTGCTCCGGCACCTCAGTTGCTCTCTGTGCAGTTGCCCCTACTCATGCCACCTTCAGAAATTGATGAAGTGTCTTGTACCTGGGATGCTTAGTGGCCCAGGAAAGGGCAACTTTCACTGCAGGTGCCTTCCTCTGCTTTTCAGTAGCTAATCAGTCTGATAAAGACAAATGATGATGGCTCCAGCTCAGGAGAGCAAGAGGCCACAGCACCAAGTTAACCATTCACACTCCTAGCCTCAGGCAGGATCTGAAGGGCACTGTGCTGTTCATTGCCAGTAGGTCACCCCATGACACATCTCATTTCTTTCAACCCCTGGCTCTTCCTCCCTCCAGGAGCGAGCCAAGGGCCTTGGACTATGGTTTGCATGCTGGATGTGACTATTTCAACCTTAGTCTTCTTTCCCAAGTTATTTACAAAGAGGTAGTTCCATGAGAACACAGTTGGCTTTGTGCCCAAGGAAGATGCAGTCTATAGCAGCAGGGGATGTGCCTCTCCCAATAAAAATTAATGGAACAAAGCACCCTGTGTGTTGCGTAAGTTTTATCTCCTAGGGAGATTGCTTCTCCACCATTCTCTCAGCCAGACCTCCTTTTGGGCTCTCCTGTCCCCTGGGTGTCTTTGGCAAAGGTTAAAGAATCATCATTAAAGGAAAAGGGACCAAGAGTAAATCAGAACTGGGATCCACAAACTGCCTATGCACACTGACACACATGCACACACACGCACATGTATGCACGTGTGCACATAACACAAGTACATTCATACATGTACTGCACATCTATTTGCATGCCCTTTAGGGGGTTTTTTGTTTGTTTGTTTGTTTGTTTGTTTGTTTGTTTGTTTTCGGGTACAGTCACTGACAATCTCATGGTGAAAAGGATTACACCATAAGGGCAGCAGGAAGAAACTGAAGTGGTAGGACATTAGGAAAGCCACTAAGGGTTTGCAAAGAAGTCAAGAACCTCTGTTTTCCTTTTTCTTTTATTTTTCATACACAAACACTTAATGTGAGCATTTTTAAATTTTTATTGAAGACTCAAGACAGCAGGTTTACACACAGAGCGTAGCATATACATAGCCCTTGCCATCTTACTTTGTACTCCTATCCTCAGAAGTAAACCCTATGCTGAATGATCTTACTGTCAACTTAAGAGCCATATTTCCCAGAATCCTCTTCCTTTTATGGTTCTGTGCTAAAGTTGGACAAAGGTAAAGCTGCATGAGATATGGGAAGCAAGTGTGAAATAGCAGCCATTATGTTCAGAAGATGTCAATGATCAGAAGTAATGAGAGGGGCTGGCCCCCTAGGGCAGTGGTTAGGCACTGTGTGGGGAGCACTAGATCTCACATGGCTGACCAGAGTCCAAGCCATGGCCTGTCAGCACCACATGTACATGGGTATTAGGTGTGTATGACTAGGATCCTAATGGCATGGAGATTTGGAAGAAAAAGGATTGCAGTATGACTAAGCCCCAGTGGGACTGACTCTCTCTCTCTCTCTCTCTCTCTCTCTCTCTTTTTCTTCCTCTATCACCTCTCTTTCTCATAACACATGCCTTCTACCTTAAAATGAATAAAATTGATGAGAAACTGAGCAGTTCTGTCCAGGTCCAGTTTGTCATTTTTCTTCGTCTCCCTATGTCTAGCTTTCTTGCCCACTTTCACCTCTCCAACAGTGCCTTCAGGTAACCTCGAGTTGCTTCATTGAAAACTTGCAGAGATCGGAGCCATGGACCACCATCAAGTTTCCTCAGTCTCCCTTTGTGCCCTACCCTAGCAGCAGAGAATGCTAATGTCCACATCTCCCTACATACTCTCACCTGTTTGCCTGTCCCACATATAAGGAGTGACTGTCCTCTGACCTTTCACCTTCCCTTTTCCCCTGGCTGTGTAAGCACTAGTTCCTGTAATAAATTCCTTATTCCATGATACCTCATGCGTCTGCTTCCCTGATTGACTCTGACTGATAGAGCTGCCAACAGTTTGACATGCATCTTGTCCCTCTTTTCTCAATACAGAAGTATATATTCACATACATCTCTTCTCTTTTACCTTGAGTGATCTAACTCTATCTGTGTGTGCTTGTGTGTGTGTGTGTATGTGTGTGTGTGTGTATGTGTGTGTGTGTCTTTTTTTAATTTAACTTTTATTTATTATTATTTTCCAGTTTGATCAGAGAGAGACAGAGGAAGAGAGAGAGGGAAAGTTTGAAAAAGCAAGCCACCAGGTCCAGGACTTGAACTAAGGTCAGCCATGTGGGAGTCCAACACCTTTGACCACCACTCCACCTCCTGGCCCCATTTGTGTGTGTCTTTTAAACTTAACATCTGGGTTAGATTTCTGTGGCAACACACATAAATCAACCTCATTCTTTTTCATAGATACAACTCTTCCCACACCAGTAAACATTTAACATTTTGCAGTACAATAAAAAAAGCCTCAATGAACATTTTTTTATATTTTTCTTTATGCACATTATATTAGTATTCTTCAGGGTATATTCCTAGAGGTGTAATAATCAGATGCATGTATTTTTAACATCTAAAGTTATTGCAGAAATGACTTCTTCCTCCAAAATGTTCTTGCCCTGCCAACAGCTTTGTCCTTTTTCACTAAACAGGGATCTGCACTCTGGGTTCCCTGCACTTCCATGGCTTAACAAGTACTCTCTCTGGAGGGCAGAGGGCAGGGGGCACTTCAAAGTCAAAATATAGATATTTTGGAAGCAACAAGTAGAGTCATAAAGGGTGCCAGACTCAGAAGAAGTACACAGCTAGCTAGTTTAAGCATCCATAAAAAATAATAGGTAAGATGAAGTTAATACCAGGAGAGGATAAGTCTCTTCTGTATGATTTCAGAGGTTCTCCAACTTCACAGAAATCATTGCCCATGGTCACATCAATGAATACACACACACTTCAAAATCTGCATCTGTGGCTTAAACTCCTTTGAAATATGTTAATCCCCCAAATAGAGCTAAGGTTCAAATTTTAAAAATTAAAAAATTAAACTATGTCAATAAATAGTAGTTATATGAGAGGAATTTTGCTAAGAATTTTACATGACTTATACTGAGTTTGGTATTATGCCCGTTTTACAGATGAGAAAACTAAGGTTCAGAAATGTTAAGTCAAACAACTAGTGAGTTGTAGAGTAAGGATCTTAGATCAGTTCTGTCTGGTCCAAGAACTGCCTCCCAGTGAAAGATAGCAAAGCTCCCTGATTTCAGAATAAGATAAAGACTACTTCTGCCATACTCTTTCCTGACTGCAGCCTTTCCTAGAATAAAGGGCATTGGATGTTAGAAAAGACTAGTTATAGAGAGAGAGAAGGTGGAGAAAAAGGATGCTAAGGTCATAAACCCAAGAGTCATCTATTTCCTGGGTCAGTGAAAAGAAGACCATATCAGAGGACTGGAGAAGATGACCATAATAAGGTTGACTTTCACAGTCAGGACAGTAACTCCTGCTTCTGGCATTTAGAGCATGGCAAGAAGTTGAAAGTGGTACCAATGAATCATTCCCACCATCTTTCCTCATAGAGTTATTCTATTGCTCCAGGTACCTGCCCCATGATGGTAGGATACTTACTGGAGAATAATGCAGTCCCCACACAACGAGATGATTTCAGAGACCAACAGCCCCGTAATAAAGAGATGGAGAAAGAGCACAGGGAACAAGGGTGCTTAGGGGCAATGCACGGCAGGTTGTAGAATTGCCAAAGATGGAGACTATAAATGGGAGGCTTCATGACCAAATGCAAAGAGATGCAGTAGGGAACAGTCTCAAGAAAAATACACCACCTTCTACATGCAGATCTCAAAATGGAATTTGTGTTGGGGCTGAAGGACAACAAGGTTCAGGTAGTATAAAAGCCTGTACAAATTCCTGAGAGTCAATCTAATGGGGAGCCAGGCCCCAAAACAAATACTGAGAAAATCCTTTAAATATTCTACCTGAAATCTTAAGGCATTTTCAGCCTGAAAAATAAATTGTTTCCTAGGGTTTTAACTCACTCTGAAAAGACCTTCCTTCTCAAGATAAAAAGGAAACATGCCTGTGGAAATCAAAGATTATGGGGGGGGAGGGTAGGAAGCAAAAGGATAAACACACTGAACATTATATGTCTTTAACTGCCCAGAAGCAGGTGTTTTTGTGCTGTGGAACAGGTGAACTGTAGGCTGGGTGTGGGGTGGGGATGAAAGAGTTAGTGGTGGCATTTTTAACAAGGTATCCATCCTGTTGCCATCTATCAGGGCTTTGAAGAAGGGCTGAAATGAAAGCATGTATACTGGTGTACTGGACAGGCAGATCATACCCTTGTCCCTTTAAGGGTCAGTTGCCACCAAGAGACGGGCTGCTGTAGCCTCAGTTGTGCCTTTAGGTAAGCTCAGAATTAGAGAAGGGGATGGGCACCAGATATGATGGAGTAGACAATATTTAGAATGTGCTATTGATTATACTGAAAGCCACCTAACTACAAAACTGTGTATGCAAGTAATGGTACAGCATTGAGTAGAATATTATACACCCATTAAGCATGATAGTAAGACTAAGTAGCAGTTTACTCTGGAAAGTTATTGTAAGATGCTGTATCCACTGATGAGTACAAATATTATGATCTCATATTCATGTGGATAAATATTAGACAAGATGATCTCAAGATAGCGACATTATAATGAGGGGTTGTAGGATTAGGGTGATATTTTTCCTTACACTTTTGGCATCTTCTTTCTGCTGAGAGACTGTTTATACTGTGATATATAAAAAGTGAGGACAGAAAGCGATTCGGCTGTGTGTTGAGGTTTCCAAGATGAACCAAGGTCTCTGCACAGTGTTTGATCCAAAGTGAATGTGAGTGCCAGCCTCTGCACACAAACCTCACTTGAACACACATATAGCACACATACTTACACACAATGAATGCAATGTAAACATATCTACCACATACACAACACACACACAGCACACACACACACAATGCACTGAACATGGATAGTCACACTACACACAAACCATATATACATAATGCACACAACACGAACATACCTACCATACACAACTCACATAAGCACACATACAACATGTACACACACACACACGTATCCCACAAAAGCATGCTTATGTGTCTTTATCACCATGCACAATCTGCTTAGGTATCCCTTTAGGTAAGAGTTTGCTCTCAGGAATTCTGGTTAGCTGATGAGCTGGTGAGCAGGACATAATGCCACTTTTTACGTTCCTAGGAAATGAAGTTTGCTCCTCAAGCAGGCCATGACATTAGCCATGCATAAGTCCTGAGCCAGTTCCCAGAAACACTCTGGACCTGCCGATGGCTCAGGTGCTTGGTGCGAATCCAGAGAGTTGAGCTACCTCCAGAAAATCTGCATTCTCTGTGTGGGAAAGCCCAGCCCTCATCCACACCACAAAGGAGAATATTCCTTCTTGTTTCTCTCGCATAGACTGCCAAGGGCAGCTTTATTTGCTCCAGGAAGGTGTGCTCATGCTTGTGCAGTCATCTCTTAATAGTCGTCTCTCATTTATGATGCTGGGATCAGGCTTACTAGAGTCTTCCAACATTCAACATTAGGCACGGTACATTGCATGTATATAAATCAAATTAGCATACACTGTCACTGCCCGGTTGAGCAGCTGTATTCTTTGTGTTAAATTTCATAGTTAAAATGAAACACTTTTCCATTACGAGATTGCAGCTCCACTGGGCAACTACGACGCTTACCTGCCAGAATTAAGTCCAGTAATGCCAGCCCTGTCTCAAAAGTGGCAACTGAAAACTGGATTTCCAAAGTAACTGAGGAATTTCTAATTGCCATAAGAAGAAAACACTGATGTTGATTTAAATCTTTGAACCCAAACTTTATATAAGCTCCGCATTATAAGTATATGCCCAGCTAAGGCAGTTAGAGCAGTATACTGTGAAGACCAAGACTATAGTTCAGTGTGTGGCCTAAATAATTTACTGAGTTCATGGTCAGGTAGTCTCCATTCTCTTGTATGTGCATGCCATGCTGACCCATGTTGAGTATCTCCTACATTCATGCATATTATAGGCATTCTAATGAATCTGTTTTAAAACAAAAAATCATGTTAAGTATTGTTAGCCCCATGATATGTATCAGGAAACTTAGACTCGGGAAACAGGAATCTCACCTAATAAATGGCATGGCTAGAATGCAAATGAGTATCTAATTGACTCCAAAATCTTTATGCTTTCCTCATTGTCAAACTGCTATGGGGAGGTACAATGTGGATCCATGACTGCTGCAGAAAGAAGAACCACTCAAAGCACATGCTATGCTTGTGATAGATTGAGAGCTGCATTTTCCTGCAGATTTTAGTCATTCTTAGCACACTGAGTGCTTGCCTTTAGGATGCCAGGTGTCTTTTACCTGTCATATGTGACCTATGTGGTCCCAATATCAGGTCCAAGAAAACAAAAGACAGAGCTTCCATTCTACTGCCCGATCACACCCAGGAATATTCTCTGTCTTGCACTAGCCTGATGATTAACAGCCAGGGCCTGGTTGCATCGCCCCTCAACTCTTGGCATTTCATTTAAGGTGTGCTCCCAGGTCTGGATAAACAGCCTCCACCCCTCCCCACCCATACCAGAAAGAAATGGCTTCATTCTCTGTTCAATAATTGGTGTGCTTTCTGTCTCCTAACCAGACCATGACAGCTACACCCATAGCACTCACACACTTTGAATCTGCCTAATCTTGAGCCTCAACTGGTATATAGAATTCCGTACTTTTTAAAGAGTGTTGGCACAATGAAAGAAAGCAAAGGCAATTGATCCAATCTATCCTGAGTCTGTACAGCATAGAACTCTACTCTTACGAAGGCAGCACACATTTCTGTTACAAAGGACCAAAGCTTGTAAATCTCTCTACCCGTATGCAGAGTGTATGTGGCTATAGATAAGTCACTGTGGCTCGGGAGGTCTGAGATTGAATGATTCTAGCTAAAGCAATTTACCCAAATATTTTGGTAGGCCACAGAGTAAAAGAGTTATGCATTTTGGACTGAAGATTCTTTTCCCTGCCAAACAGTCATTTTACTGCAGGGTGGTAGTGCATATTTTCCACTCCAGATAGAGCAATGTAGCAGTTAAGATATTTCACAGAGCTGGTCATTTCAAGTGTGACCTCAGTGGGTGTCTATACCTTACAGAAGAGAGCAGTTATTGTTTGGGAAGCCTCAGTGTCTGACTCTCAGTATAGTGAGCTTATGGGATGATCAGATTCTAAAGGTTGACTCAGTGTGGCCATGATGCAGCTCTTTCAGGAACTTGACTGATAATGTAAGACCAGCGTAAGTTCTACCTCAGGGGGAAAAAATAAGAGCTTTGGAAATAGTAATCTGGGATCTGCCCTTTTATAGTTGTGTGGTTTTAGGCAAGTCACTTCAGTCACATAGTTAACATTCATGAGTTTTAGGCAGTGCAAAATGGTAGCAAAGACCCCAGGCCCTAGAGCCTGAGTCCATAGTAATGGACGGTAATCACAGCTCTGCTATTACTCTCTGTCTGACTGCAGGCATGTTACATAACTTCTCTTTGTCTCATCTGTAAACCAGGCTTAAAAGTAGTATCCATGTTTCCTCTTCGGTGATGAAAATGTTTTGGAACCAATAGAGGTGGTGATTGCACAGCATTATAATTATAAATCTATTAAATGCCACTGAATTGTTCACTTTAAAGTGGTAAATTTAATACTATGTTCATTTTATCTCAATTTAAAAAAAAAATAAGTATTACCCATATCAGAAGGTTGTTGTAAGGATATAAAATGAACATGTGTAAAATTCTTAGGGCAGGGACCAACAGATGGCACAATGGTTACATAGCTGGACTCCCACATAGTCGACCGCAGTTTGAGTCCTGGAGGCTTAAAGCACATGTGTGTGCATACCCAAAATCATACAAAAAGAATGGAGAAGGAACTGTAGCATGGCTATCTCCCCTGGTGATTGAGTTCTCACATTCTGTCTCTCTGTCTCGTTCTCTGTCTTTCCAGTGAGTGTACGTACCAGATAGCAAAAATCTCTCTAAAAAGAAAAATAATTCTTAGGGCAAACTTGGTCCAGAGTAAGCACAATGCAAATATCAGCTGTTATTTGCCATGAAGTACACTGAGGAATTTGTACACTAAATTTTCGTGACCCCCACTGAAGCAGTGCTACTATTACTCCCATTTTGCAGATGAAGACACTAAGATATTGATGAGTAAAGTACTTTTCCAGTTACTACGACTGTGTAGAAAATTACCGTAAACTTGTGATCTAGAGAAGACATTTATTAGGGACTAGCAGTTAGTGTAATGGCTATGTCACTGGACTCCCATGTAATTGACCATGGTTCAAGTCCCAGACCCAGTGGCTTAAACTCATGCCGGGTGCATATGCATGCATGTCCAAGGTCCCAAGAGGAGAATGGAGGAGAAGGGATTGCAGTGTGGCCATCTCCCCTGGGGGATGATTTCTCGCTTTCTGTCTCTCTGACTCTGTCTTTCTGGCGAGCACACACACCCTATAGCAAAAAACCTCCCCCTCCAAAAAAAGAGGGCATTTATTAGCCTACAGACTCTGTGGCAATGATGTGTGGACAAGAGATAACAAGGACAATTTGACTCAGCTTCAAAATGTCTAGAGCCTCGGGTAGAGAGTTAGAGCACTCAAAGGCCAAAGGTTAGAATCATCTGAAGTCTTGTTCTCTCACACATCTGGCACGTGATGCTGGCTATCAGATGGAAGCCTCAGCTCCTCTCCACATGGGCTTCTCCATGTAGTATCTCTCTGAAGGCTTTCTCACATCACGGGGGCTAGATTTCAAGGGAAGCAGTCCCCAGAAATGGAGAACCTGGTGGCAGGGAAGGCATCTTTACAACGTACCTTAGAGTCAAGCAGCATCATTTCTACTGTGTTGTAGTCATGGAGGCATTCTTGCCCAGGTTCAAGAAAAAGAAAAACAGATTCTACGCACCCCCCACCATGGGCAATAGCCAGATTCTAGGAGAGTACATAGGCCCAAAAACATGGTTTCATTCCTGTTGGACACTATGCCACATGTACCTTCCTTAGGCCACTACGCAGTCAGTGATAGAGCTTGGGATCCACGAGTTTCACTCTAGAGCTTAGTTCTTATCTACGTGATAAGGCAAAATACTTTTATCTATTAAATGGAAATGATCACATTTTCTACTCTAGCATGCTATAAAGGTAAATTAACATATTGGAACCTTGTTTTTGTAATCCTTAAAATAGGGGTTAATAAGATTTCCTACCTCTTTGGGTTGTTAGTAGAATTAACTTCGTGTTAATAAGTGAAAGCAATAAGCAGACTGGGATGTATTTGTCAACTGGTCAGTACGTTTGTTTCCCACAGGAAAAGTCTACCTGGCTAATGAAGTGAAAATCTGAAGTTTCTTTGCTTAGGATGACCCGGAAGGACTATGCCTGAACATTCAGATTTAGACCTACTAAGAGGAATGCGCCTGTCATCTTTGGCCCATACTCTGCAGGCAGGATTTGACAAGTGGCTACTATCTAATTCTCTTCTCTTCTTTCAGTCATGTTGGTACACTACCATCTTGTGTGACAATTCAATGGATTACTGTTTATTTTATACTAATTATTGTAAAATAGTGTCTTGCCAGTGAGGTGTTTGGAAATACCTTACTCAGCAGCAAATTTTTAAAACTTCTACTAGGGAAGATTAGTTTCAAGGAAGATTTTTTTGGTTTTTGTTTTGTTTTGTTTTGTTTTGCATACAGCTAACCTTTCCCATTTTAGATAAACTCTTGTTCCTGGCCCATCCAGCCAGGAATGCTCTGGGCCTTCCCCCATTCTGGAGGTTGTACTCTATTTGGGTTCTGCAGTTCACTGCAAGCTCCATTCTACTCTCGTCAGATCACTAAATGAAGCAATTGAGTCACTGCCACCCATAGTAATAGCGCATTCTGACAAAAACATGAAAGATAGTGTATCTGTGCCTTAACTCATGTGGGTATCAGTAGAGGGGAAGAAAGTAAATTCTTTTAAAATACAGACAGAATCTTTTATCAATGAAAAACTGTCATCCGGCCTTTCTTATCTCTTTGTGCAGTGACAGCGGGATTTATCTTTCTTAGAAGCAAGCCTCCAAATGAATATCATGCCTGTTTTGCCAAGGTGAGTAGTTTTTCATCACTGGGCAGGTCGACATGCTTTACATAGGTGTTGTGGCACACACACACCATTTGTCATCACCTCCCATGCCATCCAAGCTCTCCAGGAAGCCTAAGTCTTAGCCCAATTCCCTCACAAAGAGGAGAGCCCCTCAAAGCCTGCTTTACAGACCCTGAGTGAGCAAAAATCTCATGATACTAGCACCATAAAATTACTCTGTATGGCATGATAATGGTGGTTAAATGCCACTACACATTTGTCCACACCTATGACATGTACAATACCAAGAGTAAAGCATAACAGAAATGATGGTCTTTGGGTGATAATAATGTGTCAATATAGGTTCATCTATTGTAGCAAATGTACCTCTCCGATGGGGCATGTTGATAATGGGGACACTGTGTATGTGTAGGGCCAGAGGTATGTGAGAAATCTCTCTGTACTTAGGTTCAATTTGCTGTGAATCTAAACTTGTCTAAAGAATAAAATGTATTTTTTTAAACTTTATGATACAATCTCTGTACTCATTAGCTCCACTGTCTCCATTGTAGCTGCTAGCCTAACAACTAAGGGAAAGCCTGACTAGAAACCTCTCCTCCACTGGACAGAACAGCCCAGTGGACTTGACACTATGAAGACGTTTTCCCTCCAGCAGACAACTCTGCCAACAGCCCACTCCTCTAGGTACCAGCGAAAAACGGTGCTTTCTTCTCATTCTCTGATTTTCAAACATGTTTTTATTTTTATGTAAACTCAGATTTCCTTCTATGGGCTTGCTTTCTTAGTGCCAACAAAAAAGAGTGTTAATATCAGGATAATAATAATAATAGCTAGCATTTATTTTTTATTTTTTTTTTTTTTTGCTTTTTCATTATCTTTATTTTGAACTTTTCTTGATAAGAATGGAACAATTTATGATAAAATTTGTATTTTAAAAATATTTGAAATCTAAAAAATTGAATTCTAAAAATATTTTTTAAAATATATAAGCCTCAACCTTTGGTTTTATGATATTCTACAGCAAAAAATTAACATTTATTATTTTTTTTTTTTGAGGTTCTTTTTTTTTTTTCCTTTTTTTTATTTTATTTTTTAACATTAATATGCTATACATCATTACAGTATACAAAATGAAGTTTTCATCCAAAATACATTGTCTGTTGGCTTGGCTAAGTACATCAACTTATGTGTTATCAAGAAACAATTTTCCATTTCTTTTTTTTTTTCCATCCAGAGTACACTGTATATTGTCTCAATCAAGCATATCAACAAACATGTTATTATTAGCAAGTGATCTTCCATTTCTTGTTTTCTGTATGTTTTGCTTTTTTCCCCCCATCCTTGGTTCCCTCTCTCTTACCCTCTGCCACCTCCTGTTCCCCTCCCTCCTTCCCTCTGGCAAGGGCGCTGGCCCTCTGGCAATAAAAGCAAAAAAAAATTTGTTAAGTAAAATAATGTTTTAATGACTTCAAAGAATACTATCTTTGATCACCCCAAGAAAGGCATGCATGCCTGCTCTCCAGGCCTGGGTCACTAATATTCTGCTTGGAAATAAACTGCATTAATTTAATTATTATAATTTTTTAGAGTTGGTTATTTTTCCATCGAAAAAATCTTTAATTTTTGGAATGGAAGAAATTTAAGCAATCCATAATCACATCTAGGTTTTCATCTTGACAAAATTACCTATTTTCCTAAAAGTCAACTTCAAATTAGTGCTAAATGCAAATTAAATGTTATATTATTAGTACAGATAGAAATGAGATGGTAAACTAAACTTTCTGATGCTATTTTTACTTGTATATATACTACATTTACTTATTTTACTCAACAAATTTGACTCATGTATTTGTCCTTTTTGCATAAAGATATTTTATGTATTACTATGGAAGTAGACAGGTTTGTTTTAAAATACAAATTTATTTGTAAACCAGGTAAGATATTCTAAATGTATGTAAGTGGTATAGTATTTTAAAATTGAATCACAGTCCCTAAAATCTCATAACTTTTGCATATATTGTAAGTATAGTTATGCATAAAAAATGAATCAACTTAGGCTATTATGTGGAACCCATTTTTGTTCTTCTCATTATAAGTACTGCATAAAGGGATTGGGTCATGGCATATACATTACTATATGAAATAGTTGAAATCAAATATGGCCATTATATCAACATTTATTGACATTTGATACATTCCTAGAAAATGCATATAGATTTGATCAATGTTTTATTCCTTTATATTTTGTTATGAGTGTCTTTTTTTGGATATTTTATGGTAGTTTATTGTTCATTAGAAAATTTTTTTCTGATATAATTCAATATTTTTAGTCTAAGTCCCCAATAGCAGAATTTTCTGAATAGAAATAATGATTATATAAATACTTTTAAATTTAAAAAAATCATTTAATTTTATTTATTATTACTATTATTATTTAATATTCTATAGGGTATGTGTGCTCACCAGAGAGAGACTGCAAGAGGGAGAGGAAACAAGACACCAGGTCCGGAACTTGAACTGTGGTCAGCCATGTGGGAGTCAGGCATTTTAACCACCACTCCACCTGCTGGCCCCTATACAAATAATTTTATCTAGTATTTAAAAATAAACCATTTCCCACCACCATTTTGCCTAACCCATTTGAACTTGAGACAACTGCATGACCATAATGCTGTGTTTTATTAAAATACCTCTAAATGTTATCAGGTGCCCAATTCATGCACTGGCATGAAGGATGTTTACCTGCCAGGGAATTAACACAGGCTGATCTGCATCTCCTGGAGATCCCATTTCTATTTTCTGTGATAGCATTTTATGAAGTGCTTGGGCTACCACATAAACAGCATTATAGATTAAAAAACTGGAGTCAGACACAGTCATCATGTCCATACCAGATGGCATAAACTCTAAGGAAGAATTTATTGGGCAGTCCCCAAGTTTGTTGCATAGTGATCCAGCAGGTAAGCAATTAAAATTCTCAAACCAAAGTCTACTGAAGTAAAAGTCTTCTGGGTATTGGGAAGGGTTGACTGTCTTGAGAAATTGTCTGAAGCCAGGGATTTTTCTTTCCTGATTTGAAAACAAGAGGCTTCCATGGAAAAGGTTTAGTTTTTCAAACTTGGCATAAAAAATGTCTTCCCATTGTGATGAGTGGAGATTTCTTATTATCCACACTTTTTCTAAAATTAAATAGAATTCTTTTACCAATACGAGGCTCAAGACACTTCCTTCATCACCAAATAGTATATATATATTTGCAGATGAAGTTCTGATCATAGGCATAAAATTGACATCACGTTGTGCATAAAGACCTGTTGTGGCAGGGAGCTTTTCTGTGAAGGCCACCCAGATACCCCTTTTTATACTCTCCGCCTTGAGATCTTGAAGAAACAACTCCCCTTGCATATCATCAGATACATAGAGTGCCACCCATCTCCAGCCAAAATGCAGCAACAACCAGATGATTCCATGTGCCAGAGAGCTGTCCTTGGGAGCCAACTGATAAACTGATGAAAAATGGCCTTTATCACTTAGAACAGGATCAAAAAGACCATATGTGACCTGAATAAGAAAATAAGTAGCCTGATTCTGACCTTAGTGGAACGTGTGGTTATTCCCCTTAAATAGAGGGCAGGTAATTATCTACCTGATAAGTAGAGAATTGGATATTGGATGAAGAAAAATATGCTGAGGCTATGACCCTATCCTCTCATTCTCGGCATCATAAACTTATGTTTTTCAGTCCCATTCTTTTTAGCAAAGGTGACTAGTCTAGATCAATGGTATTACTCCCTGATCAAAGCATAAAAGAAAAAGTGTAAGCTTCAGTACCCTCCTTATCATCTATACTAAGAACTGAAGTAGGCATAAATTTCATAAAAATGGTATAACAAGATGTTGGTGATTCCGCCATGCTGGCCTCATGTAACATGTGAATCAAAGGTTCCTTTTCTGAGCTAGCAAGGTTAAATGTAAACTCAAAAAAAATTAATTTTTTATTGTACTGATCTTTGGTGCTGTGGACTTAAATGATCATTAGAGCTTCATTTATGTTATCTTTCATGCTGAATTATTAGTAGAAAGTCTTCATTCCCTTAAAAATCTAGTTCACAGTAGCCATGTGGAACCTTATCCTGAAGGCCCGTGGCTTCTTCTGCCGCTAGCTCTTTTGTTGGAGGCTGAATTATTAGTAGAAAGTCTTCATTCCCTTAAAAATCTAGTTCACAGTAGCCATGTGGAACCTTATCCTGAAGGCCCGTGGCTTCTTCTGCCGCTAGCTCTTTTGTTGGAGGCTGAATTATTAGTAGAAAGTCTTCATTCCCTTAAAAATCTAGTTCACAGTAGCCATGTGGAACCTTATCCTGAAGGCCCGTGGCTTCTTCTCTAGCTAGCATTTATTGAGCACTTGTTGTGTGCCAAGGGTTATTCTAAGCATGTTGTTTCGTTTCATCCTTAAAACAGCCTGTGAAGTAGTACTGGAATTGTCTCCATTGTGCAGAGGAAGAAACTGAGGCATAGAGTGACCTCAGAGGCCATATAGCCAGTAATCATCAGAGCCAGATGTGAAGCCAGGTAAATTCATCCCAGGATCTATTATCTCAGCCATTGCTTTGCAGTGTTAAGAAGCTCCAATGACTAATGTTCCAAACATCCCAGAAAAGTTCCTCCCTGATAGTAAGGACTTCCCCAGAGACCTCCACCATTTCTCTTCTTCTTTTGCTTCTTTCTTCTTTTGCTCAATCATTACTCCTATTAAACCTAAAGTGAGACCAACCCCAGTGTGACAGGGAAAACTGCACCCACTGGGAAAGCATGGAAATTTTCTCAGTTGGGATTTAGGGACAACTTAAACCAAAATGGATTTATTAGACTACTGAAAGACTTGTAGAACTGAAGGAAGATGGGACTCTAGACTTCAGGAAGAATAAGAGCAAGAGCAGCTCTAGGGACACAGTGAAATTAGCTCAACAATGGTTTCCATGGGCCATTTCTTTGGGAATGGCTGAGTTCTCACTGCATGTCTTCATGTGGCTCATAGCCACTATAAATTCCCAGGACAGGAGTATTGTGGGCTTACACTGGGCCACATGCCCAAGCCTGAGAGTCCTTGGAGGGGTCTCTAGGGGAGACAGGTAGTTCATTCTGACCACAGAATCAATCCCCAGAGGATCCAATGCTCACACTTCATGAGATACAGCTCACCTTATTACTTTTAATTGCACCTTGAAGACTGGAGCAATTCTACATGAAGAAGAACCGTCACCGTGCATTCAAGCCATTCTGAGAAAGATATAGGACAAGCATCATTTTTTTATGCTGCAGACCAAGATTTTGAGACACAAAAAGAGTAAGTAAATTCCAGGATTCACTCCAGTACAAATTAAATCCTGGGTCTTCTAGCTCCTGGGCACTGTTTTTCCACCCTAATTTGTGCCCTGAAGAGCTAAGTGCAAACACAAGGGTAATTTTTGTCTCTTCATGTTTTAGCATCTCAGGTCTTTGTTTCTTTCCTTCCTCCACCCAACATTCACAGGCATGCCTGAAAACACAATCATTCACTAGTCCACACGTTGTCAGAGAAGGAGGCAAGCTACACAGTGCAAGGACCCCCTCTGTAGGGAA
>NW_006205765.1:270615-280146 GCF_000334495.1 Tupaia belangeri chinensis
GGGAAAAGAGAAAAGGATAAAACCAATACACATTTGTGCTGGAGCTCTGTCACTGGTGACAGACCCTGGGCTGCAGAATCTGCTCTCTCCACAGAGATTCCAGAGAAAGCGATTGCCAGCCTCATCTGCACATGGACACCAGCTATCCCACACCATGCACAGGCTGTCCCAGCTCACATTTGTGTCTGTTTTCCCGCAGCAGGACTGGGGGAGAGAAATTTTATTAGATGCAGCAGGGTGCGTGGCTCAAGGAACACTTGAGTGGTTCTCAGTCAAGCATGAACCAGTCTGCAGCTGAAGATTTTAAAGGGGTGGGGTAGAGAAGGGGAGGTAGCACTCCCTCTTTCCCACATCTGGGAGAGCACCTGCCTGTACCCTACAAAATCCAATGCCAGAGGGAAAACCAAAGGGATGATTAGGACCCTGTCATAGTTAACAAAGTAACATTCACTTATGCTAATGGACAGCAAGAGTTAGTTCATCATTACAGTGGAGGATTGGCCTAAGACAAGCTAAAGTCATAAAACACACTTAAAATCTCTCTGTCTTGATATAAGCAGGGAAGAGAATTTATTATTATTGTTTCTTAGTCACAAAAAAAGAGAAAGAGAGAGAGTAAAAGAAGATGAAGGTCACTGTTCCCTTTACAGCTGATCGACTTACCTTTCTCTTTGTTCTTGTGCCTACATAGAAAATTAAAGTTGGAAACAGAGGAGCATACTAGATAATCTTCCGCTGTTACTTTTATTTTCCCCAAGAGGAAAAGGGACAGTCCATTTAAAACAACTGAGCTATTATATCTCAGCGCTTCTTGTTTAAAATTCAAGCGCCATTGGAAACAAGCCTCAGCAGAACTAACACATAACCGCAATTGATATATCATTATTTCAAAAACCACAATCCCAAATACATGCTATTCAGTGTTTTAGAGTTTTCTAAAATGTATGTATTAAATAATATTTTAATCTATATATATATACAGTATACATGCATGTAATATATATTATATACAGGTATAGTCATATTATATGTGTATTATATATGTTGTATGATGTGTGTTATATATATTTACATATATAATGTATATATATATGAAATATTTAACTCTCAATACTCTCGGAAGTTAAATGAATGAAACTGACATTCACCTTCTGAGCAACTTACCCCAAGATACAAAGCTGAAAACGCCAGAGCCATTCAACCTACATTTTGCTTTTTGTTTTGTTTTGTTTTGTTTTTTTCTTTTTTTGGAGAGGTTTTTGCTATAGGGTGAGTGCGCTCACCAGAAAGACAGAGAGAGACAGAGAGACAGAAAGCAAGAAATCACCCCCCAGGGGGGATGGCAACGCCACAATCCGTTCTCCTCCATTCTCCCCTCGGGATCTTGGGCACACATGCACATGTGCCTGGCCTGAGCTTAAGCCACCCAGTCCAGGACTCGAACCACGGTCGACTACATGGGAGTCCAGCGACATAGCCATTACGCTAACTGCTGGTCCTCCTGCTTTTTGTTTTTCATTTTGGGTTTTCTGGTGTTTTATTTTTAACTTCAAGATCAATGCTTTTTATTCCATGATGCTTTTTTTGTTTTTATGTATTTGCCCAAGACATATTAAGAGAACTCCAAAAACTATCTTGTAGCTCATCTAATAAGGCTTGTGTCCCTAGGTACATTGGTAGCTCTTGTCCTGTGGTGTCACTGGACATCCCAGAACAAAATGTCTAAATAACACAGCATGTAAACAAACCCCAGACTGATATAGTTCCCTCAGGAGCAGGAAGTTCAAGGTCAATAGCTCCAGGAATATGGATAAATATAAGCCAACTGAGTAATTTTCCCTCTGGGAAGGTGCTTGGCTTCAAGAGTGGTTAGAGGCATTCAGAAGTGTGTAGACAGAAGCACCACCTTCCAGGACTGGCCTTGGGAAGTGATCTCATTGGAGAATGAGAGGAGGTATGCATGGTGGGGAGAAGGACTTCTTCCTGTGGGCCCCTCACCCATGGCTGGATCTTCCCTGAGTCTACCTCAAGATCTATCCTTCATTGTAAATCAGTCACACTCCTATAGCCCTCTTAAAAAGAGTCCAAGTGCAAATGGAATGAATGTTCAATTTTGTAGAGATTTGAGCTCATCTGTTCTCAGAGCTCTGCAGCTTTCCCTAAGAACCTCACTCTGTTATTGCAGGAAGTCCCTGGAGTGTCCCCAGTGTTTCTGAGCAAGTCTGTTGCATTTCTTTTTCTCAGGCCTCCTAAGTAAATTCAGACCTTGGTCTCCATGGCTAGTTCCTTCAATGAGGTTCTGCTGAGCTCATCACCTCTCTAAGGGGCCACCTGGTACTCATCTGAGTGCTCCATCACCAGAGCTACATGGGAATCTGTGAGGAGTTGGGAGAAAGGAACCCTATCTCCAGCTCTGTATTTCCCCACCTCCTGGTCCCTATACTGACCTTGAGTATGTGCCCCAAATTTCTTAAGTTAATCTGGAACCCAGTTTTTTTTTCAACCCTAAATTCAGACTAGGTAGAGAAATATCCAGTCTTTTCATTTCTCAGAAAACCTCTCCATGAGAAATTCCTCCCCTTTTCAGAAGAACACCTGCCCATCCCTACAATAACTCATGTCAGTGTTCAATTGAAAAGGTCACTAGCCCACCAGATCTACAAGCAGCAATGGGCCAAACTATACCTTTCTGTCATGCATACTCTAGGACAGCTGAGAACAACAGATTAAGGAGGGCTGGAACATTCCTGTATAGCTTCCTATGGAGTTGTTATTTTATTTTACTTTTTATTTATTTATTTTTTGTTTGGAGAGATTTTCGCTATAGGGCACATGCGCTCGCCAGACAGACAGAGAGACATAGAGACAGAAAGCGAGAAATCACCCCCCAGGGAGGATGGTCATGCCACAATCCCTTCTCCTCCATTCTCCTCTCGGGATCTTGGGCACGTACACACACGTGCCCGGCGTGAGTTTTAAGCCACCGGGTCCGGGACGCGAACCACAGTCGACTACGTGGGAGTCCAGCGACATAGCCATTATGCTAACTGCTGGTTCCCATTATTTTTTTATTTTTAAAGACAAAGTAAAGGACCAGCCAGTGCTGTGCTGGTTAAGGCAGCTGGATCCCACATGGCCAACTGCTTGCAGAATCTGTTCCAGATTCAGCAGCTTGAAAAACACATGTGTGAGCATGTGTGCCCCAAATCCTAAAAGGAAGGAAAAATTGGAGAAAGGATTGCACGATGACCATCCCTAAAAGGGGATGCTTTCTCACTTTCCCTCTCTCTCCATCTTTCTTCAGAGAATGCATGTGCCTTCTGGCAAAATCAAAGAAGAAATAAGGCTCAGACAAAAAGATAAAATAGAACATTTCAGACCCAAGAACCACTTAGTCCTGATTTGTTCACAGGAGATTAAATAAACCCACACCCTGAAGCCCTGTGTGAATGAGCAGAACCAAGCCATAAAAGAAGGGGCCAGTAAATGTCATGGCGTTTAAGACACTGGATTCCCACATGGCCGACTGTGGTTCAAGTCCTGAACTCAGTGGCTCAAATCATGCCAGACACATGTGCATGCATACCCCAAATCCCAAGACGAGATAGAGGAGAGGGGATTAGGGCATGGCCATCCCCTCTAGGGGGTAATTTCTCATTTTCTCTCTCTCTGTCCCTCTCTGGTAAGTGCATGTGCCCTGAGGCAAAATAAATAAATGAATACAGCTTCAAAAAAAGAATAGAAAGAAAGAAAGAAGAAGCTTAGTATTGGAAAACCAAGACTGTCTCCACAGTGAACAGTTTTACCCCTTCTTTACCCAGGATACTTTCCTTTTCCAAATACACTAGCTTCCCCATTTTCTGATTAGGCAACCCCTCTATGCGAAAACACACACACACATACACACACACACACACACACACACACACACATACACACAAAACCACCACCAAAGAAAACACTGAAACTAGTATAATATGTTCTCACTTCCCTTGTGGTCCCCTGATTTCCTGTTTTGGATATCAACTTCAAATGCTAGAGTCAAAATGGAGGGAATATATTTTGGAATATAAAACTCTAGGAAGCCTACCCTTCAGATGGACATAACATCTGCCCCCCACAGTCCTTCCACCATTGGTGTTATAGGTGCTGCAAGATCCTGAGCAAGGGAAGAGGTAAGGCAAAATTGGCATTCTGACTGTGATGCCGGTCGGTCCGCCAGAGCACAAGATTTCAAAACAGTCAAGCCCTTTCTCTGGGCCCCAAACCCACATTCTTACATGTTAAAGCTTCCAGGGACTCTAATGTGAGTTCCATGCGTGGAAGGCCTGCATGACTGGACCCTATGGGAGTGTAAAGTGACAACGTAATAGAGAAAAATCGCTTTAGCAGGCCACAGTGACAGCTGGGCAGGTCTAAGAAAAAAGGGAAAAGGCCTCGGTTTAGACAAATTACTGAATGAAATGATCACATGAAAAGCCCCTTTTACAGCTGCCACTAAGAAATCCAGAAAATATAAAACATGTGAAAAAGTAAATAAAGGAAGTTTTGAACCTTTTTTTCCCATTAAAGGTATGGTAAATGGTTAAAATCCTCTAAAATATTTCTCGGTGTTCTGAGTCATGGGCTCAAATGGAAAATGTGGCTATTTAAGGTTTCTTTTTTACTATATATATATGTCAATTATTATACAACCAATAAAACATAAACAATGAAAGCGCTCCCAAAATCCTGGAAAATTCCGAAGCCTATTTCAGAGCTTCTGCAATTATACTCAGATCCTCTCATTTCCATGACGTTTGACATCTCATTACCCTGCATTATACTTTTAGAGTCTCATTTTCCAGCAGTTATAAAAACGACTTAATGCATCCTCAGAACCATCTCAATTACCTAATTGATAAGTTCTATCAGCCACTTAAAAATAAAGCAGACATTTCCTTAATAAAAATCCTTTGGTGGGGGGATGGAAGAAAGCTTGGGTTGGCAAAAAATTTTAAATATAAGAGGCAGTGTAGCAGGGTGTGGGCACCTAAGTGGTTAAAGAGATCTGGAAATGTACTGCACGCGTATTCTTTTTTTTTTTTTTTTTTTTTTGCAGAGGTTTTTGCTATAGGGCTCGTGTGCTCGCCAGAAAGACAGAGAGAGACAGAGAGATAGAAAGCAAGAAATCACCCCCCATGGGGGATGGCCACGCTGCAATCTCTTCGCAATTCTCCTCTTGGGATCTTGGGCATGTATGCACACGCACCCATTGTGAGTTTAAGCCACCAGATCCAGGACTCAAACTGCTGTCAACTACTTAGGAGTCCAACAACATAGCCATTACACCAACTGCTGGGGCCCTGCATGTGTATTCTGAAAAATCATATTGTGTGCTGTAGAAATGTACAACAATTAAATGAGAATAAGAAATGTAAAAATAAAAAAATAAATGCAAATTAAATGAAAGAGAGAAAAGAGAGAGATCTGGTCTCTGCCATTGATTCGACAGCTAATTTGCTGTGTAATCTAGGGCTAGTGTTACTCTTCTTTGGGCCTTGGTTACCAGATCTCTAATCTGAGGAGCTTGAAAGGGTGCTCTCACAACCCCTCTGTGCACTGACAGGCTATGATTTTGAAAACTTCCCCAGGAAAAACCCTTTTAGAAAATGTGCTTATAACCCAGTCATTATGTTTTTTAATTAATTAATTAATTTAGGTATAGCAAAGTGGGTAGTTTATTGAAGGAGAGGGAAGAAAAACAGAGCTCCCAAGAATAAGGGAGGGGCCTTGGAAAATGGGTTGCTGAAGAAGAACTAGGGTGGGGCTGGCAGGTAGCATGGTGGTTGGGGGTGCTGGACTCCCACATGGTCGACTGTGGTTCAGGTCCTGGACCTGGTGGCTTGCTTTCTCACTTTCTTTCTCTCTCTCTCTATCTCCCTCTCTGGTCCACTTAAACTTAAATTAAATAATTATTTAAGAAGAAGAAGGAGGAGGAGGAAATAAAGGGTGCGGCGGGGGCGAGGAGGAGGAGGAGGAGGAGGAGGAAGAAAAAGAAGAAGAAAAGAACGGGGTGAGAAGTTTTTATCTGGGTCCAAGGGGCCTTATTCTAGGTGGGGCTTGCTCGTGCATTCCCCTTATGGTTGGGAGGGGCATATGCTGGATTTTCAAATTTAGAGACAAAAACATTTGTAAGTTTTCTTTGTTTCTTTGTCTATTCAACCAGTTATAAAATTGAGAGAGACTCAAAAGAAGACAAGACAATATAGTGATGTTCAGCTAGGCAGAAATTAATTTTTATTATTATTTTATTTTATTCTATACATTCAATCACTGTACATCACTACAGCTTGTTAAATGAATTTACCCAACACACTTCCAGTTGAAGATATCAGATACATTATTGTCACCAGACAGTCCTCCATTTCTGTGTCCTTCAAATGTCCTGCCTATTTTTCTCCTCAGTTCCTTTCCTCTCACTCTCTCCCATCTCCCACCCTATTTTCACACTTTCCCCAGTATCTATAACCATTTTCCAGCTTCTATATCCTCTAATCTTTCCGTTTCCACCACAGAGTACGGACAGTCAGTATACATTAAGTGGAGACAATGTCTCTCTTTCACAGCCTGGCTTACTTTATTTACTCAGCAGTAAGTCTTCCGTCTTCATCCACTTTCTATCACATACCAGGGTCTTTCTGTTTCTTATGACTGAGTGGTATTCTACAGTGTATATGGGCCACACTTTTTCAATCCATTCATCTTTCCGTGGACATTTGGGTTGGTTCCATGTCTTAGCAATTGTGAATAATACCTCAATAAACATAGATGTGCAAGCACTTTTCTAACTGAGCATTTTCTTATCCTTTGAGTAGATACTTAGGAGTGGAATTGCTGCATTATATGGTAGTTCAAGTTGTAGGTCTTTCAGGAACCTCCATTAGAATTTAATTTTACAAAGTTACTCCCAAGACTACCTCAGATAAAATCCAAGGATATTTTCAGAAAATATCTAGGATTCATGGAGACTATGTTGGGAATTTCTTAGTTTGCAGGAGGGATGCACTAACCTAAGGGTTCCAGCAGCACATATTTGGTTTCTAAGAGCCAGGTCAGAACTAAGCAAAAAAAAAAAAAAAGCCCAAACCAGCATACAGCCTAGCCAGGGATATGTGCCCCAGGAAGAAAGGAAATTACACTAAGTGATTAACATATGTATATTAAAACAAATAGAAAAGAAATCCATATTCAACAATGGTGGCTGTTTGTTTGTTTGTTTTGCTATACTGCAGGTATACTCACTAGATACAGAGAAGGAAAGTGAGAAATTATCCCACAGGGGGAACTTCCACACCACAATCCCTTCTCCTCCATTCTCCTCTTAGGATTTTGGATATGCATGCACATATGCCCAATATATTTCTCAAGTCCCCAGGTCCAGGACTCAAACCACACAGTTGGCCTTCTGTGATCCAGCTACTTAAACCACCGCATGACCAGCTGACCCCAATAGCAGTATTTTAAAAGTTCTTTTAAGCAATGTACTCACAGAGTTTGGAAAATTGGAAGAAGGACATGATCAAGTGTCAACATTTTCAGCTCATTAATATTCTTATTCCCTAGGGTCTAGCCCACTGATTTTTCAGCTTTGGCTGTCCATTAGGGTATGTCATAAAGAAGCTGGCTCTGGAAGGCCAGCCAGGTGTCATGGTGGTTAAGGCAACTGGATCTCACATGGCTGGCTGTGTGGTTCATGTCCTGGACCAGTGGCTTGAAAAACATGTCAGACACATGTGCATTCATGTGGAGAAGAGAGTGGAGGAAAAGGGACTGTGGCATGACCATTCCCCTTGAGGGATGATTTATCACTTTCCCCCTCTCTTGGTCTATTTCCAGCAAACACACATACTCAATAGCAAATTTAGAATACGTACATATTGATACTTGAGTCTCATCTTCAGAGATTTTTATTGAATTGGTCTGGAGTGTCATTTGGGGTTCCCCAGATCATTTCATTGTGCAGCCAAATTTGAGAATCAAGGTAGTCCCTCATATTCAGTAGTTCTCAAATTTTACCATGAATCAGAGTCACCTGGAAGACTTATTAGAATGTGATTGCTACATGTCACTCCCCAGCGTTTCTGATGGCATAGCTATGGAGAGATGCCCTAAACTGCATTTCTAGCCTGACCCTAGATGTTGCCAATAGACTAGACCCTACACTTTGAAAACAAGTGTTCTAACCTGTCAGTTTGGTTCATCTTTGGCCTAGGCAGGTCTGTTACTACGGGAAACCTGACTAGATTCAGGTATGACTAGGGAGCAACAGAGAATTATTAAGTTGGGCTTTGTTAGTTGCCTTGCCACTTTTGAATGAGCTAAAGAAAGAGCTTTATCCCCAAAGAATATCATACTCCGTGAACATCACACAATGTTATAATTAGGTAATAGAAGATGGCACAAGAACAAATCCTGGGATTAGATGCATGGTTCTTGGGCAGTGAGTGAGGAGGCCTTGGTTGACTGGAAGCCCAGAAAGTCTTAATTTTACAACATTCACCTCCTTGACCGTGAGTGATGACTAGCCCAGTCTTCTTTTGTGGCTTATGTTAAACTCTGTGTTCATATAAAAACGGTTTTCAGTCACTTAAGGTACATCAACCTCACCCTTGGGATGTATTTTCCTGCAGTAGACTAAATACCTACCCCTATGTATGCCAAAGTTCACCATACAACTAGGTCAGAGCAAGTTCAGCAACAGCTGGATGGAGCCTTTGGTGACAATAGCACCACAAAAGCAACCTGGAAAGAACAGGAAGAGCATCTGATAGTTCAGCTCTTATTCCCACTGCCTCATCTCCCTGTGCTTCTTCTTCCATTCAACAACCTGGCCCAGGCAAGAGCAGCATCTATGAGCAAAGCATCCTCTTACAGGGAGTGTCTCTGCCAGTGAGAGTGTCATATTTAAAGTTTGAATGAGTCACCACCTAAAGGTACTTGACTGGGAGGGAATTTCCAGGCACAAATAGGCAGAACAGACCTGTCGTTCAGAGCAGATCATGGGAGTCCTTCTGTGAGCTAATAAGAATAACCACTCCTGGATGCTGATCTTCCAGGTGAGGGGATGGAAGGAGGAACTGTTAAAGGGGGAAGTCTAATACAGATTTGAATTGGGCTTCTCCTGAGACTTGACCACAAAGGCTGTCTTGGCTCTAGTGTAAATAGATTCACATTCCTTTTCACTCTACACGAAACTGTTTGAAATTTCCTCTCAAGGAGGGATAATCAGTTGGCAGCTAGGAACCCAGATAAGAAAATGAGAAGCAAATATATTTCAGAGGACAGTAGAAGACCTGAAGATTTTCACATCTCTCTTCTCTCTACCACTGAAGCTTGGAGAAGGCAGGGGCAGAGGACATTCAGGACAGAGGAGCCAGGAGACAGTGACAGAATATAAAGCATATGTGCTGAAAATGTGGCAGAAAATAATGATGTAGCAGGTATTATGGCTTTCTCTCTTTTTTTTTTTTTTTTTTTGTGTGTGTTGTT
>NW_006205765.1:280529-281719 GCF_000334495.1 Tupaia belangeri chinensis
TGAACCACGTTCTCCTACATGGGAGTCCAGAGACATAGCCATTACACTAACTGCTGGTCCCAGGTATTATGGTTTTCTGAGGGTCAAAGATATCAGAATAAAGACAAGAATGAGAAAGAATAAGGTAGAAGATGAAGAGGAGCGGGAAGAGGGGAAAGAGAGAGAAAAGCAGAAGAAAGTAAAACAGGAAGAGGAGTGGAAAGAAAAGGAAGAGAACTGTGAAAGTAAAATATGCACCAGAAAACCCAAATTGCCTTCTCATATGCAGATGCATTCATTATTGAGGGAAAAATTATTATAGTGTAATATGACAATTGCACAGTGAGAGCAAACATCAAAACTATCAATTAGCCTTTTAAATACCCCTTTGAGCTACAAGCCAAAGCGCAATGCTTCTTTATCTCTCACCCTCCTCATTGACACGGGCAATAAGTTAAGGATGCCAACGTGATTATTCTCCAGTAAAGGCCATTGTAGGAGTGACATTTCAGCTTCATACCTAAAGACATGAAAAGCACATTTTCTTGCTCAGTTCATTCTATACACATTGTGAAGACACATTTAAAAACATGGATGAGCCTACAGCATACATGTAATCATAGACAGTCCTTTTTTTGAGAAAGAGATTCTTCTCTATAGGGAGTATGCACTCACTAGAGAGAGAGATCAAGAGAAAGCAGGAAGTCTTCCTCCCAGGGAGATGCCATGCTATAATCCCTTCTCCTCCACTCTCCTCTCAGGATTTTAGACATGCATGTACATTTGCCTGGCATGAGTTTCAAGCTGCTGGGTCTGGAATTTGAAAAGCAGTTGGCCACGTGGGAGTCCAGTCCCTTAACCACCATGCCACTTGCTGGCCCCCATTACAGGCAGTCTTAATTCTGAGGCTGTCTTTCCATCTTACTTCTAGTAAACCTACTCACAAGAAAGGATAACCCCTTCGGGACCAGCAGTTAGCATAATGGCTATGTCGCTGGACTCCCACATAGTCGACCACGGTTCGAGTCCTGGACCTGGCAGCTTAAACTCACGCCGGGTGCATGTGCATGCGTGCCCAAGATCCCAAGAGGAGAATGGAGGAGAAGGGATTGCAGTGGCGCCATCCCCCCGGGGGGTGATTTCTCGCTTTCTGTCTCTCTGTCTCTCTCTGGCAAGAGTATGCGCCCTATAGCACAAAAAAAAAAACTCTC
>NW_006205765.1:281761-306696 GCF_000334495.1 Tupaia belangeri chinensis
AATCACCTGTTTCCCCCCCCCCCCCATAAAAAAAAAAAAAAAAAAAAAAAAAAGAACTGCCTGTGAGACAAACTCACATACTCGTCGTTTATTTTTGGAAGCGATCACAGGGAACAGGAGAAAGGGCCTGACAAATAAACCAGGGAGAAGGGCAGGCCAATACAAGGGCATATCCTTGAGCTAGACACCAGGGGTAGACACGTTGTACAGACTGTCCCTCAGAATTGTTTACCTGAAGGAAACAAGACAGTACTCAACCCCTGGCTCTTGTCTCCCATTGACAAAATCTTCCCATTGGACAATATTCACTCACACTTCCAGACCATACATGCCTGAGTTGGGTGGGCTCCTGTATTGTCCCACTCATCATCAGAGAAGCCCTAGAGAAGCAAGCACCCATTACAGTGTACCTGGGCAAGGTCCTATCAAGGCACACCTGCATGATGTTTATGTCACAGAAGCACAAAGTAGGATGGAGGCCACGGGTAAGAGGTATACAATACTAACTTTCGCCTCAATGGAAATGTAAGCTAATAGGTTACACCTCCCAGAAGTTTTTGTCTTTTGGTTGCTCACTGATATTAATTTACCCATAAGAAATTAAGTCTTAGATGTAATTAGCAGGTAAAGGTGATCTCTCAGAGTCTCTAATATCAGATCATCTCTGCCCTGCCTTTGGGTATAGATTTGATATAAGTATGTCATCAAGGTTCTGAATTCACCAAGGTTTATAGATTATGAAGACAGAATCGACAGGATATGTGTAGATATATAGAGGGAATTTCCTGGGCGGATTAGTTCATGCAATGATGGCAGCTGGGAAGCCCCACAATAATCCATCTGCAAGATGGAGATCCTAGAATTCTGGTACTGTGGATTAGTCCAAGCACGAAAGCCTCAGAGGCAGGGAAGTCAATGATCCAAGGCTGAAAGCCAGAGCACCCAGGGTGTCACTGATGTAATCCTGGAGCCCAAGAGCAGATGAACTTGGAATTCTGATGTCAGAAACAAGAGAAGTCTCTGTTATTCAGGAAAAAAAAAAATCATCTTCTGTATTTATCTCCTCTGGCCCCTTGGTTGAATTATGCCTTCCCACATTGAGGATGGGCCTTTCCACATCTAGTTGATTCAGACTCCATATACATCTCTTCTGGAAATACCCCACAGATGCACCCAGAGTAATGCTTCATCAGGAAGAGATAACCCCCAATGTAAATTCTGAAAAAAAAGAGAAGCAATTTTCAGGTATATGAAGGTATTTTCAGGTTATCATGGAAGAGTGTTCTGAGCAGAAGAGCTTAATGAGCAAAGGGACAAAGGCCACGGCCAGATGAAATGAGCATATTCAAGCAGCTGCGGAAGGGAAGCATTGTAAAGTGATATAAGTGAGGGTCCTGGGCCCCAGTTAGTCTGATCTTATTCTGCAGGTAGCAAGGAACCATTGTCAAGTTATAGGGTAAAGCTGTGATCAGCTGTGCACATAAAAAAAAATCTCATCCTAGGCCAGCCAGGTGGCATAGTGGTTAAGGCAGTTGGATTAGTATATAGTAGACTTTGCAGGTTGAGTCCCAGACCCAGTGGCTTGAAAAACATCAGGTAACAATGTTTGCATGCCCAGAATCCCAAATCCTAACAGAAGAATGGAGGAGGAGAAGGGATTTTGGTGTGGTCACTCCCCCCCCCATCTAACTTTCTCTCTCTCTCTTCCTCTGTCCCTCTCCAGTGAGCACATGCTCCCTAGAAAAATTCATTTTTTTAAAGTCTCATCCTAAGTGGTTGCAACAGGAATGACATTCATGGGACAGAGAATGGCATACTTGGGACAGTGGAGGGAAAAAAAGCCGTGAGGAAGTTATGGAGGTGACTTAGGCAAAAAAGAAGACATTATGAACCAGGAAGGAATGGAGTGGGGGAAGAATACCTTTGGAGACTATTAAGTTGGATTTTACAGTAAACAGAATAACTTGAACAACTTATCAAATATACTCTGGATCACCAGTGGTTTATGTAGGGTTAGAGACTCAGGTGTACAGGAGTCCTATGTCCACGGGAGAGTGTGCAGCCTTCTAACAACCCCCTTACAAAACACTTAGACCCAGCTTGACCTTAGAGAGTGCACTGCTCACATCCATCAGGTTATGGTGCTTGGTGCCAACGAAACACAACATTTCCTCCAATATGCAGGAAACTTTCATTTATTGGAATCATGATGAACACATTTTAATGTAAAAGCCAGCTTGATTTCTTTTTAACAATTTGTGTAAACAAATATAATTATATTAATTAACTAAATAAAATTCCTCTCAGTAGCCTTTGTAAGAGAAGATAATGGAAGGGAAGAGCATCATCACAGGGAAATATTTTTCCCATTACCATTCAGCCTTTGGAGAGGATAGGGAAGAAACAGAAAATCCTAAAATGTGATACAAAAGAGAAAAATGAGAGACCAGCAGGTGATATATTAGGTAAGACACTGACCCCCACATGGCAACCCATAGTTGGAGTCTAGGACCTGCTGCCTTGAAAATCACATCAGGTGTGTGTGGGTGCATGCCCAAAATCCCAGAAAGAGAATGGAGAAGAAGGGATTATGGCATGACCATCCTTCCTGGAAGGCAACAAGGTAACTTCTCACTTTCCCCCTCACTCTGTCTGTAGTAAATACACATGCCCAGTAGCAAAAAAAAAAAAAAAAAAAAAAAAACCAAAAAAAAAAAATCTTAAAGAAAGATAAGAGAGAGAGAGAGAGAATTCTTGTAATATCAGCTCTGTGAGGGTAAAAACAAGGCTTACAGAGCACCCCCGTGCTTAGTGCTATGCCTGTAACATCACAGATACTCAATAAATATTTCCTGTAAGAAATTAATTTCCTGTAAGAAATGATGGAAGAGAGGGAAGAAAAGAGGGAGAAAGAAGGAAGACGAAGAAAGGAAAGGTCACTGTTGTTAAGAAAGAGCCTTTAAGAACTCAGCAACTGCCCCCTGAATGATGTCCTATGTCCACTCATACTGACATCTTGGAGCAGAGAAAAGAACAAGAAGACACAAGGAGGCAAAGGATTGAGGAAGCAAAAAGTTGCATCAGAGCATCCTTAGCCACTGCTCTCTAAGAAGTTCACCAATTTCTCAATGGGATACATTTTTCTCCTGTTTCTGGACATATAAATCTGAACACTGCTGTACCCTCTGCTTGGAATGCTCTTCTTCAGGTCCCATCTCAAATCTGAACTCCTTAGTATGACCTTGACCAACTTCTACACATACAATAGACCTTTAGTCACCACCACTTCTCCCCCTTTTGTGCTGCTTACAGCACTGATCACACCCCCGAATTATCTTGCTTATTTTATGCTTTTTTATTTATTTCTTCCCAGTAGAATGCAGGTTTCCAAGAGAGAGGGTAGAGATCTAGTTTTCAGAGGTTATCACTGAAAACTGCTATCACTGTTTCTTCCAGCTAAGAATAATTTCCAGCATCTAGCTCTCAATGAATATTTGGCTGAATGAATATCCAATTAAAAAGATGAAGGCATATAGCAATAAAGACAGGCCTGTAAAGTCTAGTGCTTGGTGAATAAAAAATGCAGGAATAAGATCTCTAATAAAATTTTATTTATGTAGGTTAGAAATGAAGGCACGCCAGACATTAATGCATTTTGCAAGGCTTAAAAACAATTGGCATTGTAGAAAATGGGAAAGGATTGAACTATCAGAATAAGAGACACTATGCATATACAAATAAGCAAATGAGAAAGAAGCCGCCATGGGCCAGTTACGATTGTAGCGATGACCTAAGAAATAGGGAGAGACAAAGAGGGGAAATTAGAGATACTTAATGCTGGGCCTATGTTGGGATATTAATTTATATATAAGATACAGAGATAGAGGTAGAGGTAAGAATGGCATATGAATATAAATTAATAGATCAAGTAACTGTTAAGTAACTGTTTATTCCATGGTATAGATGCCTTTCTTTTCCACTGACCTTGTGGCTGTTGTGATAAAGTTCTCCCTTTAACTACTGTAAAGGAGAGAGGTACAAAATGCTTGGATGAGAGGACATTCATTGAAGGTAAGATCATTTCACCCAGAGAGAGCACACTAGAGAACATACCTCCTGATGGGATGAATAGAGTCTCCTCCTGCTTTGCTTCCATCCACAAAGTCCCCACTCTTGACTCACTAAATGCCTTTCAGGAACTTACTCAAACCTATTGTATCAAACTATTTTAACCAATTTTTGTTTGTTTTGTTTGTTTTAATGATTCCCAGACCTGAGGGACTATCTTAGAAATATAAAACCAACAGGGTACACAGAGCTCCCTGGGACACACATTAAGAATTAGACGAGAGCACAAATCAGACCCAGGGCTCCAGAAGCTGACACCCGCTGTGGAGTACAGAGAGCAGGCAGGCTGGCACTCTGTGCTGACTCTTCTGGTGCTCCTTCCTGGGGCCTGAGGAAGTCGCTGTGCTTCCTCATAGTCCAGTTGCGGATGCACAACATGATGAGCTGAAGCCAGGTTTGCCTCAGCTGCCCCAAAGGCCAGCTAGGTGTGTTCCTCGCTTTTTGTAAGATTTATTTGTTTATTTCCTCCATGAGTGAGAGAGACAGAGAGAGCACCCCAGCAAGATCTTGACGCTGTGATCCTCCTAGCCTCCATCAGCCTCAGGGAGCTCCTCAAATCCAAACCTTCTCATGTGGATCAGCTCAAAAAATGTCGCCTTTTACTAATGCAACACCATCCAGCCCCTGAAGTGAATCCACTGCTTTTTTCAGTTATTCCCCAACATTCTGAACATCCAGTATTTTTACTAGCAATACATACTGGCTATGTACAGTGACTCTAAAATGTATTTCTGGGTTCTATCTTTCTATTTATAGAAAACTTTTCGGTGTTTATACTTCTGAAAGTATAAACAACTGGTAAATAAACATATATAAAAGAATGTCAAAAAGCTTGTAGAAAAGTGGTTTTAAAGTACAGGTTTATTTTGTGAGGAAAAAAAAAAGTTGAAATCCATAAATCCATGCATAGTTTTTTTCATAATATACACTTCCCATGAACTTTTGAAGACTTCGTGTATCTGTACAGACACTGAAATTTTCACATGTATAAACAGTGTAATCAGGGCTGCATTTTACAGTAATCATTGCCCCATGGTCTTACCCATCACTGTTAAGTCTGATGCAGAAAGAAAAGGAAAAAAAGGAAACTCTCTACTCTTCAGATAACTTGCCTGTGACCCCTGGTAAATGACAGCCAAGCAAGACTTCAAGGAACTTGTTACTTAGAGCTTGAATTTCAGACAAACATCTTCCTGCATTTCTAATGAAAAGCGGATCCTTCCCCCTGCTTTTGAAGTGCTCTTTGGGAATTGTTTGAGTGTTCTTTGCAATCTTTTATACCCAGCCTAAGGACTCTGACAAACTCTCTCTTTCCAAACAAAGGCTTGTTAACTATGTGATGAATACACCTGTCACTTCCAATTCCAACCTTACTTTCTGTTGTGATGGCTGTAGAATTTGGTATCTATGGCAACTTTTCAGTGGCTCAACATCGATTAAAAAATGATTGGCTTATCAGGCTTATTTGGTTGATTGATGGAAATGATCAGTTGCTCAAAATAATCATGACAGATAAAGTTTCTTGATTAGCTGGTATTTAGAAGATTCAGAAATTTTAAATTTCATTACTTTTTTTTATTGTTTCCATGCAAAAGTAAATGGAACGGAATGCTACTGGAGTAGTTCAAAGCTAATTTGAACTGTCTTGTTGAAGGAAATGATTCAATCCACACATCTTATTTAGAAGCCAAATGGCACATTTTGTCTTAGAAAAATCTATTCTTTGATTTTTTTAATATCCCAAGCCAGACACTAATTTATGTTATTTTTAAAAAATAAAAGTTGAATACTAAAAAACATTTCAGTCAGGTTTAGAGCATTTGGAAATAAATTATAAAGCTTTTCCTTCTAATGCTCTCTCAAACACATAAAACCAGGAAGAGAAACGGAAGTCCAGTAAATTTAAATGCCTTACTTTAGAACAGAATATTTTACATCAATGTCTTCAAAAGTGTACTGATGTCCCAGTGATACTATATGAGATCATTTTTGGTGCTTAAAAAACTTTTCTTTAATAGCCAGGTATTTATTTTAATGTAGTATTTCTGTTTTCAACCATTTGCCTTTTTAATAAATACAGCAATTGCATATGTTTTAACTTAATACTTTATTTTTAAAAATAACTATTCATTACCTAGAGCTGCCATAACAAAATCTCCTATACTGGGTATTTTAAGTGAGCAGAAATTTACTGTCTAACAGTAAAGGATACTAGAAATTCTAAATCAAAATATTGGCAGAGCCATCCTCCCTATAAAATCTGAAAGAGAATCCTTCCTTGCCTCTTTTTTTAAAAAGGTTTTTGCCTTACGGAGCACGCACTAGCCTGAGAGAGAGCATGGCAGAGACAATCAGAGGAAAAGTGAGAAACCACCCCCCAAAAAGAATGGCCACGCTGCAATCCCTTCTCCTCCATTTTCCTCCTGGGATCTTGGGCTCGCACACACACACACCCACACACACTCTCTCAGCGTGAGTTTCAAGTCACCAAGTCTGGGACTCCAACCATGGTGGGCCACATGGGAGTCCAGCAACTTAACTACTCTGCCATCTATTGGCCCCACCTCTTTCTAGCTTCTGGTGTTTGCAGGAATCTTTGGAATTACTTTGTTTTCACTTGTATAGCTCCTCTCTCTGCCAATGTCATCACCTGGCATTCACCCTGTGTCTCTGTCTTCATGTAGTCATCTTCTCATAAAAATACCAGTCATATTGGACATTAGCCTTGCAACTTTAACATGAATTTTTGTAATAACACCTTAAATCTGTGATTTCACAGATAATATTGCTTAAAATGAGGCTATAACAAAGTTTTTAAAAATTGAAGCAAATTGACAGCAAATTGTGTGGTGGTTAAGGCACTGGACTCTCACAGAGTGGACTGTGGTTCATGTCCCAGACCTGGTAGCTTGGAAATCATGCCGGGCAAGTGTGCATGCTTCCCCAAAATCACAAGAAGAGAGTGGAGGAGAAAGGAGTGTGGTATGGTCAGCTCCCCAGGGGGGGTTATTATTCATTTTCCCTCTGTCTCTCTCCAGTGAGTGCATATGCCACATGGCAAAAATCTAACAAATACAGAGAATAACTGAAACTGATCGATTCATTCAGTTGATTGTAAACTGGCCACAAACGACAGATTTTTTCTCCTTGGTTCTACTCCTTTACAATGTAATCTTGCAATAACTCCCTTCGAGAAGTATAGAGTATTTCTCTGCCTCTTGCTTCTGGCTGATTTGTGGTTTGCTTCAGCAAAATAGTAAGTACAGTAGAGCATATATGTGAAAAGTACTTGCTCACTGGGGCTTGCACCATTGCTGTGGCTACCACGTTGAATGATGAGAGTGACCACATGAAGCAAAACAAGCAACCCAGCTGATGGTCACCTAGCCCCTAAGCTGACCCAGCTGCCAGCTGCAGGGTTGAACTCCAGTCTGTTGGAGCCCAAAAATTAGCCTACTCCCGTGTCCAGATTAGCAGTGTCATCTAGCTGAATCCAGCCCAAACTATCAACGTGAACCTAAAAAAAAAACAAAAAACAAAACAAAAAAAAATGATAGGACAAACATGGAAGACTTACTGCTAAGTGAAGCAAGCCAGAATATGAAAGAGAGGTGGGACCAGCAGTTAGCGTAATGGCTATGTCATTGGAGTCCCAAGTAGTCAACTGAGGTTCTAGTCCCAGACCCGGAGGCTTAAACTCATGCAGGGCGTGTACGCCTGCATGCCCGAGATCTTAAGAGGAGAATGGAGAAGGGATTGCAGTGCGGTCATCCCCCCTTGGGGGTAATTTCTCGCTTTCTGTCTGTCTTTCTGGAGAGCACACATGCCCTGTAGCAAAAACCTCTCCAAAAATAAAAATACAAAATGAAAGAGAGGCATAGTATGTCCCTGCTCAGTATATACCAAATGTTAGCTCTCTATGCTAGAAACTGAATGATTGGAAGATATAAAAGCATGGAGAGCAATAGTGATTCTGGAGACAGTGCAGGAGGGGAGTGGGAAATGGGGAACATAAAAGGGAGGGAATCAAGGGAAAGAAGAAAGAAGTAAAACATTTAAGGGACCCAAAATGGAAAGAAATCTGTTGATTATAATATACATGATATTGTCTTTGACTAGACTGATATGCAGTGTATTCATGATGGGAAAATTAATTTGGTATGCTGTAATGATACACAGTGATTGAATATAAATAAATAAATAAATAAATAAATAAATAATTTTTTTTTTTTTAAAGCAGGATTCCACATGCTGAGGACATATGAGAAAGTTCCAGATTTGCTGAGGTTTCCCTCTTCATGTCAGGTGAGCATGCTGGGTGCACACACACAAGCCCATGATCTTAACTGGGAACGGGATCACAATATTAGGGCTCTGATGGGATACTTCTTTCCGTCTGTCTCTCATCTCTTTTCTCTGTCTCCTTCTCTATGGAATAAATACATAAATGAATCTAAAAGAACTATCATTTAAACTTTCTCAATTTTCTGTTTATTTTGCCTAGTGGTTGTAAGAGTTTCCCAAATTTCCCAGGGAATTTTTTTTCATCAAAACTGCTTTTTAGGGTCCCAGAAATGTTGGTTTAGGATGAAACAAACCAAGGCTTATTGGAGTAAGGTGGAAAGGCTGGACAAGGAAAACATTCTGCAGTATTCTGCTTTAAAGTTCTTTTTACTTTCTTCCCCCTTTCTCATTGATTGACCTATGAATTCAATCAAAAAAAATAATAATAATCTTCCATACAGAGAGAAGCCAGGCCTACCACGAGCATGGCAGATGAGTCACATTTCCACCAAAGTCCGTTGCCTTTCTGCAGGATGCTTTCTGATTTTGATTTCACAGAAGTCAAGGAAGAGACTTCCCTAAACTGTAACAACCATTATCAGTGACCAAACCATGAATCTTTATGGTTGTTTACCATCATTCTTTCTAGAATCTACCCTGAATAAAACTCTGTGTTTGAGACTCATCTTTGAGCAGCATAACAGAAAGGGAAATTGAGTATAAATTGGAATTCTGGGATATTTCCCCCCAAAGGGACCCATATCTACTCATAATCCTCCCAATTGGTTTTTCACATTGTAGCTAGAGTAATTTTTCCAAAACACAAAGCTGACCACACTGACCTCTATTTAAAAGTTTCTACCTGGTTCTGGACAGTGGTAACAGCAACACTCTAAAAGGCTGACCCATATGAGAAGGCTCTGGTTCATGTCTAGAGACCTCCTGAATATGCCAGGCATGCCTATGCCCATGATCCCAGGCTTTCTGAGAATAGGGATGGATCACAGCATTAAGCCCTGTTGAAGGTGCTGGCTCTTTCTTGCCTTTTCTCATTTCTCTCTTTCTACATGTGTGTATGTGTGTGTGTGTGTGTGTGTGTGTGTGTGTGTGTGCATGTCTCATTCATGGAAAAATAAATAAACTAAAAAAAAAAACAAAAAAAACCTTCCACTATTTTTTCTTTTGCTTTTGGCTTATTAACCAGATTTCCTAAAATAGTCTACATGACTGTAATTAGCCTGTTCAGGTCGCCAAAACAAAATATCTCTGACTAGGTGGCTTAAACAACACAAATGTACTTTCTCACAGTTCTGGAATCTGGAAGTTCAGGATCAAGATGCTGGCAGCATTAGTTTTCCCTGAGATCTCTCATGTTGGCTTGTAAATGACCGACTTCTCACTGTGCCCTCACATGGTTTTTCCTCTGTGTGTGCACATCCCTGATGTCTCACTCTCTCTTTTTACAAAGACAACGGTTCTACTGGATCAGGGCTCTGTCCTTACAACCTCATTAAACCTTAGTTTTCTCCTTAAAGGCCCTATCTCCATATACAGTCACATTGAAAAGTAAGGATGCAAGATATAAATGAGGCAGGAAAAGGAGGCACAATTCAGTCCACACAACAGCTTTGCTTGGCCTGTCATCTGGCCACCTCTCCCAATCCGTTATACATATTAACTAAACCTTAGCTCTACTCTTCAACCACTCGGGTTTGCTCTTTTTCTTGCACTGTACCAGTCTCCCAGCAGTTGTGACTTTACTCTTACCTGGGTAATTGATGCCTTGCCCTCATAAGAAAGTAAGCTCCAATAGAGTAAGGAAAAACTATATCTAATTTCATCACCAGGTTCAGTACTTGGCACAAATGGGAAGTTTAGCAGAAGGTTTGAGATTTATTGTATCCACAAGTTCAACATGACCTGGAGATATTAAAATTATTTTTCTCTTTTCATGCATTCATGCGATAAACAATTATTCAACACATACTATGAGCTAGGTACAGAGAATACAAGATAAATAAGAAGATAGGCAGGTATCAAACCAACCCTTCTGCAGGCTATTATCTTATGGAACCATATTTTCTGTTCTTTTATATTTGATCTTCAATCTACTTTGGCTTGGGGATAAACAACCACTGAGGTGCTTTTAACTATGTAATACCTACTTAACTTTACTGATTACATTCTTTGCACATATATTATTTGAAAATTTTAATGTTAGAAATAAAAATCATTCTATATCATTAAAAGTTTAAAAGGCAATTATCCTGGTTTCAGAGATGTATCCTGGTTGTGGTCCCAGGAAAATGACTGCCAATAAATTCTTTGTGGTTTTATGAGTGGCTAAAGAGAGAAAATGAATCACAGGTAAAATCTTTTAAATATAAAAAATAATTGAAAAATACATACTAATTCTAAAAATTATTCTCCAGGACTAATGTGGCTGATTTTAAATAAATCACACATTTTTTCCATAATACTGTAATATAAAATGAGTTAAGATATAGAAATAAAATACATATACCAAATATACACCAATATTTCTAGAAGTCATTAAAAAACTAATAAATTTAATAAAAGCAGAGTTTAGGAAATTTTACTGACCCCAAAACTTCACTTTGTAGGTTCTAGCAGATGGCATAATGGTTATGTTGCTGGACTCCCATGTAGTCAACTGCAGTTCAAGTCCCTGACACAGCAATTTAAAACACACTGGGTGCATGTGAATGTGTGCCCAAAATTCTGAGAGGAGAGTGGAGAAGGGATTGCAGCCTGGCCATCACCCCTGGGGCATGATTTCTTGCTTTCTGTCTCTCTGTCACTCTGGCAGGTGCATGCTCCCTATAGCAAAAAATCTCTATATAAAAATAAGTAAATACATATACACATACATACATAAACACATAAAATCTTGACTTTATAAATTTCTTTAAATTTGAAAATTGTAGCTGATATTTGATGTTTCCCTAATACTTGTCAGGGTCTCTGTTAGGTGCCTAATGGATATTATTCTAATCTTCCCAGTAACAATGCAGATCATGAATCAATATCTTCATTTTACAGAAGGGAAATTTTCATATCACAAGACTTAAAGCACAATAAATAGCAAAGGTGGGGTTTAAACTCAAGTCAGTCTGGCCTCAGAGCCTATGTTTTTTGCACCATCCCATGCTTCCTCAAAGCTGCCAGGAATAGGTTTTGGTCGAATCTCTTTATAGAAAATCTAGGTAAGAATGAGTAAATTAAATAAATTACTTAGGTTTTTGTCTCTATTTTGAGACTAGGAATGTGATTCCTAAATATGTTTTGAAGCCCAGGAGAGAAAAAGCAAAAGTCCTAAGGACTTTATCTGTCTCCATGAAGCAATTTTGACAGTTTCCTCCATAAAAGGCATTATTAGCTTAGGCAGAGAGTGATACAAATATAGCTGAATGCAAGACCAGGGAGTTGGGAATTTGCCTCTTTCTGATGTGACCTCAGGAAGAGTGAATTCGCACTCTACATCTTTGTCCCTGCTGGCTATAAAGTGGAATTTTCACCTAGGAGAGTTACTCCTTTTGGTTAAGCTGTCCCCCAACCAACCCCTGCTTCAAAAAAAAAAAAAAAAATTTTTTTTGGACTCCAGGAGGAAAATTCAGTCATATAGTCCTTCACTCATTTGGTTTATTTGATAGAACTTGGTCAGACATCTATCAGTACTTAAAGGAAGGAGATCAAGACAAGCAAGTTCAGGGTATAATTGGCCTTTTCGTTTTTATAATGTCGTCAGGAACTAACCCTCATTACAATGCAAGTATATCTTCCTCATTTCATTTCTAGTAAGAGCTCTATATCTTGATGTTCCCATCTGAAAATGAGGATAAAGATAATAACTAACTCATAGGACTGCTTTGACATAAAATGAGTCAAACAAGCAGCAGACCCCATCCTGCAAAGTGCTGACAACCATGCCTGGCATGCAGAAATTGCTCAATATATGTTAGTATTTCCATCTTCCTATGCCATGCTTATCTCATTTCTAAAATAAGAGCAACAGTGATTTAAACTTAAAATGTCTGACTTTCCTTGATTCACGCAACAAATAATGTATTGACTGTTTGCTATGTTGCAAGCAGGATACAACGGATTCATTAAGCATACACTTTAGAGGAAGAGGTGGGCACTATTGACTATTATGGACAATCAGTGACAAACATCACACAAACATTTATCCACATTGTTACAGGTTTATGGAAGAAAAAGAACTGGATCAGGACCAGCAGTTAGCATAATGGCTATGTCACTGGACTCCCATGTAGTTGACCGCAGTTCGAGTCCTAGACCCGGTGGCTTAAATTCACACTGGGTGCGTGTGCGTGCGTGCCCAAGATCCCAAGAGGAGAATGAAGGAGAAGGGATTGCAGCGTAGCCATCCCCCCTGGTGGGGTGCTTTCTTGCTTTCTGTCTCTGTCTCTCTCTGTCTTTCTGGTGAGTGCATGTGCCATATAGCAAAAACCTCTCCAAAAAAAAAAAAAAAAAAAAAAAAAAAAAAAAAAAAAAAAAAAGAAAGAAAGAAAAAGAAAAAGAACTGGATCAATGACCTCAAGAAGGGAAGGTCTTTCTGAGAAAGTGACTGCCAAATTGACTTTATGATGAGAATCTGGACAGATAAAGGATTAGGAAAAGAGGGCTCCAGGCAGAGAGATCTCTGTGAGCTGAGTGTGTCTCAGAAATGGTGAGAAAACCAGTGGGAATAAAGAAGAGAGTGGCCAAGGGTGAGAAGCAGGCAGGTGTAAGACCAAGGGAATGTGCAATCAAGGCTTAGGTCACAGTAAAGATTTTGAACTTTATCCTGCAAGAAATAAAAAGCTCCAGGGTTAGACACATGGAGTGATATGACCTGGTTTTTCAACTTAACTACATTACTCTTGCTATCATGTAGAGTCCTAAACCCTAATGTTACTTATCTTCAGGGATAATGATCACCTAATCCCAGAGGAGTAAAAGGACTCTTCATTGTGGAGAGGAAAGTAGATTCAAGGTTAGTCTCAGGGTAGCTAAAAGCATCACTGTTTCTGAGACCAAGCTTGTGTTGGCCCCTGCTATACATAGAGGTAACTGTGGCCAACTCATGGGGGCATAGTCAGCCTTGGGTCACTACCCTACTATGAAGTTAGAGGCCACATGGCTTGTGGGTACAGCAGAAGTGAGCCAGCAAAGTCCTTTAGGAACATCTGTTCTCAATGACCTATTCAGTCCCCGAACATTCTTCAGAGGGTACCTACACCCCCAGTACAATATTTCTCCTTTCCCTCCCCTTTTTCCCTCAGTTCTTCTGAACTTTCCTGTTCCCACTTTAGATTCTTCTCTTATAATAAGGGATAAATATGAATAGCAGATTTTAAGATTTTCTTGTCAGATTGGCAAAAGCTTAAAAAACTTATATTAAATGCTGGAGTGGATGCCAGGAAATGCAACATTATCATTTACTTACAGAATGTGCAACTTAGTGATGCCTTTTTGAAAAATAATCTGGCAGCATCTATCAAAATCTTAAGTGCACATCCTTTGTGACTAAGCAATTCCATTTCCAGGAATCATGCTTCAAAAGGTACTTGTATATGTACAGAGGAGGATGTTAAACATTGTTTATAGCTATTTATCCTGGATGATAGTACAAACCCAGAGAATGTTCATCAAGTGAATAGCAATTTAACTAAATATGGCATATCCATACTAAGGAATACTATGTAGTGGGTAAAAGAAAGATTTACACCTAAGTTGTTTACAAGACATGTTACATGAAAAGAATAAATTGCAAAGCAGTTAGAACACTGTATATCCATTGATTATTTCCTTTCTTTGTGAGAAAGAGAGTAAAGGAAAAAAAAAAAAGAGGGAGAGAGAGAGAAAAGGATAAAATTAGAAGTAGGTTTTTGTTTGTTTGTTCGTTTTAAGATTTTTGCCATAGGGCGTGCACATTCACCAGAGAGAGGGAAAGAGAGAAATCACTCCCTGGGGGAATGACCACAACCACTCCTCAGTCACTTCACTGCCATTCTCCTCTAGGGACTTGGGACATGCACACTGTAAAGAATGGGCCAACCTCACAAGAAAATAGAAACATAGAGCCTTTATTGGGAATGCTCCCAGGCGAGGTTCACTGGTCTGATGGGCGGGGCATTAGGGGGAGGCCTAGAAAAGTTCTACTGTAGGGTGGGGTTTAGTAATTTTTATGAGGGTGTAGGGAGGGGGAGTGTCTTAGAGGTAGAAACAGTCCATGTATGGTAATGGTTTATGGGGAAAGCAGACTACTCTGCTATGTAAGGTCTGGTGTCATGTGCAGAGTAGAGCACCGTGTGCTACATCCAGGTTAGATCCGAGTGCAGCACCAGTCTGATGACAGACTAGATCCTAGTTGTATCAGCCAACTGTAGTGTGGCATCCAACCCCTACATCCATGATTCCCAGGCCTTCAGCTTAACACACACATCCACTCAAGGGGTGATTTTCAAGTCGTCAGGTCTGGAACTCAGCTGTGGTCAGCCATGTGGGAGTCCCGCACCTTAACCAGCATGCCACCCAGAAATAGATATTTTCAACCAAGTCTTACTGTGTCATCATCCTCCTGCCCCAGCCACCCAATTAGCTGGTATCACAGGCATGAGTAACCACACATAATGAATTCAGGTTGCCCTAGGAACCAAATCCAGGCCTCCCATGCAGCTTACAGCCTCCCAAGCAGTAGCACTGTGTGCCACCACAGCTGGGCCTGATTTTTTTTATTAAAGAAACATCTGTATGTGGAAGTACATTAGCATGTAAATGCGTAGAAAGGAAACTGGAAAAGTGCACCACACTACAGGCAGTGGACATTTGTAGAGAGAGAAGCAGGGGTTACGTGGAGATGAAGGAGAATAGCTAGGCTTTCCTAGGTATAGGAGGTACCTAAAACAGTCAAATTCAAAGAGACAGAAAGTAAAATAGTGGCTACCAGAGGCTACCAGGGGGAGGGATTCAGGACTTACTCTTTAATGAGTACAGGTTTTCTATTTGGGATGATTAAAATATTCTGAAACGTATGATAGTGACGGTTGTGATGTACTCAATGCCATTGAACTGTACATTTAAAAATGATTGAAGTGGTAAATTCTGTTACCACACCAAAATATAAATTTTCTATTTTACTACAGCAAAAAATGAGAATACAGATCATTGTATCAGGATGTGTTTCCAGTGCCAAACATCTGAAAACAAAGGGAGAATCTTCCTTTGTAAATAATGATACTTAATACGAGGTCACTGAGATCAACATATCAACCTCCTACTCATCAGACTCCATAATCAAATGTTAACAAAATATTTTCAGGCTGAGCTTCAGTCCAAGCTCCCAAGTTCCAAGGCTCTTTGAAATGATCTGCTTTCTTGACACAAGCTTCTAAACGCCCTCCATCAAATGGTGAGAACTAAGGGACAGACTCATGTCATTTAAGAAAAAATAAAAAGAAAAGGAAAACCACAATGATTTAGCTTAGTTCTTAAGTGCTCCTATATGGAACCAATAGCTAAGTGAAAGCGCCATTATTTTCATAGTGTGTATTCACCTCATCGCTGAGCAGTGGCTAGGTTTCTCTCTCCTCATCAGCTAGCTTCTTAGAGACAAAGCCTCTCATGATGCCAACTCATCGCTGCAAATGAGACTAGAATTTAACTACCTTGTGCCCAAACACGTCAGGCTTGGCATCTGCACATCATTACCCAGAGCTCATTCAACAAAGCTGAGGACAACATTGATTACATTCAGCCAGACCACTTTGCAGAGGGAACTAAATAAACACAAACAAACCCAAGTCTCGTAATGTTTCACTGCTCTTCTACAGGCATCTGTCAGAATTAAAGAGAGGAGATGTTTATGCTGAGACAGGAAGTCCAGGTCAAAGGTGGAGAGAAAAAGGCTCCAATGCGTATGAAGAACCCAGAGCAGGAAGGCAAATGCCATTGACAGAAAGTCCATCATTGCCACAGGTAACCAAATATTCTCAGCCTTTGATTTTTACAAGCAAGTGATTTATGAATCATGACAAAACAGAAGGGACATACCTCGAGTTAATGCCCATTTAGATGAGGGGATAAAACCCTGGTGTTTACTCTCAGCACTCTTAATATCTCAAATGAATACTAATCAGAGATGTTTACTGAAAATGAGAAAGATGCCATTCTCCACTGTATCTCATGTCATCTGAACGACCTTGCACTTGAGAACTGCAAGGCAGGAATTTATTCAGTCTCCAGGAAATTGTGAAAGTCTAAATTAGCAAATTTGAGCTACCCAAGCACCACTTGAAAAATTTAGAACAAAGCACTGAGGAAGAAGCGAAAAATAGCATTTGGCAGCAAGAGGGGCACAGCCTAGACTGTCTTAAAAACCTAATATTGCTTGCACAACACAAAAGAGCAGAATGAAAACTGCGTTTTCTCCTGAAAATATAGATTGACTTTGACTTTAAGGCTGACCTTCCTCCAGAGCTAGTCTAATGAGTATGGCTAAAAATCGTAGTGCCGAGAATTGGAGAAGCCCTCATGCATCCCTCCCTGCTTGACACTTAACTGCAAGAATGCCTTCCACAGCCATGCAAGGACCTTGTGGGAGTCCCTTCCCCATCATCAGCTGAGATCAAACCTCTCCCCTTCAAGTTAACATCTACCGCTCCTCAGTTCTCACTGCTGCAAGCCAGCACCGAAGCTGTTTCCCTCATCTCTGTTGTGGCATTTAAGAAAAGCTCTCCCTTTGCCCTTGCAAACTCTTCTCTGGTTAAAATATCATTGGGTCCTTGAATGAAGTGACTTTTCCAAGCACTAGACCTCTACTCTGATATCCTGGTCAACATTTCCACTCTTTTAGCCTAAGAGTTTCTTTGAAGCAAAAACTTGAAAAAGCAAAAGCCTTCCTTACCCACAATAATACCACTCTAAGCTGTTAATGATCAATTAGCCTTGGTATGCAGGAAAGTGCCTACAGTGGACTTTGAAAAGAAAGGTTACAGAAAAGGAGAAAGGAATAAAGAACAATATTAGGTCAGTAAGGAGAAGCAATAAGAACAAACACAAAAAGATAGAGGGAAGAATGACAAAAAATACCTTGACCCTGGATCACAATTTTACCTGTGGTGGATAATCTGGTGCATGGATGTACACACACACACACACAAACACACACACACACACACTATACTGATTAAATAGCCCAGACAGCCAGTCAAATAGCCCAACGCATCATCCGACGTCTTCCTTCTGATCATTAACAGATCGTGCATTTTCTCCATTTTAATATCTTAACACTTACCCATCATCTTCTCTCCATATGGACTTAGAGACAGTGTGGGTTAAAGAGATCCAGTCTCTTTACAAGAAGACCAATAAAGATAAGTGGAAATATCAAAATTCACTGTGAACTAAAACCTCAGTCTGCAGAGATTCCTCACATACAATACTTTCTAATTGTGACCCAGAGCCAGATGGAATAACCTAATAAAAGTGAAAAACCAGGGGTAGGCAGAGCTATAATACATATGGTCAAGTGGTCTGTTCTGATATGGAAATTTCCTTTGCAAAACCGAATATGTTCTATAGGCATTTTCCAGACTTTAATCTCCCTGGCTGATTTTTCAACTGTAAGTTTCCAATACCACCCTTCCTCCCTAGCCCCAACTCTGTCCTAGAACCCATCAAATCAGCTAATTTTTTCAAGTCTTTCTGTTTTGATGTTATTAGGAAAAAGTAGAGCCCTTCTTCTGTCTGCAAATGTCAAACACAATTTAATCATTTATCTTTTGTCTAATATTATTAAAATAGAAACATTTTTTCCCCTCACTTAGTGACAAGTCTTCTATTACATCATTTCCAATGGTTTTCTTTTTTTTCTTTTTTTTTTTTTTTGAGAGGTTTTTGCTATAGGGTATGTGCGCTCGCCAGACAGAGAAAGAGACAAAGAGGCAGAAAGCAAGAAATCACCCCCCAGGGGGAATGGCCACATCATAATCCCTTCTCCTCCATTCTCCTCTCGGGATCTTGGGCACACATGCACACGCACTCAGCGTGAGTTTAAGTCGCCGGGTCCAGGACTCAAACCGCGGTCGACTACATCAGAGTCCAGCGACATAGCCATTACACTAACTGCTGGTCCCTCTACTGGTTTTCTTATAGGGATTCTCTCCAACTGAGGATGGGTCCACTTACAATTTTTTTGAGCTTATAATGGTGTGAACATGGTATGTAGGTTAATGATAAAACACCCATACAACCAGGCTATTTTTCAACTTTAGTATAGTAGTCAATAAACTGCGTGAGGTATTCAACACATTATTTATAAAACATGTTTTGTCTGAGATGATTTTGCCCAACTGTAGGCTGATGTAAGTGTTCTGAGCACATAGAAGATAAGCTAGGCTAAGCTATGATGCTCAGTATTATACACAATTTTGACATGATATTTTCAACTTCTGATGGGTTTATCACTATGTCAGCCCAATGTAAGTCAAGGAGCATCTATATTGTACCAAGGAGCACAATGACTCTCTTCATATAAGTGGAGATAAAATGAAAGGAGTGTTAAAATGATAGTAAGAGGAAGTAAAATATAAATTACTCTAGCATCTCCTTTGCTAAGGAAAAAATCTGAATTCATTGCACTTGCATAACAACTTTACAAAGCACTTTCACACAAATGACCTTGAGTCTCACAACATACTTGAGAGTTACCAGGGAGTGATTATCATAACATTACACATGAGAAAATTTAAGATCAGAGAAGTCAAGAGTTGTGTCCAAGTTCACAATAGTGCAGCCTGTATTGGGGTCCCATGTATAACTCTTCTGAAAAGCTAAAGACCCATCTCACTCTGGCTTTCTTGAAAAATTAGAGACTCCCAAGCAATTATAAGAACTCTGGCTATGTAAACTCTCCTGACTGCATCTTCCTCCTGCCTTGGAAGCCCTCGGCTGCCTGATATCAATGCTAACACCATTAACATCTACCAAAAGTCTGTTTATGTTCCCCTACCCACCTCTTCAGCCAGTCCTCAAACATGGGCACTTAGTTCAATAAGTTGGTTACCCCTAGAGCATTCACAGTGGAGCTCAAGGAGATTGAGTAAGTTGCCCAGGCCTATAATTAGTCAGTGGTAGCCTTGAGATTTGAACTTCAAATAGGTATAATTCCTGGATTTATTATAAGCCTAGAGAAATGGGATTTAGAGATTTCCAGAAATCCCCAATGATGCCATTTGGGAAGTTATATTCTCTACATACATCATACTGGAGTTGAGAATTCTGAGCAAGAAGGAATCTTGCGAATTTAACAACCATACCATGCATGGATGTCAGCTGACAAGCCTTTAAAAATGCTCAGAAAGAGGGCTAGGAGGTGGCATGGTAGTTAAGATGCTGGGCCCACATGGCCAACCGCAGTTTGAGTCCCAGACCCAGTGCCTCAAAACTAGCACCAGACACATGTCTGTGCTTGCCCAAAGTCCCAAAAGGAGAATAGAGGAGAAGGATTGCAGTGTGGCCATCCCCACTGTGGAGTGGGGGATAATTTCTCACTTTCTCTCTGTCTCTCTGGTGAGTGCACACACCTGATAACAATAATCTCTCAATAAAAGAAAAAAATCCTCGAAAGGAAGTAGTTTTGAACTTGGAGTGGTTCCTGTCACAGCCACTGAGGATCCCAGTTCCAAGGAAACCTCAGGTTCTAGTTTAGTCTATAAAGGACTTCAGAACCTCAATGTGAATCAAGTGACCGGCCCCTCACTTCCCACACCTACCACCCTGCATCCAAGATTATGTATTTAATTCTGAAGCCAGTTCATGCCTGAAATTACAGCCCTCGAATGCCCCAGACTCCACTTCTGCTCACATGCTTCAAAATACAGCAACTAAAGGAAATTAAACTTCACCCAATTATAAAATGCCTGCAGTGGGAGAGAACACTCTAGATTACCCTACAAAGGCCCCTAATTCAGATTTTATTAAGTGCAGATGTCTGTGTATGGCTAAAACTTGATGTCTATCACCACCACTTACTGAGTTCTGACTATTGTACACAGTACGTAACCTCCTTATTAAAATATATTATTGAAGGGCCAGCAGGTGGTATGGATAAAGTGATGGATTCCCACATGGCCAATCATGGTTTGAGTCCCAGACCTGTGGCTTGAAAATCACACCAGGTGAGTGTGCTTACATGCCCAAAATCTCAAGAAGAGAACGAAGGATAAGGAATTGTAACATGGCTATATCCCCTGGGGAGTGATTCTCCTTTTTCCTCCCTTTGTCTCCCTCTGGTGAGTACACACACCCTATGGCAAAAACCTAAAAAAAAAAAAAAAAGCTTATTTACTCATTAATTCCAAGAAGTGTATGTTATGATTCCCATTGCAGAAGAGAAAATCAGAGCTGAGACTGACTAAGGAATTTGTCTACAGGACTGGTGCATCAGGAACTGGATCCCACATGGCCAACAGCAGTTCCCGTCCAGCCCTGGCAGCTCAAAAATATTTGGATACATGACCAAAATCCTGAGAGGAGGGATAAATGGAGGAGAAGGATTGTGGTGTGACCATGCCCTACTGGGGAGTTCTCTTTCTCTCGCTCTCTCTCCCTATGGCAAGTACATGTGCCCTTTGGCAATTAATAACTTTTTTTAAGAAAAGATATTTGTCCACAGTTAAATAGCAGTCTAGCCTGTCTGCCTGACTAGAAGTCCTCGACTTTTACCTGCAGTATTATCATCAGGTCAGGCCTCACCAATGAGAAAACTCTCCAGTGCTTGAGATTGGCTAGAGCAAAACATAGAAACTCAAGTGCTTATTTCAGACTCCAAGACTGTGTGATGCTGCTGGTTCCTGGCAAACAGACACTGAAAACAAGCTTCTTTTCAAAGTACTTTCTGTTCTGAGGCCAACTCTAAATACCATGTAACCAGACTTTCTCTGTGTATTTTTGGAACTTTCTCAGGCATAACTGGAATGAAAACACTCATCCACTGCAGGGGCAAATGGAGATGAAGTGTGGAAGAAACGCTTAGCAAGCAGGCTGGCATGGGCTGAGTCGAAGGGAAAGGGGTAGCCAGCTACTTTTTCCTGGCTGGGTAGAGTGAAACCCACCCTAGCTGGCTCAGCCATTTCCCTGGGTTTCTTTTGTAAGCTTTTTTCTCCAAATTTTTCATAATCCTTTGTTTTCTACTTCTGTCTTCTTTCCATTGTTTTTTGAGTTGTGTGTGTGTGTGTGTGTTGTTGGTTTTTGTTTTTGATCACTGGTACATCCCAGTTCATTTGTAAATCTCTACTAATAAAACAACAAAGCAATAGCAGGAAATAGAAAATCTACCACCGCAGGAATAGAAGGTTCAAAAGGTCCAAGGAAAATGCACATTATGTACATTATGTGTGGGTTTCAAAAATATTAAAAATTTACACCAGAAAGCACATATGCATGAAAGAAAAGGACAAAGAGAGAGAGAAAGAAAGAGGGGCCAACAGGTGGTGTAGAGGTTAAGGCACTGGACTCCCACATAGTTGACTACATTTGAGTCTCACATCTGGCAGCTTGAAACTCACACCAGATACATGCGCATGTCTGCTAAAATCCCAAGAGAAGAATGGAAGGGAAGGAATTGCAGTATGGCTATGCCCCTTTGGGGTGACTACTCACTTTCTGACTCTCTCTGTCTCTCTGGTGAGTGCATGGCCCTATAGCAAAAAGCTCTCAAAAAATAGATGGGGCCAGCACATGGCATTGTGTTAAGGTGCTAGACTCCCACAGGGTCCACCACAATTTGAGTCCTGGACCTGATGACTTGAATTCTCACTTTTCTTCTCTCTCTTTCTCGCTGTCTCTCACTCTCTGGTGAGCACATGTGCCCTACAGCAAATTTAAATAATAATAATAAATAATAATAAAAAAAAGAAATACTTCTTTAAAGAAAGAAAGAGAGAAAAAGAAAAACAAATCTCCTAACAAGGTCTTGTCATGCCAGAGTTTTGTTTTCCTTCATTTCTCCACTCTATCAGGATCCTAGGCATGCACATACATATATGGCATGTTTTTCAAGAAACTGGGGTGGGAACTCAAACCCTGATTGGCCATGTGGGGTCTGACTTCCTCTGTACAATGCTTAATTTTGAGAGTAGTCTTCAAGAATTTTGCACCAGGAACCAGCAGTTAGCGTAATGGCTATGTCGCTGGACTCCCACGTAGTTGACCACGGTTCACATCCCGGACCTGGTGGCTTAAAACTCATGCCGGGCGCGTGTACGTGCATGCCCAAGATCCTGAGAGGAGAATGGAGGAGAAGGGATTGTGGCGTGGCCATCTCCCCTGGGAGGTGATTTCTCGCTTTTTGTCTCTCTGTCTCTCTGTCTCTCTCTGTCTGTCTGGTGAGCGCATGTGCCCTGTAGCGAAATCCTCTCCAAAAAAATAAAAAATAATAAAAAAAAGAATTTTGCACCAAGATAAATTTGTACTTTAATTACATTTTCCATGAACTTTTTGAAGTCCCCTCATAAGTAGCTCTGGATTCTAATCCTGACCAAGCAGGTATATAACCTTGGCCTCTGTTTCTTAAACTGCAGAATGAGAGGAAACAGAAGCATCTTTCATATGTCTTTTCAATTTGCACCCTAGAACTTCATTAGCTGAAATATTATAAAATAATTGGTCCACTCTGATGAAATAAATGACCCCTCAGTCAGATCTGAACACATTCACTCCTCTCCTCCATCTGAATTACTGATTTGGTTACTTGTTTAACTTGATCATTATAAAGTAGGCTAAGTAATTTAGATATTCCTACATGGATATAATTTTCTTAATATCCTACTAAATCCTATGAATCCAGTAATTGCCAAACTTCTGCACTGAACTGAGCAGGCATGGGCACACCTGAAGATAATGATATTATCTCATTTGAGAAGGGTATGCAAGCAACAACTGTGAATAATCTTTTCCATTTGGGGTGGAAAATTCACCCTTGCTATAGAACTGTTTGGGCTTTACATTATTTCCACACTGGTGTTGATTTTGTCAGACTTCTCAAACAAAGAGACACACATATAAAGACAAAGAAGAATAAAGTGTAAGTGCTAGACAGTTATTTTCTTTTCAATCCATCTTCAAGGTGAACAGCTTCTTTTCCTGGGAAGGACAAGTCTTCTCGCCTTTAAGAGCTTATCACCAGTCCTGGGGCAAAGTTACAATCTGTTAACAAAGAACTATTGTAATCAAAGGAATCTAACAGAAAGAGTCCTATTGCTGCTTGCCTGGGAAAGAAAGTTTTTCTAAATTTCCCTAACTAGTTATTAAAGTACTTATGTTTAAACCAGGGATATTTCAATGACATCAGAATACAGACCAACCCTAAGCCTTTGTGAAAACTTAAATTACCTCTTGAAAATGTTCACTTAACTTTCAATTTTCTTGCATTTTCTATTTAAAAAAAAAATCTTGCTATATTCTCTTAGTGGCTGTCTTGATTCAGTTAACCAAAGGAGTTTTTTGTTGTTTTATTTATTTTTCCTTATTTTTAAAGAAGGACCCTAGGAACAATGATATTCTTTGAACTTACTTGAAGGTAGCTATTTAGAATTTGCTAAATTAGATGGACTGAACATTTCAGTTCTATTGGGTGCACTTATCTGATAAGTCTTTGATGCATATCTCTATCGGTTTGTGGTAAAGGCAAAAATTAAAGGCAGGTGGGGAAAACAAGCTGAGCGCCTAAGAGGCAAATCTAGAACATGCTACAACATTGTTATTATTGGCTGGGGTCAGAGCCCTGCATTCTTCCCCTGCATCAAGAGTCGGGATTTGTTTGGCAACACCGAGGGAAGCCTCTTATTGGATTCATATTGGGCTCACAGTGGGCAGAAAAAATGCTGGAGCCACAGGGAGGCAGAGTAAGAGTGTATGCTGATGGCCAGAGAACAAAACATGGAAGGTAGTAGGGTGTGGATTCCCTTCGAAAGTAGCAACTTCCTGGTTTGTATGGTTTAACAACTTCTGACTTTGGTGGAAGTCATCATTGCTAGTGTTTAAGTGAACAGTCCATTTTGGAAGTCAAAATAATTATTTCCTTACTATTTGGGAGGTATTTAGAAAATTGGATTCCAGGATAGGAAGGTGACTTTAGAAAGTCCAAATGTGATTTTAAAAAAATAGTAATAATACGGGGCCAGCAAGTGGCATGGTGGTTAAAGGCGCTGGACTCCCACATGACCGACCACGGTTCAAGTCTCGGACCTGGTGGCTCGCTTTCTCCCTCTCTCTCTCTCTCTCTGTCTCTCTCTGATCAAACTGGAAAATAATAATGATAATAATAATAAATAAAGTTAAAATAAAATAATTTTAAAAAATAGTAATAACAAGTTTAAAACTAAAAAGAAATTTTCTCCTCTTGTGTTTGTCTCCTTCCTCCTCATCTTCTCTCTGAGTGACTGGAGGAGAAAAGAAATGCATGGAGGGATAAGTAATTTATAGATCTAGCTTCC
>NW_006205765.1:307075-328568 GCF_000334495.1 Tupaia belangeri chinensis
CAGGAATAAGCAGCTGGACCAGCCAGGGGAAACCAGCAGCTGGACCAGCTACATGTATTTTTCTGCCCTCCATATATAGAAAAAGTCCCCCTTATTCAGCTCTTTAATATGTTTAAAGTCAGACCAGAAGATGGCGTAATGGTTACGTGGCTGAACTCCTTTATAATGGACTGCAGTTTGAGTCTTGGACCCAGAGGCACACGTGTGCGTGCATGCCCAAAATCCCAAGAGGAGAATTGAGAAGGGACTGCATCATAGTCATCCACCCTGGGAGGGGGCACGTAATTTCTCACTTTTTCTGTCTCTCTGGTGAGTGCATGAGCCCTATAGCAAAAATATCTCTAAAAAATATATACATATGTTTAAAGTTTATTTATGTCTTCCATGAGGGAAAACTACACAGAGACAGAGAAACAGACAGGTACCCTCAACATTGTAATCAGCCAAACCTGGATCATGGGCGCAAGCATGCTTGCCCAGTATATATACAGGACAACCCTGGACCTGCCTACCTGGGTGCCGTATTGCCAAGTATCACGTTACCACTGCGCCACCAGCTGCTTCCTTGCTCTTTAAATTTATCCATACTTCTCTGCTAGCCAATTTATCACTGAGACAAAACACTATAAGAGCTCAAAAGGCTCTGTTCACACTCAGAGATTTAGATATACCTCTGAGGAGAAAAGTTTGCCATCTCTGTCGAAGTCAAGGTACAGGACTTCTGTATACAGGAAATGGATAAGAGAATTTGCTTCACATACCTCATGCCTGTGCTATTTGTGCACACATGAAAAAAGCTAGAGCATGTTTATCAGAACCCTGAGCAATGTGCCAACAAAGCCCCATCAGCCCTCTGGAAGCATCCACACCTTGTTTACTAAATCATCTCATAAAAGACATTTCTAGTAGGTGTTAGCCAACACCCCAGAGTGCTAGAGGCTGCCCATAGGACAGAGTGTTAGTGGTCCAGAAGAAGTAGATGGGCACATGGCTATGATCTCCCTGATGCCAATGGGTACCTATTAATGCCCAGAAACTTGAAGTTGAATCATTTCTGTGCTATGAATGCCAGTCTAAGAACCACTGCTATTCGGAGTACCCAAGCCCCAAAGGGTGACATGGGATTGCGCCCTGGTCACCTACAACCCTTGGTCTCCTAGTTCAGCCTTTTTTTCCCCCATGGCGGCAACAAATTTTACATACCCATAAGCAATGTGCAAGGATTCCAATATGCTGACATTCTCATCAACATTTGTTATGTTCTGTTTCCAAGCTCTACTTTAACAGTAACTCCCATCTCCTACCTTTTGGTTTTCTCCCGACTTCTACTACCCATATACCAGCTAACTTTCATTGAATGCAAACTTTAACCCAGGAACTTTATATGGATTTAGAACACCATTGCAATCCCCATTTTGATGAAGAAATTGAGATTGGAAGGTTAGCAACCTGCCCAACGTGACAAAGCTAGAAATTAGGAATTTGAAGACAGACCTTTGAACCACCTGAATTTATGTTCTTAAACCTTATCCTTCAGCCAACTACAGTGGCTCGGTTGTAGGGCACCACTCCACATGTCAAAATATTTTTTTTCTTTTTTATTTTTGGAAAGATTTTTGCTATAGGACGCGTACGCTCGACAGACAGAGAGAGACAGAGAGATAGAAAGCAAGAAATCACCCCCCAAAGGGGATGGCCATGCCGCAATCTCTTCTCCTCCATTCTCCTCTTGGGATCTTGGGCACACGTGCACACGCGCCCGGCGTGAGTTTTAAGCCACCGGGTCTGGGACTCGAACCATGGTTGACTATGTGGGAGTCCAATGACATAGCCATTATGCTAACTGCTGGTCCCTCCATATGTCCAAGTTTTCAGGGGAGGCATTGATTTGGTTCCCAGACCAACCTACATAAGTCAGACATAGTGGCACACACCTGTGGCCTAACTAACTGGGAGGCTAGGGCAGTAAGATTACAAAACGGTGAGACTCTGTCAAATATCTCCCTCTCTTCCAGTGTTCTCTCTCTCACAAAACACACATGGACACACACACACATACACACACACACACACACGCACATTAGCCTATTCTCTCTGTTGTTGAGCTATTGATCACATCAGGGTTACCTTTGATATTTATTTGAGACCTTATTAGAAATGAGGGGGAACAGAGGGTTGGAGTTCATGCAGTAAAGAAGGCTCTCAATGGAGACTTTGCATCACTTACCCTGCCTTAGTAAGGAATTTTGGTGGTGATCAGCAAGCTATCAGCAGAAAATTCACCTAGGAAGTTAATCCTGGCCCTACCCTACTCTTGCTCAATCTGATTGCTGAGGCCAGGACCCAAACACTTGCAGTTAGCAAATACTTGAGGTGATTTTTATATATACCAACTTTTGAGAATAGCAGAATTAAAGAATCACAAAAGTTCTCCCAAATGATCTATGAATAATATTTGTTGCTTAATTCTTTTCTTTTTCTTTTTGGTACAGAAAGAGGACTGAAGAGTTATTTTTCCATGTTGGTCCTATGAAGCGTGGCTATAGTGACAACAAATGCATTTTAAACAGTATACATCATCAGTTTCCTGACAAAATATTTTTAGGAAAGAAAAAGAAACAGCATTTCCTTCTCTTAAAATAAAATGGAAAGTAGAAAAAAAAATCCGTTAACTGCAAGACTACTTGGTTTGTTTTGGTTTTCATTAGTTTTGTTTTGGTTTGATTTAGTTCGGTTCTTTTTCTCCTTAAAAGATTTTGATGTTTTAGCCTGCAGGGCCCACATTCCTGAAAATGTTCTTGTCCTACAATTTCTGAGGAAACTTGGGTCTGGTGATTCCACAGGAATGATCCCAGGGTGAGTCCCAGGAAGCTGTCTACAAACTCTCAGCACCCAATGGATGACGGGTGGCATGACCACTGGCGAATAACCAGGTATGATTGGTCTCCTGGAAAGTGATTGCAGTCTAGAAATATTGTCATGGAAACATAGAATTTCAAACCTGGAAATACTTTTAAACCTTATCCAGTATAGGGACCAGCAGTTGGCATAATGGCTATGTCACTGGACTCCCATGTAGTCGACTGTGGTTTGAGTCCCAGGCCCAGTGGCTTAAAAACTCATGCCAGGTGTGTGTGTGTGTGTGTGTGTGTGTGTGTGTGTGTGTGTGTGTGTCCAAGATCCTGAGAAGATAATGGAGGAGAAGGGCTTGTGGCATGGCCATCCCCCCTGGGGGGATGACTTCTCACTTTCTGTCTCTTTGTCTCTCTCTGTCTTTCTGGCAAGCACATGTGCCCTATAGGAAAAACCTCTCCAATAAAAACAAAAGCTTATCCAGTATAGACCCTGACTATAAGGACCAGAAAAACCCCTCATCACTATGATCCTGGATTGGGGCTTCTAACTTCCAGTCCAGATTCCGGAAAGAACCCACCTGTGTTTCTTGAAGATAATTTATCTGTATACTCCTTCACAATTTTATTTCCTTTATGCTTCCCCTTTTCATCTATGTTATTATTAACATTTCTCTTCAAATCAACTTGTGTTTTTACTTAGTCTCTTTCAAGAAGCAAGCTGTGAGTCATTGCTGTTCATGGAAGATCAACATCAGTTATTGGAAATAGAAGGTCTCAACCCTCCCTATCTGAACACTCTGGAACTTGGGATCAAATGGATTCAGATAAAGACAGATACCACATAGCTAAATTCTAGCCAGATGTCGCCTGCCTGGAGCTCTAAGCCTGTGGCCCACTCTCTTTTTAAAAAAGAGGAGACTGGCAAATGTTAGAGTGGTTAAAGCCATGTACTGACCAATTGAGATTTACCTCGATTCATATGAAGGTTAAAAGAGGAACTGAAAAGAGTACGTAATTTAAGAGACCAGCATAAGGCATATGGTTATGTTTCTGGACTCCCACAGAGTCAACCGCTGTTCAAGTCCTGGGTTCGGTGGCTTAAACTCATGCCAGGTACGTGTGTGTGTGCCAAAAATCCTGAGACAAGAATGGAGGAGAAGAGATTGCAGCATGGTCATCTCCTCTGGGTGATGATTTCTCACTTTCTGTCTCTCTGTCTCCCCCTGTCTCTCTGGTGAGTGCACACACCCTATAGCAAATATCTCTCTTAAAAAAAAAAAATGTAATTTAAATCCATCCTAGCTTCCTCCATGTCCAGTCTACCAGGAGTCCCATCCTTCAGTTAAGCAAGAGTGTCTATGCTTTATTATAGGCCATGCTGCATCACCCTGTCCCAAGTGGTGTTCCTGACTCTCACCACCTCTCCCCCTTGACTGTTAGTGTTTGTACTGTACAGAGCCACTAGCCTCTGTCACACAATGGAATTGGCAGTGGGAAACCTTTTCAGATAAAAGCATGAATGGAATGGCAGTTTTCTCTTTTCCTTTTTTTTTTTTTTTTCCCTAGTGGTGGTTGTCATGTTCTAAAGCAATGAATTGTACTCAGGCGAGATAGCTTAAATTATTCCTCTGCCCAAACATCTCACTTGTCTCCTGCTGCCTATAAAACAAAATATAAATCTTTCAGTCCAGCATGGAAGCCCTCTACCACTTGATTCTGACATACTTTGCACAGAAGCAAAGTCCTTTAGGGTTAGAACTAGATTTAGAGATCTTCTCTTCAAATGGAATCTCTAGCCAGCTATCCAGCACTTCAGAATCAATCAGAGGCACCAAACTCACCAGAGAGTATTGTTTCTCAGTCAGGCTGCCCATTAGAATCACCTGAAGAATTTGGGGAGCTTTCAAAGCCTTAGACACACCCAAGACCCACTGAATCATTAAATCAGAAACTCTGGGATTAGAATGAAGGCATCACTAGTTTTTAAAGTTCCCTAGGTAATTCTAGTATGCACCCAAAGTAATTACTAACTCTTAGACTTACCTCATCCCTAAAAAAACATGACCTTCAGTGGGTCAGACTCAGGAATCCATATTTTAAAAACTCAGGGAACTATAGCGTAAAACTACAGTTGAAAACCAGAACTAGTTCAGCCTCACAGCATATAGATTAGGAAATAGAAGCCTCAAGTTGTTGTATCACAGAGCTATGTCAAAAACTAGCCAGTAGTACAACTGAAAGCAAAATTCAAATGTCCAACTTTCTTGTCCCATGCTCTTCCCATGATGCTATTCTGCTTTATAGCTTCTTTTTGTTTCAGCTTTTGTGCATGCCTTCTGTTCTTGCCAGATTCATCTGTCCATTCAGCGCTAAATATTGGGTCATCAAAAAAGTCATGACATATTTTTACATAGAAAAACAGAAAAATACATCATGACATTTCCAATGACCAAATACATTCTGGCTCCTATCAAATACATGCCACTACCCTCATCTGAAATAATTATTCCATTCCTTCCAGCTTAACTCAGTCGTGGGGATGGCTACTTCAAGGTTGGCCGCACTTGCTATATGGGCTTCCTTAGCCTGCACTCCAGCACACTCCATCTCTCCCCTTCCTTGACCCTTATAGTACCTGTAGTCACAAGTTAGCATTGACTTATTCTATCATAATACACAGTAGAAACCCCCAGAGGGCAGAGAGCAAGGCTTGTGGACTTCTCATATCCACTCAGAGCACTCAGAGTAAGCACTCAACAAAAGAGCCTCCATTCCCAGACAGAAATCCTCAAGGCCCACTCAAGTATACCTTGTTGAAAATCACCTTTTGGGCCCCTTTCAGGAATCTGTTGCAAGAGCAAGGGGAAAAATCACTTTCTGTGTTTCTCTTTTCCTATTTCATTTTTAAAGAATAGCCTTGTGATTTGTCACTTGCAATCAAATGGCAGTGAACTTGATGCCCGGTGCATCTAACTTTCAAGAGATCAGCATGACATATGCATAGATATTATGCATGTCTTCTTTGTGTGCTGTCTTTCAGCAAATGTCAATGGCTTCTCAGAATAATAGACAATCTAGGCTATTGCTGCAACTGCAAGTGTAATGCTAGAAACCACTCAGTCCTAGAAATAAAAAAATCCTTCTACTGCCTCAGGGAATAACGGAACATACAAATATGGCAGCTCTCATCATTGACCTCTTCAGCATTTAGCTCAACTGATGACTTCACATCAAAAAAATGCCAAAGCTTCAAAACCTGGAGTTCAGCTTCACTTTAAAATTTCTCATTAAGAAAACTTTCCAGTTTCTAATTGGTCTTATTAGAGCTTTGATAAGTTGTATGAATATTTTCTATGCAAATATGTATAAATTACCTATTGGTAGTGAATGCTGAAGATTCCATGCTGGCAAAAAGTACAATGGTTCAGTCACTTTGAAAAATAGTCTGGCAAGTCCTCAAAAGATTAAACATAGTTACATTATGATCCAAGAGTTCTCTTTCCATTCTCTCACTCCATATGTAGATAGATGATAGATGATAGATAGATAGATAGATAGATAGATGATACACACACACACACAAGAAATGAAAACATATGCCCACACAAAAACTCATAAAGATAGAAATAACACAAATGTCTGTCAGCTGAGGAGATAGATGAGTAAAATGTGGTATATCCATACAATAGAATGTTCGACCCTAAAAAACAATGAAGTACTGATACATGGATGAACTTTGAAAACATGATGCTAAGTAAAGGAAGCCAGTCACAAAAGATGACATGTTCCATTCATGTGAAATAGACCTATAGAGGCAGAAAGTTGTTTGGTGGTTGTCTAGGGCTGAGGGGGAACAAGGGAGAAATAGGGAGTGTCTGCTCATGAATACAGTTTCTTATTGGGAAATGAAAATTTTCCAAAATCAATGGTGGTACTGATTGCATTCCGAATAAACTAAGATCCATTTAATTGCATGCTTTAAATGGGTGAATTGAAAGTAGATGAGTTATATCTCAATAAGGCTGTTGCACTAAAAAAATAAGATTGACAATTTTAGTCATTTATATCTATGATTAGCAGTGTAATCTTGAGCAATTAGTTTAACCTTGCTAGGCTTCAGTTTCCTCATCAGTCAAATGTACCCATATTATTGTATGGATTAAATAAAGTAAACTATATGGCAGATTTAAACTGACAGTAAGCCCTCAATAAATGTTAGCTACTTTTTCTTTTATGTCCTAACTCCTGGAGGCAGAATGTAAGTTGGAAGCCTCCTGCCATGGATCCAACTGAACTCTTACAAGAAACAAAGCAGTGCTAAAATATCAAAAAAGAGATTCAGAAATAAGAGAAAGCCTTCCCTGAAACCCATCTTTTTCTTTACACTTCGGCCTCCACCCCCACCACCAATGTGAAAAGGGACTTTAAAGATTTCTTTCCCCTGTTGCCTATTTCCACTCAGCGAACTGCCGTTTCGGCTACAACAGCAATGTTCCAGAACTTCTTGAGGATTGGAAGAACTAAGCAAGAGAAGCAAAGTGTGTTTAATTAAAGCAATGGGTGGAAGGAAAATGGAAGAATGCTTACCTGCCGAGCACACCTCACACATCTTCACAGGCTCAGAAGAATTCCATTCTGAAGGGCACTGAAGCTATTACTATCTGGAGCAGCCAGCCAGTGAGAAATTATGCTCTGGGTTTCAGCTCAGCCAGCTTTCATTACTGTTGAGAAATATCACCATATAATTCAACCCAGCTCAAGTCTTACCTCCTCTCTGAAAAACTTTCTGGTCATTCCAGTCCCCAGTGGTAAGTTACTCTCACCACTGAATTCCTCTTAGGATTGATGTGATAACGCATAAAATCACATAGGACTGAGGCCAGCACATTAGCGACTGCTCAAAAGCTATCTCCCAGCCATCCTGTTGCACCTGTGTTTGGCATTGGCCCTTTGGGGCCCAGTGAGTGCCTCCCTGTGTTGCCACTTATCTTTTTACGTATCCTTGTTCCATCTGCAAGCCCAGGGAGGACAGGGATCCTCTACATGTTCCCATTTCCCAGCACCAGGAGCTTCTTTGTAATAAAGTATTCAATAAGCATTTGTTCGTAATGCTAATGCCCAGCCCTCTCTTACTTTGCAGAATTATGTCTGTGAATATGTGAGCAGTACTGTTAATATCGAAAGAATTTAAAGGCTTACTTTGCTACTTCTGGAGATTTCATAAGTAGATTGGAGGATGAAATTTTAACAGTGAGGGTAAGAAAGCTGTGTTTAGTAAGACAAAATGTACTCAAGAAAAGTTTATAGCTAATCTAGTTGACCTGACTGTCTCTAACCTCCATCCGGTTGCCATTATGAATCTAGGGCTGATACGCCAAAGAGGCAGAGTAGGAAGCATTCTCGAGTTTTGGCCAAAGTAGGTTATTGAGTCTGAAAGAAGCAGTTTGTATCCTAGTCCAAATTCCTTGTTTTGGACGTGTTTCAGAAGAACTCTGAGTCTCAGTTTCCTTGCCTGACATATGTGTGATAAAAAAGTCTACATCCTGCTATCATTGTGACCTGAAAGGCACGGTGCTCAATAAATGGTGATTGCGATTACTGCAATATGTTAATCAGGAACTGTTTAGTGATCTCAGGGTACCCTGTAGCCCCAAGTCCCTTCTTTTACTAGCTGAATTACTAATATCTTAGATACGTTATAGCTTCATAACCTGTAAAATGGGAATAATAATTTCTACCATTTAGCACCTGCAACAAATGCCATTCATTATGACTAAACATTCTAATTCCTCTCATCCCAAGTACTCAGCTAGGTTGCATTTACTGGCCATCCCTTAAGGTCTGTGAAACTCAGTTCTAACCAATAAAATGGGTACAGAAATGATAACATGTCATTTCTAGGCCATAATTATATATAAAAAATTATATCCAATTCTCCATACTTTTTTCACTCCTGGTTGTTGACATTAAAGGCAAACTTTGTGGCCACATGTTATAAAAGGCAGGGCTTCCATTCAGCCTGAATCCTTGAATCTCTGTGTGAAACAGAGGTCTCCCCCTCCTTCACCAGACTCATCCTTGCTTAATACCATTGTCCAGAAACACACACATACACACACACACACACACACACACACACAATAGTTTTATAAATAAAAAAATATATATTGTGTTAAGCCATGGAAATTTGGGAGTTTCTTTGTTTTAGCAGCTGAATATTAATGCCAATTATAGTTGTCCACATAGGCTTCTAATAAAGGTTTAATAAAGTATGTGAAACAGAGGTCTCCCCCTCCTTCACCAGACTCATCCTTGCTTAATACCATTGTCCAGAAACACACACATACACACACACACACACACACACACACACACAATAGTTTTATAAATAAAAAAATATATATTGTGTTAAGCCATGGAAATTTGGGAGTTTCTTTGTTTTAGCAGCTGAATATTAATGCCAATTATAGTTGTCCACATAGGCTTCTAATAAAGGTTTAATAAAGTAATTTTATGTAAACCTACTGACTATAATTGCCCAATAAGGGTTAATTTCTTTTCATTCATGGGTCTGCTATCCATGTGAATAAAAAATTATGCACACACACACACACATACATATATATGTATATATACATATATATATAATCATTCGTTTGCTTTGAAGCAAGAGTTTTGTAAGATATTTAAATCTATAAATTGGAACTAACAACTTTAAGCTTATTATCAGGCAATGCGTTCAGGAAAGTTATGACCATTTCCATCTTAGTTACTCTGGAATCTGGGACATGGTTCCTGCCCGGGAACTGGTAGGTAGAGCTCCAGGACCAGAGACACCCACCTTACTGAGTGAGTATCCTGATTCTTTCCAATATCCACTCTCAGTTTCTTATCTGACCATTCCTCAAATAGATCTCCCTATGGACATCAGTTCCCTTCAAGTTTTTGAGAGCAGGCCAAACTTACCTGTTACTTACCAGGCATTCTATTGTGACATATGTCTCTTTTTTTAACAATTAGGGATTATATCTAAGTTTCTTTTACAGAGAAAAAAATTTATAGTCCACATAACATTGAATAGAGTTCCACAACCATATAGACAAAAATTTTAAACTAACATTTTAATTCTAGCAGTTTCTTATTAAGGTCTAGATATAGTTCTTTTAAAATATAACCCTTAGCCTTATAACTGCAGTGCAGCCATAACTCAGTGTCCTGCAAGTCAAGAGACCACAGAGCCAACTATAGGTTTGTATCCCCAGATGGACGTAAAACCACGTCAGCTGCACACACAGGTGCCTAAGATTCCAAGGAGCTGGAGAAGGGGGATCATGGCATTATGAGACCTGTTGAGGGTTCTCTCTCTCTCTCTCTCTCTCTCTCTCTCTCTCTATCTCTCTCTCTCTTTTTTCTTCTCTTGTCACATGCACACACATATTTTCTATAATTTAAAACAATTAAATGTGTATATATATATATATATATATATATATGACTAAAGTCTATGCATAGGGCTTTATTCTACAGGTGAGCATATCCTACCCACAGACAGGGCATCTACAGAAGCTGATGCCAAAAAGAGGAGTGAAAATGAATTGAGGAAGGGGAGACTGGGAAGGCTGGACTAGAGGATGGAAGGATAGGATTAACAGAAGTGTGAGAAAGAAACTAGGGGGAAGATTAGCTCTGTGAATACAGCCTTTGACTTCCTAAGACAGAAGATTATGCTTGGTTTGTTCCAAGAAACTAGAAAAGATTTAAAGGGAAAAAATTACACCAGGCATTATTATTTAATGAGGAAGTAATTTCAGATCGACCGGACTCCCCTTTACAGGAGGCAGGGGATAGGACTAAGAATTCACTTTGGGCACAACCAAAAAGTGCTTTCCTGCTACATCTGCACGGGGCTCACTTGGGCTGCTGTGTCCTGTGATAGGCAGTGGTCAGAGAAACAACCTGTGTGAGTGGCCCTGGTCACAGAGACTGGCATCTAGGCGTGTATGCACCAGGGAAGCCTAGTCATCTAGAATCATTTCAAACTCATATTCTTTAAGTCCAGTATTTATTTAGTGAGATAGAGATACTGGAAAGCAGTGTTTTATTTATGAAATTCCATTTGGGGGTGCTGTCTACTTCCTTGGCTATATGTAGCAACCTGAACTAACTGGCATACTTTTTCCAAACTTTCTAGTGACATGTTAACACCTCTGAGCAATTGCCCAGACGGTCTGCCCCTTAATTGGGCTCTTCTGACTGATAGTCTCTTTTGAGGTAATGCCAGAAAGAAAGCTGGCAAACCAGACACACCCCTTAATTTTAACTCATCCCTCCTCTTTCCCACCTGGAAATATATCTCCTTTCAGGACTGATCCTTTAATATCCACTGATGACTGAGTCTTCAACACAACCAAGTGTGGATTCACACCCTACATTTCTAACGACCCCCCTTGAGAGAGGAGTAGTGATAAGACAGAGAGATATAAAATCTGCATGATTGGGGGAGAAATGTTTCCAACCAAAATGTCTATTAAATTAATATACAATCTCATGAGAACACTGGAGCAATTCAATATTGAGCTGAGGAAGTGACAAGAAAATGTTTTACTGATGAGACAACCTGCTCTGAGAGCTTTCTTCTGTGTGTCTGCTCTTTCCATTCTACTTCTACTCTTCAGCTTCCTGCTGGACATTTTTTCTCTCAGATATTGTGTGTGTGTGTGTGTGTGTGTGTGTGTGAGTATATAGGAGTAGGATGTGTGATTATATATGTGTGTGTGTTTGTGCATGCTTGTGTGTGTGCGTACATGTATACACATGCACATTAGTACAAGAAGACATTGAAGTTTGTGGAAAATGGGATTAAAATACAAGTTTATTCTGGCACAAAAAAATTTGAAATCCACGCGCAAATTTTTCAGCATACACATTTTCCATAAACTTTTTGAAGACCTCTCCCCATAGGTATGTTTGAATTATAGTTTGCAAAACTACAGGATGTTTCAGTTTTTCACTTTCCTGTTTGGATGAGCCATAAATTCATATGAGAGTGTTTCTCTTTCCAGGCCAAATCATATTCAGAGAATGACAAAATTCTATGCATATATTTTTTCAGGTGTTTACATTTTATCAGAAGTATAAAAATTGTACAAAATCATTGTAAGGAAAAGTGTTTTTGTAACCACACAAAGACCCATGAGGTGGAGAAAAAACAACTTTAATTTAGAAACTCATAATGCCTAGCCTTCTGTAATTTATAATATTTGAGTCATCCTATGCAGGTCTTTAGTATTGCAAAACTAAACAAGTATTTCTTCCTGGAACTGAAAATATACATATAATTAATAAAATTTATTCTTTACCCTTCCTTTCCCTCAAAAAAATAAATTACCTGACCTTCAAAACATGTCTGTGTCTAACTTCGTTAAGGGTTGCCTTTGTGTTTTCTTTTGGTAGAAGACTGATGATTTAGTCCAAGCTGTCATTCAAAGTCTACAGGTTAAAAGGTCTCCATTTATTTATCTCGGTGCTCATATTAGCTAGCCAAAAGGTTGAATAGCAGTCAATGATTCTGCAAAACAGATATTTGAGAAGTGAAACATTTGGTACTTGAAAAATTACAGAAGTTCTTTGGTGAAGTTTATTTTTCACTAATTATTGACTAAGCATTAGAAGTTGTATATTTTCCTAACTTTGAAAATAAATCATTCAAAGCTATACACATCATTTACAAATAGTTGGTAGGAATCACTTCGAAGACCTATCAAACACAGAGGCTTCAAGGAGCTTTTACTTTTCAACTACTGACATCCTTGGGATATGAAAGTCACATACCACCCACTTTCCCCCAAAATGCACAGAATAACAGAAAAGCCAAAATGTAAAATCGGCCTTAAAGATAAGTTATGGTGACTCTACGAATGAAGGAAGAGCTTTCTTCACTTTAGTGAAGCCAGAATCAACTTTCTAAAAGCAAATTTACCAGCTTCCCTCCCAGCATGGGTCACCTTCCTGGCTTCCTCACATCTGTCAGTAATACTGCTAGTCTCTGAAGCAAGAAATCCGTCATCATCAGCCCCTCTCTGGCCTTCAACCCCTACGTGCAGTCTGTGACCAAGCCTTGTCATCTCCACTCAGAGCTTCTCAATTCACCCTTTCTCTTCCACAGAGAAGAGCCTTTTAACTCTAAATAAAGTATATGGTAAAGCAGTTGTAGAGCATCTTACCCAGTATTCCCACCTTCACCTGCACTTTCACTACCTTCCAACACGCTCTATTTAGCCTATAAAGACATAGGCCATTGACACAAGATTTGCTCTGGAGACTAATGGAGGGAGGGTGGCCCCATCTATACCTTGATTGCAGACTCCAAGCCTCCAGAACTGTGACAGAATATGGCTCTGTTGTTTCAAACCACCTAGTTAATATAATTTATTACAGCAATCACAGAAAACTAATTCAAGGGCAGAAGATAAAACCCAGATTTTTTTAAAAAGTTTATTTAGTTCTTCTATAAAAGAGAAAGGGAAAGGGGTAGAGAAATAGGCAACCCCAACGAGGCTCTCATGCCATGAGCTATCCCTGGTCACAACCAGCCCAGACCAAGCCACCTACACACACACACACACACAACATGTAGAGGGAGGCCTGGGATGCAACCCTGGGACTCTCCACGTGGGTCCAGTTGCATTACTGCTGCTCCACCACCCGTTCCCTATCCAGAGAATTAACAGCTTGTCTAAAACAGGTAACTGAGCATACAGTTAACTGAAAGCCCAAAAGCATCTCCATATTTACATTGGTTCTCTCCTTTACTTTGAATAGGTATAAGGATATATAAAAGCCTCTGTACTATTAGTGATAATCAATATTTTTGTAATTTTTACCACTTATAATTTTTATTAGGTGCCAGTCTCTGGTTATTTATTATGTAAGTTACCTATCAAGCAGGTATTATTATCAGTCTCATTCTTTGAGTGTCTCAGCTTCAAAGTAACCTGAAAATTAATTGCTTAGACCTCTGGATATTTAGATAGTTCATGCATTGGAAGCATCTAATCACAAATTCTACTTTTCTGTCCATTTTTTTTCTCAGAGCATGAAAACTATTGTCTATTAAATAACTTTTCAAGTTTATTTTCTTGCCTTTGGTTCAACCAGGGAATACACAGGCCTTTCTTTTCCAAGGACAACAATCCAGCTATTTGAGGTCTTCATTTCCAAGAGAGCTCCAGTACTCAGCATCAAAAATTCACCTTCTTTCCTATGGACTTTCTTCAAAAAGCTGCCAAAGGAGACATCTAATGAACACTCATTCCACCCTTGTTTGCTCCCTGTAAATTGCATCATTGTGACTTGAAATGACAAACAGATGCCCCTTGACCTTCAGTACCCCTGAGGTGACTGGTTACTAGGTCAGCACGTGCCCTTTTCATTCAGGCATAGCCAAAGCCCAGGATTTTTAATTGTTACAATTGCATGTTACAGCTGCAGCAGGGTAGTGGCAAATTATTTTTAAATAAAACTTTCATTTTGTTTTTGTTATTGTTCTAGTTCTTGTTCTGGAGGAAAAATAGGAACTTACTAAAAGTGTTAGGTAGATTTTAAAAGTGTCTCTTATGATTAAATGATAATAAGATAATGCATTTTTATCTACAAATGAGACATACAGGGAACTTTGAGTAGGATACTGAAGCAGAAACCTATACTATATCACAAACATGTCATATGATCTTTAATGTCAGTCTTCAAAACTGAGTCTCTCTTGCACTTTTCCCTCTAAAATTTGTCTAAAAAACTCTAAGATAGATAGCATTACACTCCCCTCACCCCCCCCACACACACACACACACACACACTCAATTTCCCCTGTGTTAATAGTTTATTTCATTTAAAACTACTAATTTTGAGGACTCGGGTTCTCTAAGTTCTTCAGCATTCTGACCCTGCCTTCATGTCTTGTCCAGAGGTCTCTGCGTATGTTGAGGGGTGTGGACTTGATGTATCTCTTGTGGGTAAAGTAATTATGACACTGGAAGGCACATAGTGGCTCCATTCCAGTCTTTATAGTGGAGTGGTCACTCAGTCTTCCAAGTGACAGGGACAGCTGACCTTATCCCAGAAAGGGAGTCTGTTGACTTGGCCATCTGTTTTGACATCATAAATAATACAGAGGGCACACCCTAACACCCACAAAGCCTGACTTGGAGAGAAGTTATGTCCTGACTTGGAGAGAGGCGCAGTGTAGGTTGAAGATTGCTTTGAGTGTAACCTATACCTGAGATTAAGACAGTGGTAGCATTGCTCAAGCCAGAGGGTCTGATGCAACAAATTACTAAGTGTCTAATGTGTTTTTCTCCTTATCCTTCGGGAATATGGAATAAAGAGAAAGTCCACCATGAACGCAGATGGGTGCAGATGCCAATGAATATTGCCGTGCAGTAATGAGAGTTGGCACAACCACAGAGTGACCTTCAGAGCCAAGTGGTTATTTCTACACACACACACACACACACACTCAATTTCCCCTTCGGTGAAGAAGACACTTTAGTAAGCACAAGACAAACCTGATTTAAAACCAACATACCAAACTGATACAACTAAATAAGCTTACTCTCTTCCAGAAATCTATCCTGGGAGACCAAACACTTCTTCCAGCAATTCCAGAACTTTACTCAAAATATCATAGCATTTCTCTTTGGAGGATGCCTCCAGAGTCAATTTCCAAACTGAAATCCACATGAAAAGCTGTGATAGTGCTTTATATTCAACCTCAGTTTTAGGGCTGAAGATGGCATTGTCCCCTTGGTGTATTGGACTCACCAGTTCACTGATTCTCTGAGGAGGTGGAAGTCTAGGGAAGTGGGTCTCCCAGAGGACATTAGACGATGCCTGGAGACATATTCAATTTTCACAATGGGGATGGGGAGTGGGAGACAGGGTACTCATATCATCTTGTGAGTCCAGGAATACTATTAAACATGCTCCACTGCACAAGCATTAGGGCACAGCAAAGAATTATACAGCCAGAAACGTCTTTAGTGTTGTGATAGGGGAACGCTTTACCGTTCTAAACTCCAAGGACTTCGAAAGGTTAATCCTCCCTCAAAAGATTGAGATGTTACTAGGAAGAATATCCTGAGTCTTTGAAAAATAATCTCATCAATTAGTATTTTGAACAAAAGCAACATCGTTAGAAGAAGAATTTGGTTTCTTTTTTTTTTTTTTTGAAAGGAGAATTTTGAAGAAAAAAACTCCGATTTGATCTCTCAGATTACTCTCTTGGTTACAGAAAAATTGCATATGCTCAAGGATACCCTCCTGACATGCTCCAATTGCATTGTCTCCTAGACTAGCAGTTTCAGCTTGCTTTCTTTCTGAAGCTGTTTAATCTCTTCTCAAAATGATATTGTGCTTATTTAGAACTCACTATCTTTAAAAAAAAAAAAATGTGGGACTATTCTGAAGAAAGGGTAGAAAGAAGGGCTGGAAAGGTTCTTGCTCAGGGCCAGCTTTAACCATCAGCACTGCTTCCTACAACAGCCTGCCCCTGAGACTCTACAGGTGTTACCTTGAGAACCATCATGCATCCCATGAACTGTGAAAAGAGCTGATGTGTGTGGACCTGGAGATCTGGCAGGTTGATGTTCTGGTCCACTTCATGACAACACATTCTGACCCTCAGACCCCAAAATATATTCCCTTAGAAATGTTTCTGTCATGTCAATTTATCTGCTAGGTTCTGATAAACAACAACATTGATTGTCTTTTCTTGATGACTTTTATTCTAACTACTTAGAAAATTGCTTATGTGAATAAAACATAGGTATAATTTATGAGCAATAGAGGTAACCACAAAGCAGGTGATTTAGTAAAAAAAAAAAAAAAATCTATCAGTTCAGCATGCCTTAGGCACTTCTCTAGCCTCTTGACATCCACCTTTAGTGTGCTGAAAATAATGCCATGCTTATAAAGCAAAAATTAGAGACTTCGATTTAAATATGCCATTTGGATTCTAGGAAATATGATGGCTTAAGGCCAAGATTGCATCTACACTCCTAATTGTATGGGATGCTCATCTTTCTTCCAAATAGTCAAAAACTGCATCAGCTGAAAAAATGCATCAAAAAGTATTTAGATTAAAATTCCAAAACATCAGTAAACAAACGTGTCTCCGTTCACTTGGGCTTCTGTAACAAAATACTTCAAACTACATAATTTACTAAAACAGAAAAATATTTCTTACAGTTCTAACAGCTGAGAAGCCCAAAATCAAGACACCAGTAGTTTCTTTGGTAAGAGTCTGTTTCTCATAGATGATATCTTCTCACAGTATCCTCACATGGCAGAAGGGGTGGACAGCTCCTTCAGGCTTCTTTTTTAAGGGCACTAATCCTGTTCTTGAGGGCACTATCCACATGACCTAATCACCTCTTTAAGACTCCACTTCTTAATATTATTGCACTGGAGACTAGGTTTCAACCTACGAATTTATGGAGAACACACTCAGACCATAGTAAAATATATAGAAAAATTATCCCCAAGTACACTAGAGACCGTTCAAACTGGGTGCCATTCAGTTGGGAAATTCTTAAAAATTCTGTTTTCACTTGAGACAAAAGGTCCCAATGCTGCCTGTGATGACCTCCATGTTAACTCCCAAAGATCCACTCTCCTTGGTACTCATACTTTCATATGGTTTTTCCCACACTGTACCGGGGCTCAGTCTGTGTGGTTGATAGCATATGGCAGAAGCAATATGGGCTACCAGGTTGTACACTGTCCTGTGGAGAGGGCATATAGCAAGGGACTAAAAGAGGTCCCCAAAGAGCAGTTTACCTGCTAAGAACTGAGACTTGCCAACATCTGTGTGAATGAGTTTGGAGAGGATCCTTCTCCCTCAACTGAACTTTTGAGACTACAGGCCCAACCAATAGCTTGATATCTCACAAGACATCCTGAGCCAAAATCATACAACTAAGTTTCTTCTGAATTCATGGCCCTCAGAAACTGTGAGATAAGGATCAGCAGTTAGCGTAATGGCTATGTCGCTAGACTCCCATGTAGTTGACCACGGTTCGAGTCCCGGACACAGTGGCTTAAACTCACGCCGGGTGCGTATACGTGTGCCCAAGATCCCGAGAGGAGAATGGAGGAGAACGGATTGCGGCGTGGCCATCCCCCCTGGGGGGTGATTTCTTGCTTTCTATCTCTCTATCTCTTTCTGTCTGGTGAGCACACACGTCCTATAACAAAAACCTCTCCAAAAAAAAACCTGTGAGATAATAGATGCTTATCACTTTGACCTGTTAAGCTCTTACAGATAATTTGTTATGTAGCAAAATATAATTAATACACTGCCTTAATTCTCTCCTTGGGCCCAAGAGAAGCCAATCATGAAAGAAGATTTTATAAGTTATATAGGGGTGGGATCAAAAGAAAGTAAAGATTTACAGAGCGCCAGTCCAAGCATAAATAAGAGGACAAAACTCTAGAGAGATTCTAGTTATTATCTCTGAAAGGGGGAGAGAGGGCAGTGGGAAATAACCACTGTAAGAACTCCATAAATTTCAAGGACCAGTTCATCATTTTTATTATATTCTATTTCCATGAAGTGATCAACACATAAAATAAAAAGGGACTGTAGATTTTTCACTGTGACAACAACTGAGGATTGAACAGAGAAAATTGACTTCTCTCTTGCTAACATTTGAAGAATTTGGGGGTAGAATAACCCCAAGATGAGGAAGCAGACTGAAGTCTGAGACCACCCACATGAAAGGAGAAAGCATAGCAGCAACAGGAGCCTGAGATAGGGGTTGAGAGTCTAACACTCTGAATCCTTTATTAAACAAACATTAGTTGAACACTTACTATATTCTAGACAGAGTGTGAGACACTGTAAGAACTGTAGAACAGCATAATACTCAAAAAGAGGAGTGCATTGGGAGACTAGTGAAGAGACATTTGCATCATAATCAAGACAGAGAAGTCCGAAAAGATTTTCAGGAGTAATTGAAATTTGAACTAATTTCTGATGAACAAGAAGGAAAACCAGAAGGCAAATATTCCCAATAATATGTAACATGCACAAAGGCACAGAAGTTTTAGACATCATGATGCACTAGGAGGACTTCTGATAATTTAGTATAATTAGAAGAAAGAATACATCCAGGAGGTTTGTGGAAGATGAAGATAAAGAGGTCACTAGGGCAAAATAATAAAGGGATTTATGGACGAAATATTAATTTTTAACTTGGAAATTAAAATCTATGATTAATCATTGGCAAGCTTTAAGCATGTGTGGGTTTATTCATTCAACAAATATTAATATAGAGTATGCTCTAAGCAAGGCATACATGGAGCACTAGGGAAACATCAGCAGACAAGGCAGATGCTGTCCCTGCCCTTATTGCACTTACAGTTCAGAAGGAAAAACACAGTAATGAATTTGGGGTTTAGGTAGATCTTTTCAGCAGTTATATAGGGAATGAATAGACATGGGATGGGTAGAAGAATGAAGCACTTCTCAAATGGCATTCTCATATTCTCTTCTCCTTACTTAATTTCATATTTGCCAAAGGCTCTTTAAAGCATGTCATTTCCAGGGCCAGCCCAATGATGTAGCAGTTAAGAGTTGTAGATAGGGAGCCAAATCCCACGCAGCCTATCACAGTTTAAATCCTAGACCTGGAGGCTTGAAAAGCATACTGGGAACATATGGGTGTGTGCCCAAAATCCTGATTATACCCGGTCATTGGAGAGTGCTCTCTCTCTCTCTCTCTCTCTCTCTCTCTTGCTCTGTCCTCTCTCTCTCTTCCTGTTAATAAAAAAAGAAAACAAATTCCATTCATAGGATATCACTTGTGTAAGCCCTAAGCAAGGATTTTCCAAGCCTATTCCCTTTAAGCTCCTTTGTCTTTTCTCCATGGCAAGAAGGACTCACAGTAAATGTCAGAATTAAAAGATACCCAGGAAATTTTGATCCATGCATGTACAAATATGAATGCTGAGGCCCTGAGGGAGCAAGGAGCATCTCCAAGTTCTCAAGGCTAGTTGCAGCAGACCCAGCTAAAATCCAAGTCTCTCATGTTCCATTCCAGTGCTTTTTCCACCACATCTCACTAATGCCATCATCCTGTGACTGCTATGCTTCAGCAGCCTGCAAAGGCAGCATGCAAAAAAAAAAAAAAAAAGAAAAGAAAAAAGCCAGAGCATGGCAGAGATTTTAGCCTTACTGAAACAGCGATGGCTTTATTCGGCAGCCATCCAAGGTCCCCGCATAGGCTGTTTTCCTCCACTCAATTAGGCAAAGCACTGGGGGAAGATCAGACTGAGAAATTCTCTGGGGTCTCATCTGTTAATTGAAGCCACTGTCAGATTTTCCACAGTATGACAAATGATCAAAGTTGTTTTATTTTTTTTTTTTCCTCCCTTTCTTTATCACCCTCTTATTTTAAGGCAATGTTAGGCCAAACTACAAGTAAGAAATAGAGCAATTTATTTTGAAATGGAAATAAAACAGTCAAAAGGGAACAGGTAGACCTAATCCCTTAGATATTTTCAAAATCTGATGTCAAGGAGCTGCTACTTTTCAAAAGGGAAGAGAATCTCATTTTGGACAATTCATCAAATTGAATGATCTCTATTTTGGCCCACTTCCTCCCAGCCATGTTTCAATCACCCATTGCTTAAATACCTACAGGGTCTTGGATTCTTTGGGCAATGGATGCATCAGTGACCAGCAAATTAACAGCCTGTGTCTATATTGACATTTGTGTTCTCAACTTAGCGGTTAATTTATTTAATGAACAGCTGCTGTCCTTATTAAAAGGGTAAGATGTCAAAAGTGTATTTGATGGGGCAATATGATAAATAGATGATGAGAGGGAGGGTCCTTATTCCCAGACTAAATTTTGCATTTTATTCATTTAACTCATTCCATAAATAATTGTTTTTGAATACCTATTATTTGAGCACCTGACTCAGACTAAGTCTGGTGCTTCCCAATTAAAATTACTCCCTCTATCCCAAACAGCTTAATCTCAGTGGATATGTAATATAAACTAGCTCCCAGTAATCCAAAGTGAGATGAATACCCTGAACTCTGAGCCAAAGGAAGACAGTCAAAAAAGTAACTACTGAATAGAGAACAGAATTATCAACCTAACCACAAATCTATGAAGTTGCTGATTACTGGTGGGCATTGCTTCCTAGTAATAGTAGTCAAAAAAGAAGAAAAGTTTATCCAACAAAAATAAGACCAAGAGGCATCAGCAGGTGGTACAGTGGTTATGCTCTGGACTCCCACTTGACTGTAGTTTGAATCCTGGACCTAGCTACTGGAAAATCACACTGAGCACATGTGCATATATGCCCAAAATCCCAGGAGAAGACTTTATGAAAAGGGATTGTGGTGGGAACCAGCAGTTTTAGTGTAATGGCTATGTTGCTGGACTCCCACGTAGTCGACAGCGGTTCGCGTCCCGGACTCAGTGGCTTAAAACTCACGCCGGGCGTGTGTGCGTGCGTGCCCAAGATCCCGAGAGAAGAATGGAGGAGAAGGGATTGCGGCATGACCATCCCCCCCGGGGGGTGATTTCTCGCTTTCTGTCTCTATGTCTCTCTCTGTCTGGCGAGCG
>NW_006205765.1:328599-339205 GCF_000334495.1 Tupaia belangeri chinensis
CCAGGCGCCCTAAAAGAAAAAACCCACAAAAAAAAAAAAAAAAAAAAAAAAAAAAAGAAAGAAAAGAAAAGAAAAGGCATTGTGGCATGGCCATCCAACCTGGGGGTTGATTTCTCACTTTCCATCTCACTGTCTCTGCTTCTTTATGGTGAGCACACGTGCTCTATAGTTAAAAAATAATAATAATAACAAAAGTTCTGTTTGATATAGACAGAACCAAAACCAAGAACTACCTCTAGGTGAAATTTTCTGATCATTTAAAATTATGACAAAGTCTCTCTTCCTTCCTTCTTCGTGCTGAGGCCATTCTCTCAGCTTCTTACAGCACTGGTTGCTTCTTGCCTTGCAACACAGCTATTTATACATTAAGTATATCTCCCCAACTCCATGGTATAAGCTCATGAGGATTCTGAGTCCCTAGTCCCTAAACCATGGCCTGGTCATATTTCTCAATTTATGTAAGTGGAATTGAAGTAAACTTCCAAAATAAAGAATATATATCTTGTTATAGACACCTTCCTCCCTCATTTAAGATTCTCCCTCATTTAAGACCATGAATGTGTAAAGACATGGTTAACAGCACAGATCCTGCTTTCCAGTTGCAGATTCACAGATCCAGTGGATCCTGGCTGTCATTTACTAGGTGTATAACTTTGAGACAAGTCTTGATGCACCCTGGGCACCAGTTTTATCATATATAAAATAAGGATAGAAATAATACCTTCTAGTATTATTATAAGATCTACATGCATTACTAGATGGAGAAGAACTTAGGAGGGAAAAATGGTGGAGAAACTCTTCCAACATGCATTTGATCCAGGGGTAAAAGTGTTGCTGAGAAACTGTTTCCTATTATAAGAAAAACTGTTACTTCCAGAAAGGAACAGAATTGCTGGGTGATCAGACCCATCACTTATTCTGGTTCTGGTATGATGCTCACAAAGACTTAGAGAGGTGGACACAGAGAGAAGAGAGCAAAGTGGAGTTTACTAAGAGAGGGAAGGAAGAACAGAGCTCCCAAGTAGGGAGAGCTCCCTAATGGGTTCCCAAAGAGAGGCTGGAGGCAAGGGGCTTTTATCTAGCAGAGCAATGAGCTGGCTTCCTGATAAGGAAGTGGGCTTTAGAAAACAGTTACATGGTAGTCTGAGTGATTTATTACCCTATTCTTTGTGGGGTGAGCAAACCATAATGTTCTGTACTTTTTGTTAGAATAAAGTTACTAAGTAGAAGCTGTTGTCCTTAGCTACAGTTGTTTTGGGTTCCAATGCAGCCAGCTTTTGACTGTGAAAACTTAATCATTGTCAGTCCATCTTGAGTCTTTACCCTGTCTGTGTGCTCAACAGCCCTATCTCCTGCTTTATTAGCAAGGAGTCATAAATTCACCAGAACATGTAAAGTAAGTGTGTATTGTACATGAACCAGACCGTAGAGGAAAAACACAGAGACTTCATTAAAAAGAAAAACAGCAACTTTCTTTCATGGCCCTTACCCTATCTACCTAAGTAGAGTCTAACTCCCTAGTTCAGAAAGAGAGCTCAATAATTTGTTCCTTAAAATATGAGAATTAAAGGAATAACTGGCAGCCTAATTTATGAAAAATTTTAATGTCTCACTAATCTACTCTACATACTTTCTTTTTTAATTGCCAGAGGCCACATACTCTCATCACAGAAAGAGAGATGGGGGAAGAAAGCACCCTCTGATACAGTGTGATCACGCTACAATCTTTTCACCTCTATTTCTTCATTCTGTGGGACTTGGGGCATGCACCTATGAAGCTGAGAAAACTGTGGTCCATGTCTCTCCATTGCAGCAAAGTACTGAAAGACAAGGAGACAAGCTGAGCAGGTTTATTAAGATAGAGATAAATCTAACAGACAGAACGAGTCATCATCACGGGAGATAAACAGACCTGTCTCCTTCTCAGGGTTCCCTTTGATCCTGTTTTAGACCTTTTGTCCAGCTAAAGTATGTGTCCTTAGACCACCTCTACCCTGTTAAATTTTCTCTTAGTTTGTTCCTCATTCTTGTTACAGGTCTCATGCCGCAAGAAATTGTTTTGAGTCAAAATACAGACTGTCATATAGTTCCTCCTTAAAGTTTCTTTGTGTTCCAGGCAAGTTTCCTGATCTATATTTGCCTAACCAAGGTCATTATCTCTATCAACTCCTACACACACACGTCCAGGGTGTTTCTCTCTTTTTCTTTTTTTAAGAGAAGTTTGCTGTAGGGTGTGTGCCCTCACCTGAGAGACAGAGAGAGACAGAAAGTAAGAAATCAACCCCCAAGGAGGAAGGCCATGCCACTGTACCTTCTCCTCCATCCTCCTCTCAAGATTTTGGCCATGCATGCACATACACCTGCCATGGGTTTTGAGTCACCAGGTCCAGGTCCAGAACTATGGTTGGCCACATGGGAGTCTAGCTCCTTAACCACCATGCCATCTGTCTTTTGCAAGCCACCAGGGTCTTTTTTTCAAGGGCTAGATTCAAACCATGATTGGCCATTGAGAACCTGGTTCCCTTAACCACTAGGTTACAGAGCAAGTCCTACTCTATACATCTTTAAATATGTATTGGAAGAGACTGTAGGGTCCATGGAAATAGAAACCATATCTTTTTTACCTTTAATGTCACATCACCTAATGCAATATCAGTCAGTTAAGGGCTCAATAACTTTTTATTTTTTTGGAGAGGTTTTCGCCATAGGGCACATGTGCTCACCAGACAGACAGAGACATAGAGACAGAAAGCGAGAAATCCCCCCCAGGGGGGATGGCCACGCCACAATCCCTTCTCCTCCATTCTCCTCTCGGGATCCTGGGCACGCATGCACACACACCCAGCGTGAGTTTTAAGCTACCGGATCCAGGACGTGAACCGCCGTCGACTACGTGGGAGTCCAGCAACATAGCCATTACGCTGGTTCCCAGGGCTCAATAACTTTTCATGAATAAGTAGCTTATTTTATGTTAAGTATATATGTTACATACTTCCTTAATGTAGATAAAGCTATGAATTACACTGATAAACACATATACACACACGTGTATGTGTATGTGTAATTTTAAAGAAGTTTCAATAGAAAAAAAAAAAAGCTCAAGGGTGGAGCTCAAGGGCAGGATTTTAGGCCCAAATCTTCCCACAACAGAAAGCAACCTTCCAGGGATTTATTTCACCCTAGGTAGACAGAGAACTACAAAAGAATTTTTTTTTCTAACTTCTGCAAAGATTTCAGGGCCAAAATTATAAACGGTGCCCCTAACATTTATAATAGCTATTTCTAGTCCAAATGACAATAATTCCAAATAAATTGCATCAGTGAGTAAACATCTCTAATCTCATACATAGTCACACAGCCACAGAAGAGGAGGGTCTGAGGAAGAACATTTGGGGAAGAGACAGGGAAGAAAAGCATTAATGGCACAAAGAGGTGTGGTATTATCTGTTGAAGATGTTTCATGGTTTTATATTTTTAAAAAGGAAGAGAGAACAAGCAACATAATTACACCAGACTTATGCTCCCCCTTATAACCAAGACACTGTGCTACTTCACACGTTCCTTTGGAGATGTAGAAAATCCCCTGATCATCTCTCCTCCGGCCCCTGTTGGTGGTAAACAATAAATCACATGAGATAACTTATCTTTATACAAGGAACAAAAACTAATCTTGTTATCTTCATTTCCATTTTCTGTGTGCTTTTGGGTGTTACCTTTGGTAACCAGACATTAAACAAGACTAATAATTAAGTTATACTATTTTGTGGGGGCCAGCAGGTAGTGTAGTGGTTGGAGCACAGTCCAAGTCCCAAACCTGGAGTCTTGAAACTCATACCAGGCACACGTGCATGTGTGCCCAAAAATCTCTGAACAGAGAAGGAATTGTGGCATGGCCATCCCACCTGGACAGCAATTTCTCACTTTCCCTCTCACTGTCTCTCTCTGTCTCTCTCCAGCAAGCACATGAGCCCTATAGCAAAAAGCTAAAAAAAAAAGAAATAGAAAAAGATAAAAAACAAAAACAAAAAAACTATTTTATGTAGTGTAGGCCCAATAGGTTTCTAAACAATATTAACTTATAAGAGTAGGAAATTAGGAAAGAACACTAAATAGCAAAATACTATACGTAGTTTAATCAATGATGAACACAAGATTTTAATAGACTTAAAGAGCTGCCACTTACAATTTCTTCCCTTATCCTAAATTTTAGGAATAACAGACAAATTTTAGCAAGAAGCTGAAGAGAGTATTTTTAGGCCATTTTATTGATAGTTAACCAGAAAGGCTACCCATCTCTCTAGGTTATGAGAGGGAGAAACACCTTTACTTGTAGAAAGCAGTTAAGAAAAAAGGGTGTTAATAAAAACACAAATTTTGAGAGAAATAGAAAAAAACAGTCTTTTTGAAGTTTAATATCAAGACTATGTTTGAGCTTCATTGCAGAAGAACACAAGAAAAATTTACACAAGATCTCTGTTTATATTTCCTGGGAAGTTAATATTTTTCAGTTCGTATTGCATTTTTTTAAGTAACTAGATCTTATTTTTGTCCAATGTTTAACTTAGAGACTCCTGCTAATGCCATCAGTGAAACTGTGGGTTAGGCCACTTTAGAACGTGCATAACTCTACTGCCACCTGATGCCAACACACTGAAATTGCAGGGTCAGATCTTTAAACCCAAAATTCCTCTCAGTAGACTATATTTGCATAACAAAGAAAGCATTGTAATCTCACAAATAATACATTTTGACTGACATTAATGCAAATTAGAAAATGTAATGACTTTTTAAAAAACTAAATGAAAGCAAAAAGGGGACAAAATTTCCAGCCTTGGTAAAATCATCAGTACAAAATTTTTAACACAAGTTTTTCTCATTATTACACTATCACAGTGTTACGTTTTGCATTCTTTTTCTGCTTTGGCAAAAAGAAAAATCTGAAGAATTTATTAAATAGTAGTTTAGATTTTACATTGGTCAGGTAACAGATGAATGTGCTGTAAAAAAAAAAAAAAAAAAAAAAAAGAGTTCCCTGGTCATAACAATTAACAGCATGAAACTTTTTATTTCTCATGAAGGAATAAAGTGTAGATATTTGATAATATTAAATAGCTACTATTCATTTTACCAACTATAATAATGTTTACTTGTGGTTTTCTTTTGTCTTCAAGTCCTTAAATTTTAGAAATGGCATGAGCAGGTAAAATAACCAAAGGCTTATAAATTTGTTTCACAATTTAGTTGATCACTATCCTGGTCTAAGCAGTACTTCTGTTACCACCATCATAAATATAAATGTTATATTAGATAGATGATATAGATGCAAGAGTTAAAAAATTAAAGAAAGGGAAAGTCCATATTGTTTCCCATTAAGGACTCAATTTAGAAGTTTTATACTTATTACTTCTACTCAATTTCCCTTACCCAAGATTTCAGTCATGCGGTCACATCTAGAGATAGTCTGGTAAATTCAGTTTTTCAGTGGGTGAAAATGCATCCAACTAAATATTTTATCAATATGTGATTCTATTACAAAGATTAAAGGAAAACACATGGTCTCAACAATATCTTAATCTCCCTTTTAATCTACTCTAGATGCTTTTATGTAGGTAGTGCTTTGAAGAAAAGTAAAGGGGGTCTAAAGAGATGTGACAACTGAATGATTTAATTTTGCTATACAGAACATGATTAGGACAATGGGCAAAATCTGAGTAAGTTTATAGGTTGAATAATTGTATTGTATTAGGATTAATTTTCTAACTTTGATCATTGTATTGTGATTGTACAAGAGAATGCCCTTATGTTTAGAAAATTATGTCCTAGGGACCAGCAGTTAGCGTAATGGCTGTCACTGGACTCCCATGTAGTCGACCATGGTTCACGTCCCAGACCCAGTGGCTTAAACTCACACCGGGTGCGTGTGCGTGCATGCCCAAGATCCTGAGAGGAGAGTGGAGGAGAAGGGATTGTGGCATGGCCATCCCCCCTGGGGGGTGATTGCGCACGCGCCCTATAGCAAAAATCTCTCCAAAAAAAGAAAAGAAAAGAAAATATGCCCTAAAGCATTTACATATAAAGAACCACCATGTCTATAATTTTTTTTAAAATAGTCAAATAAGGAGAGACAGAGAGAGAGAGAGGTAAAATGTTAACATTTGGGAACTGTAGATGAAAGGTACCTGGAAAGATTTTGCACTATTCTTGCAACTTTGCTGTAAGTCTAAAATTATGTCAAAATAAAAAGTTAAAAATTAACTCAAATTAACTCATTAGATATTTTAAACTCTAGTTCATTTACAGTTTAGCTGTTATATAACACCTTGATTGAACTCAAATCTGAGAAAATTTCGTAGACTTTGTTTCCATATTTGGTTTAACTTAAGCATCCACCCCTAATCCTCACCCCCCATATTATAATGAACAGAATTAAAATGGAGCAATTATTTGCAGCATTACAAATGATAACAAGAAGCTACCTACATGCAGAGCTGAAGGTTTCCATATTTCCTGATAGCAACCAGGGATTCAGAAAACGCAGCAAGAGGTGTTTCTGAACAGGCACAAGATACTCTGCCCCAGCTCCTCTTTTAACAGACTTGAGTTCTCACTCATTTATGTTCACTCAGGTTTGTATCATCATAACAATAACCATTTGTTACCTTCTATTTCCAAGAGCCTCAACTCCTTCCAGTTCTTAAACCAAATTCAGCATTGGTCATGGTTTTATCCTTGTTGAAGCACAGCTGCACCAGCACCCGGGTATTCCCTGAGCAATATCTCTAATACCAGCATCCAGTGTTACAATCTTTGCACATAGTCCCCAAGTCATAAAAACTCTAAAACATTCTGTTTCAAAACGCTCCTTATGGAGAAGTGTCATTTGCATAGGATCTATCACAAGCAGACAAGCCTACATACTCTTTCTCTTCCACCAGTGGTGACACCTACCTGTAGCATGTGGTGAACAACTTCTAACCCTAAGGTCCCAAAAGTCAGAGGAACACCAGTCCTCATCTAGGGTCAGTTATGCTCCCATTTCCTTTGGAGCACCAAGTATCAAGCAGTTGCCTACGTGCTTAGATAGTCACATCCCCTTCTAAGTCAGAGGTTGAGCAGCACCTATTAGCAGTTCTCAAAGGAAGCATATCAAAACCAGAGCCAGGGGCCTTGCAAGTGGAGACGCCACCCCAAGTGAGCCACCATTCAGCTATGTGTGGCATGTTGACTTGAGAGCAGAGAGTAAACCACCACTCCAATAGCCCACTAACCTTAGCTCCTCCTTTGCTGAAGTCACTCTTAAATGGGACCCTGTGGTGAAATCAACCTCACTGGACAAGCAGAGGAGGCTCTTCTCTTCCATTATTCCTAACTGTACTCAAAGAGAACAGGGACCAGCAGTTGGTGTAATGGCTATGTTGCTGGACTCCCATGGAGTCAATCGCAATTCGAGTCTCGGACCCAGTGGCTTAAACTCACACTGGGTACATGTGCGTGCATGCCTCAGATCTCGAGAGGAGACTGGAGGAGAAGGAATTGCAGTGTGGCCATCCCCCCTGGGGAGTGATTTCTCACTTCCTGTCTCTCTGTCTTTCTGGTGAGCGCACACACCCTATAGCATAAACCTCTCAAAAAAGTAAAAATAAAAAAAAAGGAGAGAGAGGAAGAACAGTGAACCTATTAAATGCTTTTAGTATGTACGGCTAACAACAATGCCCTGCATTTGCCAGATAACATTTCCATTTTCTTCCTTTGGATTTGTAACAACAAACAAAAAGCAAGTATTCCCAAATACATGCTTCCATGAATTGGGATTTTTACTGGTAAAGACATTCAGATTCTTTAACTGTTGGTTTATTGGATTGTTTGCCTGGTTGGTTGGTTTTTAATTAGGAAATCTTCACGAGGATGAGTAAAAGAGTATTTCATCCTTAGTTGTCTCTTGAAAGTAACAGGTAATGGATAGGTTCAAATAATATTTGGCATCGTCGCAGACCTGTAATCTATAAAATGCTGCACTATCTCGGGAGAACAAACAAAATGCTGTATGTTCTACCCCTGAAGGTAGATAATTTCTGTATCTTTGAAATCCTATTGCTCTACTCTTATTGAATTCATGATTCTTATAATGCCTTATAACAGCCACATGGAAGCAATGACTTAGATTCACTTAACATTTCTCAAACCAGGGACTTGGAAGTTAATACCCGAAGGCTGGTCCCTGTTTTAACTGAACAGACGATTTCAAGGTGCTCTGATCAAAAGCTACAGAACATTTGAAACTATTTCCTTGCCATTAAGTTTGCCTGTGGACCTGGTGATGGGACTCTTTCCCTGTGGACCTGGTGATGGGACTCTTACCCCATATGACCACTGATCTGATGAGGGAGGAAAATGCCTTAGTGAAATACATAGATTTCCTTTCTTGACCTTGGCAGCTCTAATCTCCACAAGACGCTCTTAGAGACAGCATTGAATGAACCTCTATCTATCACCAATGAAAAATTTGTTGAAAAGAAGGAAAGTTGCAAGTAAATAGCTTTTGAAATCAATTAAGACAGAGAATGACTCTTGTTTCTAACCCCTTTTTCCTACCTCACAGTAAGCTGCCAATAACCCTGGCCTGATTCAATATATACGAGGGGTGATTCTCCTCCTACCTTTGAACTCATCAGTGAAGAAGGGCTTAGGAATTCACACTCACACTCTTGAGCACACTTCAAGAGCACACTTGATATTGGCATATTCTAATTCCTGTGGAGAACTGCTCATTGGTGAAGTTATGGTTTGCCTAGCCTTCAGCTAAGTGGTTTTCACAGCCCCAGAGGAAGCTGACATGTTGGTGTGGAATGGCCAGGCTGCACAAAGTCAACTCTCTGTGGCTGACTTACGCTTGCTCCCATGAGCACACAGTGTATGCCGTAAACAAGAAACACAGTATGCTCAGAAGCTGAGGTGACATGAGAAAGGCTGGGGAATTAATTCTTGCTTAATTGCTTAATATTTACTTTACATTAGCCTGTACAGTGTAGTGAATAATTCCAAGGACTCTCGTTTGAATCTCAAAACGGTCACTTCTTAGCTGTGTAACTTGAGCAAGACACTTCTTTGCACATTGATTTCCTCATGTATAAAAGGAAATCAGTCCATAGAATAGTGAGAATTCAATGAGCTAATATATGTAGAGGATTTAAAACAGTGCCTGGCACTTAGTAGATTCTCAATAAATGTAAACTTTGTCATTATAAGCGCATCATCATAGCTATTGGCGGGTTTTTTTTTTAATTAATTTTGAACATGCCTATCAGGATTGGGAAGAACATGAATAAAAGGCCCACCCAGATCAGCCTGTAGGTTGGTGGTTAGGATGCCTAGATCCCGCATAGCCAAATGTGTAGTTCAAGTCCCAGACCTGGTGACTTGGGGACCATACAGGGTGCATGGGTACATGTGCATGTATGCCCAAGGTACTATAGAGAGAGAAGGATAGAGGTGGGATATTGGGGTATGGCAATACCCCATGAAGGGTGCTTTCTCATTCTCTCCTCTCTCTGTTTCTCTCCTCACTTCTTCTCTCTGTTTCTCTCCTCACTTCTCTCTGTTTCTCTCCTCACTTCTCTCTGTTTCTCTCTTCACTTCTTCTTTCTCTCTTCTCTTCCTCTCTCTGTCTCAAGCAAGTGTACAAACCCTTTGGCCAGTTAAAAAAAATCTTATTCAATTTAGACACTACCCTGGGCCATCTCAACTGGAGTAAAGACAAGGTCAATAAAGAGCTAGAAAAAGGGTAACTCTAAATGCCAACTTTGAGCCTCCAATGCTATTTACCAGCCACCCTCCACATTCCATGAGACCTTAAGGCAATGGCCTCTTCTTTTACCTCTGTCTCCTGAAATCATTCTTCTCTACTCTTATTCTTCTAACTTCTTACCATTTTTTTGTATTCTTCCTTTAATACTTATACATTCCTTAAGGCCTTCAGCTTCATTAGTGACCCTGCTTAACGTTACTGGATTGAGATTTCTGACCCTCAAATAGTCTATGAAACAGTTCTTAAAGATAGTGCTGGTCACAATTCAAGTGTTCATCTGGCTCTCTCCACTACCACATTGATTCTGTAGGGTCAGCACTAAATATGCTGAGGAGAAATTCTTCAGATGTGATGAATCAATATTTTGAAAAACTATTGAGAAGGTAAATTTTAAAAAAATTTTCAAGTTTTTAAAATAAATCACTGTTATCTGATCCCATATTCATCTACACCATGAAATAATGCGAGAACAATAAGCCAGAAGTGGCAGGACTGGCTTTTAGTAGCACTTAGAACACTTACTCAGTACGTGACCTCCGACGCATGAACTTCGGGATTCCCATCTATTTAAAATGCAGACGAGAATGCCTGCGTCTATCTTATTGGGTCTATGAAGTTATATAAATGAAGGTTTAAAAACATATACACACTCACACACACATATATAATATATACACACACACCCACCATATATATATGAAGGTGTATATATAAACCATATATATATATATATATACACACGCGCACAATATATATGAAGATATATATAAAGTCTCATATACATTATATATATATATATAT
>NW_006205765.1:339303-345467 GCF_000334495.1 Tupaia belangeri chinensis
ATATACACATCATATATACATGAAGGGGCTTGTGTATGTGTGTATATATATATATATATATATATATAGAGAGAGAGAGAGAGAGATGCTTTGAAAATTTTATATATATGTATATACAGCATATATATACACACACACAACTCACACATACACACACATATATATATGCCATATACACTTTCATATATATGGTATGTGTATATATATACACACACACACACAGAGATGTTTAGAAATTTTCAAATGTTTTATAAACATAAAATTATGTTATTATCTATTTATACTCTATTACAGGTCCCCGGAAAGTGTAAAACAGATAAGTCTCTAACAAGGGGTCAAAGGTTGTTATTCTAATCCCAGATCTGCCACAATTCAACCCCATTACACTGAGAAAACTTCAGCTTTCTGGTCCTCACTTTTCTCATTTGTAAAATCAGAAAGTTCAGCTCAGAGAGTCCTAGGTTCCCTTTCAGATCAACAGTCTATGAATTCAAGCCAAACAGGGAAGAAAACCAAAGTAAAATGGACATTTTCAAAAAGACTAAATTTTAAAATAGTAACAATAAAGAAAATGTGAAAAGTCAGACATGGTTTATAATCATAACACTCCTTTCCTAAACTCAGACATGCCCTCACAGTTTTTTTTTTTTTTTTGCCATGAACAAAAAATAGTTTTTTGCAAGGTATTATCTTAAGGAGTTTAAGACAAATCACTTGCAGACAGAGTCCTCTTGCAAATAGAATAAAAATAGAATAATTATAGAAGTGTGGCTATAGTCTATTGCATTGTCTATATGCAATGCGCACATGTGTACATACACACAATTCATTAGATACTCAGAGAGACCAATTCTTGTGAAGGAAACATACTTGATATGTGGGAAGCAATGACTCACAAATACTCATTTCCATATTATTTATAGCCTCTTTTGATAGATGAGGACATTGAGATATTACGAGGTTAAGTGCATTGCCAAAGGTCAATAGCTATTTTGTGACTAAGAAGGCAGGTCACCTGACCTGATTATATCTTGTGTTCCATAATGATACTTTTTTGACCTTGCCACCAGAATTGTAAGGTCCAACTATCTTAACCATTGGTGTCCATCCAAACCAGGATTTTTTCTAGCAGTTTTACCTCTCTTAGGAGATGTCTAAGATCATGCTGCACAGTCTCTTGGCATCAGATTCTTTCTTGTACCACATTGGCTAGTTGAAGTTGATAGCTGTTAACTTCTATACATATAAATATGTTCTCTGTCTCTTTTATGCCACTCATTTGCTCACAATTCTATGTTTAAATTTCTTTTTAATTGAACTGTAGACATAAATTCAACCTTCAGCTTGTTATTTTTGTAGTAATTGTAACAATTAACCCATAACTGTTTTCATTGCTAGCATAATCATTAAATAGTAACTGTGTTCATTAACATAATAAGTCCTATTAATTGCATGCCATCTCACAATGAGATTAACCTATGACGATCAGGCAGAAAACATAGGATATAAGCAGAATTAGAGAATCTCCTTGGAACTGTCTGTGAAATTTTTTTCAAAGTTATCTTTCAGAAGATGGGAGCAGGGTGTTAGCAGACTAGAGCTCTGGTGTCAAAATAGTGACAACATCAAATAAATTGATAAATGTACCAAAGAAAGGAGTTTAATTTATGATTTTAAAAAATAATATGTGAGAGATATAAGACTAAACAAGAATTGTAGGAGTGATCATGATATCAAGGCTTTGGTCTTCAGAATAAGATAAAATTCTCTCCCTTCCAAGCCTCATGTGCCCTGGGATCCACATAAAAATGTTTGTTGAGGGGCCAGCAGGTGGCATAGTGGTTAAGGAGCTGGACTCCCACATGGTCGGCCACAGTTCAAGTCCCAGACCTAGCTGCTTGAAACTCACACCAGGCGCCTGTGGGTGCATGCCCAAGATTCTTAAGCCTCATTTCTTAATACTATCACATTAAGAATTAAGTTCCAACATATGAATTCTGGGGGAGATGCCAACATTCAGACCATAACATGGTAATACTACATGTCCTGAGGTTAAATAAGCAACTACTTACCTTTTCATGTACTCACTCTTAACTAGTTTCCTTCCCACCTTCACTTCTACTTAATAACTTATCTACCTACTCATTCTGCCATGATCTTCATTTGCCCACAAAATCTCTCCACCTCAGCTCCTCACATCTCTCTCGGGCTTTTGCTCCTTGTCAGTGGCCATATGTTCAACAGTCACATATGCTTTCATTTGTCACTTTGTCCCTCTGAGAAATGGATTGCACTGGCTACTTCTACCACATTGCCCCTTTTTTCACGCTGCACATTGGTTAAGATACATGATGCATCTGACTCTCTAAAGAAGGTACCTGTCTATTTGCTCTGAAGGATGGTAGGCTTGGAGGCAAACAAGACAGGACCTTGAATCCCTCCCTAGTTAACTCCATAATTCTGGTTCAAATGATACAAATGGTTCTTCAGAGCATAAGGAATACATCCCAAACTCCTCAGTTTGTCTCTCAGAGCTTTCTATCGCGCATTCCCAAACCATCTTATTTCCATCTCTGCCATCTACCTGAGCTAGTCAACTCTTCTACCTGGAACACACTGGATTAAAATAACATCGTACTATTTTAATGATTATTTTAAAGAATTATTTATTTTTTAATTAGTATTATTTTTTTTAATCTGCTATAGGACATATGCACTCACTGGAGACAGTCAGAAAGAGAAAGCAAGAGAGAGAGAGAAAGAAAGCGAGAAAGCAAGTCCTCAGGTCCAAGACTCAGATTGCGGTTGGCCATATTGGGATCTAGTTCCTTAACCCTGTTCCACCTGCTGGCCCCAACTATTATTATTATTTTAATCTCTAGAAGTTTTACTCCATTCTTTTGCACATGTTTGTCATTTTGAATAGCCTCTTATTCCTCCTACTACTTTTGATTTATTCTCTTATTTCTGTAAATTTATAAAATAATGGCTCTCTTACATGCTATACCTAGTAATTCTCTTATCTGAAATCTCTGCAAGGTTACTTCTATTTGTTGTTTATTCTGACTCTCATTCACGATGCCTTAGTTCCTCATGTGTTTTATTACATGTTTGTATATCTGTGTGTGAATTCACAAGCATTGAAACTACATATGTGGGAATTATGTAAGGCATAGGTAGAGCAGTTTATTCCTCCAGAGAAGATAGATATGTGCTCCTGCCAGTTACCTGCGGGAAACTGCAACTTGAAACTACTTTAAATTACATGATGGGGCCAGCAAGTGAAGTGGTAGTTAAGGCAGCTGGATACCATATGGTTGACTCTCCAGTTCCAATCCCAGACACGGCAGCTCAAAAAACACAGCAGGCACATGTATGTGCCAGCCCAAAATCCCGAAAGGAGAATGGAGGCAAAAGGATTATGGCATGGTGAGGAAAGGGGGGTGTCTTCTCTTTTTCCTCTCTGTGTCTCTGCTCTCTGGAAAGTGCACATGCCCCATAGCAAATTGAAAAGAAAAATAAACTAAATTATTGGCATCTTCACACATTGCACATTGTGTGAACCCAGGCCCCAAATCTGCATCAGGGATATATTTTGTTATGAATTCTCAGGGAAGAATTTTTTTTTTCTCCCTCCTGAACCAAAGACTGAGATAGCAAGTCCTTATCCTCTCCCTTGGTATCTCTTTGTTTTTTAGATAAATCTTTCAGTAAGGATGTTGTCCTCCAGAAGTCCTGGTGTCATTGAGGGGAGTTACAATCCAGCTACCCACTTTCTATTAGCCCAAGGCTTTGTCTCTGTTACTCCCAACTGGTCACCAGGGATCAGAAAGTTCCCATAAGCAAGTGTCAGCTTGGCTATGTGGGTTTGTCTATTTAATGCCTCTAACAATTACTCTTACTTTCTTTTGAATTCAACCATGCATTTAAAGAATGGTTTATTTCTATTTCATGAAGCATTTTTGACTGTTCTGTAGCAGAATTTCAGGATGACGAATTCACATTACTGCAAGAAATGGAAGACCTGCAATTTATAATCTCTTTCAGCACTGTTTCTTGCCCTTACAACCTTGATGTAACTATAGTAATTTGCTGCTGAGATGAACACCAGAAAAATATTTTGATACTGAACTTCTGTAACACCCTAGAACCAAGAATCTCAGATTCTTATTTCAGTCCTCTGGACCAGGGATCACAAACTTTTTCCTTAAAGTGCCAGATAGTAAATACTTTTGGCTTTGTAAGCCATATGTTCTCTGTCACAGCTATGCAACTTAGCTATGGTAGTACAAAAGAAGCCATAAACAATACTTTAGCACATGAGCACAGGTGTGTTCCAATAAAACTTTATTTTGGGTTGCTGGAATTTGAATTTCATATAATTCACACATGTCGTGAAATATTCTTTTTAAAATTTTTTCCAAACCTTTAAAAAGATAAATACCATTCTTAGCTCACGCACAATGCAAAACTTGGCAGCAGGCTAAGATTTGTGGTCCATAGTTTGCAGACTCCTATTCTAGACTGCTTTCAACTGGAAGTGTACAGTAGACTTATTTGTGCGGGTTTTTTTTTTTTTTTTTTTTTTTTTTCAAAATAGAGGTGCTCAGGTCGCACTTGAGACCTACTAAGTGAAAATTGCTGGTGCTAGAGTTAAGGTTGCCTGTATTCTTTAAGTTCCATGAATAATTGTTTTCTTGAAGTTCACAGGGATTCTCAAACAACAGTCTATTGTCCACAATTACCACATTTCTTTAACTTTAAAATCACATAATTACCCAGTCAAAAGAACCTACCAGAATGCAAAAATAGATAACATTGATTGACTCCAGTGGCTTTTGGCAAATTTCTTAGAAAAATTGACTGAAGCCTGCAACACATACAGATGCTTACGGACATACACACACACACAACGTATGATTTTAAAAAAAAGACATTACAATTCAGTCAGCAAAAATCATTTTGCTATTGGAAACAAAAACAATTTACATCCAAATCTCTTACTCACACACCAGAATAAATTAGATGCACTAATGAATAAAATCTAGAAGTCATAGAAAGAAACTAAAAGGCAATTGAACAGAATATTTGTCAAACCACTGAGTGAAGAAAAACATTTCTAAGCTTAAAACCTTAACAAAAGTTACAAAGAAAATCTACACATGTTTAAGCACATAAAGGTAACTTAGTGGTTAAGGCTCTGGACTCTCACATGGCCAACCACAGTTCGAAACCCAGAACTAGAGGCTTGAAAATCATGCTGGGCACGTGTACATGCATGCCCAAAATCCCAGGAGGAGAATGGAGAAGGGATTACTACATGACCATCCCCCCCAGGGGAGGTGATTTCTCCCTTTCCCTCTCCCTGTCTGTCACTGTCTTCTCGGGTGAACGCACATCCCCTACAGTAAAAAAAAAAAAATAAACCTCCATATATGGCATAATAAAGTAACTAAAACAAAGAAGTAGACTGGAAATAAATTTATGTAAAGAACTATAACTAAAAAAATAAAACTTGCAGGGGGAAAAAGAGGAGTCTGAATAGTAATCAACGAAATACATATTAACCCAAAATACCATTTGTGAATTATCAAATTAGCAAAGAGTTCTTAAATATGAAAAAAAGGCCTGTGTGGCTAGAGTATAGTGAGACATACTTCCATATATGACATAGTTACTGTCTAAAATGGCAGAATAAACAACAGATTTTTGATAAGAGTATCAAACTAAACTTCTCTTACTAGCTGTATAGCTGTGTCGCCTCTCCAAAACCTGGAAACAGCCTATAACTCTAACAGAGAGCACTGGTTAAGGGAACTATAATATAGTCACTTAATAACAGATTATGAGCCCCTTAAACATTATGTTTACAAATACCATAAAATAATATGGGCAAAGGTTACAATATATTAGGTGAAAAGGGTAAGATATAAAATCGTATGGATACTGTAGTTACAGTGACATGAAACTTAAATAAACCTATTGATGAAGGGGGAAAGAAATACACAAAGACACTAACAATGTTTGGGTAGGTATTGAATGTTGGTGACTTTTTGTTCAGATTCTGTTTAGTAAGACTGCAATATAGTTCAAATCTGAAAAAAAAAAATACCCTTTCAAAAAGAGAAATCATTGTTGGAATATTGGAGTATGGAAATCCAGTC
>NW_006205765.1:345498-347996 GCF_000334495.1 Tupaia belangeri chinensis
GCAGGAAATGGTAAAGTTTTGGAACCATATTTGAAGTCTTACTATAAAAAACCCTGATTAAAGTGAATAGTTCATGCGGCACAATTTCAGCACACAGCTGAGAATTAAGTATCAACTCTGCCCTGTGTTTTCTTTACACTTGTTACATCATTAAGACTATAAAGTAAATAGCAGTGGTTCTCACTGATAACTAAGAGAAGCCTAATTGTGTGGTTTTGGTCTCAATTAAAATTGCTGAAAACGTAAAAGGCTTTCTAACAGTTTTACAGATAAATAACACTTTAAACGCACAGCCTTCAATAGGGAACTGTTTAAGATTGCCTCAGCTTTCTGGAAATCTCTGTGCATAGATTCTAAGCTTTCAGATACTTCTGTGGCACTTACATTTACCCTTCTGCTTTGTCTGACCTTGATGTGATTCCTCTGTTTGTTAAAGGACATGTGAATTTCAATTTGAGCATCCAACCCACATCTGCCACAAGCCTTTTGATTTCAATCAAGTTCCAAGGCACGTGCTCCTGCTTGCAGTGATTTCATGGAGGGGTTGGCAAATCACAAGCAAGATCTCCCCCCAGACGCTCCACAGACCCCCTCTCCCATCCCATCTTCCTTCCTGCAGTGCTTTGACCCTGTCTGCTTGGAACGTAGGGGAATCATCGGCCATACTGGAGGGCAGCGTCTGTAATAGGAATAGGCGCTGCCCAGTTGCTTGTTCCTGCTGCCAGAACCAGAAAACACCTCCTGGTAATGTCTGCCTTCAAGGAAATTTCTTTTCTCCAGGTGGCCAAGATGGAAACTGTCTTGAGTACAGATTGATAAACACCGGGTTACAAATCTCACGTGGCGTCACAGTCAACTATTCCAGGAGATCCTGTTTTAGGGCTTTGCAAAGTGAAGGACCGTCCATTACAGCTGGGCATTTATGCCTTCAAATGCTCATTGCTTCTTATGAGACAATAAAATACTTCCTGCAGCAACAGCAGGTGAGCGCAGAAAGCGTCTTAAATATCTGACCTGAAGTGCTAAAGATGCTTAATAATCTTTAAAGTTACCAACAATATTGTTTCCTCCCGTTACCAGGATGTTGTAAAATGTCCTAATTAGTCTTTATGATAATGCCGACACCTCCACAGCACATAAAAAGGACTTTTAATTTTTAAAAGGACAACTCTGGTTGGTTTGATTTTTATCTCTAATTGGCCTATAATGTCTATCCCTCTGGCACTCCAGACAGGCAAACATTAATTTAACAAGCAACTCATACACCATGGGAGACCAGAGAATCGAGTGTGGAAAAGAAGGTTCCAGTATTCTGGACACGTAATTGGCTCCATTCTCTTTTACCTCCTGGAAGGTGCTAAACAAGTTTGTCCACTGCTCGAAGGGGGTCCCTCTAAGGCTGCTGCTTCCTGTGGACCATCTAAGGCCTGGAGCCAAGTTCCTGCTGTGGCCCAAACAGGATTCAGTAAATCCCAGAGACCCGTCACAGCAAATGTTCCAGGAGAAGCCCCACAGGAGACGCAGGAGCGAGGTGGTGGCCTGAGCTGAGAAACCAAGGCCAGGATGCCAGAGGCAAGTCCCTGGTTCTGCACCAAAAGCTCTGTGGTCTTAGACTGGTCATGCATCCTCCCTGGGCTTGCTTTCTCAACAATAAAATGAAAAGGATTATCTGAAATAATCCTGAAAGTCCTTTCCAGCTTTCACATGCCAAGATTCACCGGTGAACACAGCTCTGCCAAGAGCATGGATGGTGACTTCAGGCTCCCTGCCAGCTGGTAATGCAGAGACTGGCTCAGGCCACTGGGAACCATCATCTATCTCTTCCTGAAACATCGAATCACACACTAAACACTGTCACAGCCTAGCTCCCCACCTCTCTGCCCAGAACATCCTAGACCAGTCCAGAGCAGAAGCCACATTAAGATTGGGTGTACTGTAAGTTTTGAGATTGATCCTCCCAGCCTCCAAAGAAATGTATTTTGGACTAGAGCAGACTTGGCTGAATTATCCCGATTATCTCATCCCCAAAGTGGGAAGCTACAACAATGGATTCTCTTGAACCAAAGGAACATCACCTTTGCATTAAGGAGAAAACAGCTTTTGTTGTGCATTGAATATTGACTTTTCAAGTCATTCACTGGATGTATCTGAGGGTCTGTAGGTGTTGGGGGGGGCGTCTCAAGGATTCCTGTTGCAATAGAGACATGGTGTGGGGATGCCACATATTGACCCCATATGATTCCAGTTGCTGACTAATGAGTCTCCGCTGGCTGCACCACTTCCACCCCTCCCTGTTTCAAGTCCCATTATTCTCCTCAATGAGCTGCTGGCAAAGAAAGCAGGAGCTGAATTGAATAACATTGCTGTTGAAAAGCTTTTTTCTTCCAAAACCAAGGAAGTCATGACAATCTTTTATTTATATTTCCAATACTTCAATTTAGAGTAATACATGTAATGGCGCTGCTCTTCCCCTAGCCACCCTCTCTTGTACTGCTGCC
>NW_006205765.1:348271-354989 GCF_000334495.1 Tupaia belangeri chinensis
TGTCCCTTGCCACCCTCTCTTGTACTGCTGCCATTGCCAGGCATCATGCACAGCTCATCAGCAAATCCAAGTGGGGCAGGAACAAGCCCATGGAAGTTGTTGTCTTACTCATTGGCTGCTCGCAATGAAACCTGCTTCTCAAGTTTGATGCTCTGCCTTGAAGAGAGTGGTCCTCTGGTCGGTCTCACTGAGGATCTGTTAAATTCATCATGCTGTTAAACACATTAACACCACACACGTACATATTTTTAACTTTGGAACCACAAAGTCTGAAACAAAACACAAATAAAGTAAAGAAACTTTGAGCCAAATTTTCACTCAAACCTCAACGAGGCCTCCACTCAACTTTTCATCTGTTCTACTCCATTGATGTTTTTTCTCCCCCCTTGTGCCGTTAGTCCAAACCCTAATTAATGACAGGGTAAGAGGAAGAGAGGAATATGAATTAGAGCAGTGGTCAAGGCTAAACTTTCGGTTTGTACAACTTTGGATGACACTCAAGCTTAACCTTTTCCTGTTGAAAGTAACATTTTTTTTTCTTTTCCAGGCCATATGGTACCCATCAATCCCTAACTCTAAATTCACTTCCTTTTGTTCTATATGGGATTAGATCTAATCACTACTTTAAAATAGAATTTAGGATATGTTGATTTGACTTCCCCTCAGCCACAAGGCTTTGAGAGAAACAATATTACTCATACAAAATGCTGCCTTAACGTAATAGAATCATTATAATCTTTCATGAAAATAAATCAGACTATGACCTATTTGTGGAGTTATGTGAGAATCCTTAAATTATGAAGGATCATATTTGCATAACCATTATTCCCTAGCTTTTAAGTCAACGTAGAGTGCGGTTGCAAAGAATCAAATGCTCCCTTCAACACTATGGCTCAAGAGGGGTATCATGGGGAGCTTAGTAGATTGAGGCTTTGGAGAATCACAGGTCTAGGTTCATTTCCTACCCTTACCTCTTACTGTGTGTCTCTGAGCCTCAATTTCTTTACTTATAAAATTGGAGAATAAATATGCTGTAGAGATTTTTGAAGATTAATTAGATGCAAAGTCTGCACAGTAAGTCTCCATTTTGCAATACTAGAGCCACATGAGAAGCCAAGGTTCAGATTCCTGGTAGATCTGAATACACCAGCATACAGATGCAGGTCCATGATCACAGCTAGTGGGAGGCTGAGGAGGATCATGGTATGAAACCTTATTAAGGGTCTCCCTTTCTCATGAAATAAATGAATAAACTTTAAAAAATAATATAGAGACAAGCAGATGGTGTAATGATTATATGGCTGGACTCCCACATAGTCGACTACGGTTCGAGTCCTGGACCTGGCAGCTTAAAATTCACACTGGGAGTGTGTGTGTGCATGCCCCAAATCCTGAGAGGCAAATGGAGGAAAAGGAAATTCTATGTGGCCATCCCTCCTGGGGGAGGGGGGTGACTTCTCACTTTCTGTCTCTCTGCCTCTCTCTGTCTCTCCAGCAATCATAGGCACCCTGTAGCAAAAATATCTCTTTAAAAATTTAATAAACTAGGACCAGCAGTTAGCGTAATGGCTATGTCGCTGCACTCCCATGTAGTCCACGGCAGTTCGAGTCCCAGACCCAGTGGCTTAAACTCATGCTGTGCGCATGTTCATGCATGCCCAAGATCTCAAGAGGAGAATGGAGGAGAAGGGATTGTGGTGTGGCCATCCCCCCTGGGGGGTGATTTCTCACTTTCTGTCTCTGTGTCTTTCTGGCGAGCACATGCACCCTATAGCAAAAACCTCTCCAAATAAGAAAAAATAAAATAAAATAAAATAAAATAAAATAAAATAAAATAAAATAAAATAAAATAAAATAAAATAAAATAAAATAAAATAAAATAAAATAAAATAAAATAAAATAAAATAAAATAAAATAAAATAAAATAAAATAAAATAAAATAAAATAAAAGATATAAGTAGATGGAGGTAAATATAGTACACTTAGACAACATAAAATTTATTGAAAAAATCACTAGATTATATTATTAAAAGTAAAAGCAAAAAACACAGTAAAAGCATACTCATCTAAGAGCATCATGATATTTAGAACTTAGGCAGAGCAGGGTTGTGCTAGAAACAATTTCCATAAGAAAACTCCCACCAAATTCTGCCTTTCCAGAGCCAGGAACTGCCTCTGAAGTCTTCCCAGCAGAGACCTCATTGAAAAAGAAATAAAGGGACTAGCCCACAAATACCCATGCCTTCCTTAGGAGACAGGCAGAACATGTGTAGCTTCTGAAGCAGACTGTCAAAAGATCCACAGTGAAACTCCCAGCAGACATAATACTACTGGTCATAAAATTCCTCCAAGTTCCTCTTTAGTGCCACTCTATTAAAACTCACCTGCCTCTTCTACTCCCTCAGGTGTGGCATCTTTATCTAGCCCGTGCTTGGCCCTTCTTGGATCCCAGACTGGTACCCTGAGTTCTGATCCTCTCAGTAGTGATCTCCACTCTATAGTCTGTCACACAACCAGACTTTATTTTAGTAGGTAACTAGTTAGGGAAAACAACCGTGTACTAGAATACAAGCATGAATGTCCAAAATTTTCACTGGGACCCTGCTGAGGGATTGCTAGAATTGATCTGCAGTGGTTCCTGCAGTATTAGAATCTGAGAATCATGTGAAACTTATTGGAGTACAAAGTCCTTTGGAAGTTCATATGGATAATGCCATATGGTACCCCCCCTCCTCTGTCAGCTCATGGCTGGATCTGACTATTCCATCTGTCTTCTTGAGACATTTCACCAGCACAATCTGATGACAGTGTGTGGCAAGACTGGCTCACCAACCACAGGCCCTGGAAGGTCTGTCCCACAGGTGGAAACAAAACAGGGCTAAGTGGAAAACAACCTTGCCTAGAAAGACATATGAAAGGTAGAGGGATCCTAGGGCCTTTCCCAAGAGCTTAATAAATGGACAATTGCAATGGAGTGACTGTGCCTTCAATGAGGCAGATCTAGCAATAAACAGAAATCAAGGAAGGGGACAAAGAGGGTTGATAGAGATGTGGCCCTTCTTAAGTAAAAGCAGACCACCTGTGCTGCAGAGGTATTCCAACTCAAATAAAGGGCAGGAACACCTACAGGAACTAAGAAGGCCTGTGGTCACCCCACCCCGTGATGCCTGACCCATTTCCCCGTTGTAGAATTGCAGTGGTAAAACTTAACAGATGGGCGCTTTCCCTCTTGGTTGTGATTATAGTTGGGATTCTACTACTAAACTGTTTTTCATGAATTCTCCACCCAAACAATGATTAGGTGGAGAACAATAAAGTCAAGGATTTTCATGGAGCAAACTTTTATACAAAGCACATTTAAGTGCCTAAAAAAATTAATAATAGCTATCATCAATCACTGCTTTTAAAAAAATGTTATCCTTATTCTTTGAATTGTTTAGATTTCCAAATCATCCAGAATTATAATTACTTCAGAGTCAGAGCCTCCTTAGGATTGCTTTATATTTTAAGCCAACTTAGAATCAAAAACCTATATTGCTTTTCCAAACTTCCAGCTGTGGTTGTTTCAGTCTAAGAAATTGTGATTTTCCTCTTTTACAGCTTAATTTTGAAATAACTTATCACAACTTTCAGACATGTTCCCCTCAGAGTTCTACTTTCTTTCTGTATAATTTAGGTGGAAATGAGACAAGAAAATATGTCAGGGCTAGCCCTGTAGCCTAGTGATTAAGGGAGTCAAATCCTACATTGCTGACCAGGATTCAAAACCTGGCTTGACAAACACACTGGGCACATGTGCATGTTTGCCCAAAATCCCAATGGGATGCAAATGGAAGAAAAGAAATTATGGTGTGACCATGCCCCATTGAAGGTTCTCTCTCTTGCTCTCTCTCGTTCTCTCTCTCCCTCCCTCCCTCCCTCTCTAAGTGCATATGACCTCTGGCAATTCAAAAAAAGTTACATCAGAAATCTCTACCAAGCTTTGTGGGAATTTTTCCATCTGAAGTATGTTCTCCTGTTTTTTTCTTAAAAAGTAACGCGGGGGAGGGGGTGACCAGCAGATGGCATAATTGTTACTGCAGTTTGAGTCTCAGACTGGAAGCTTAAAACTCACGCCAGGCACAGGTGCATGGGTGCCTGCCCAAGATCCTGAGAGGAGAATGAAAGAGAAAGGATAATGGCATCATCACCTGGGGAGGGATGATTTCTCACTTTCTGCTTCTCTGTCTATCTAGTGAGCACCCACACCCTATAGCAAAAATCTCTCTTAAAAAAAAAAAAAGAAAAAAAGGCAATGGAGGCCCAGTTCATGGCAGGGTGGTCGAGATGGCTGGATTCTACATAGCTGACTGTGTAGTTTGGGTCCCTAACCCAGTGGCTTGAGAAGCATGCTGGGTGCAATGTGCATGCATGCCCAGAATCTTTCTATTATTATTATTATTTATACATTCAATTGCTATACATCATTTAGATTATAAAGAGACTTTACCCAGCATGATATATACTTCAGTCCAGCTAAGTTGAGAATACTATACACATCCTCATCAACAGATAATAAACCATATTTGTGTCCCACAAATGTCTTACTTCTCTATTTTTTCCCCAAATTTTCTTTCCTACACTCTTCCCCTCCCAGAATCTTGAGAGGAAGACAGAGGAGAGGGGATTGTGGCATGGCCATTCCCTCTAGGGGTTGATTTCTCACTTTCCCTCTGTCTCTTTTTCTATCTCTCTCTCTCTCTGGTGAGTGCATGCTCACTATGGCAAACACTTATAAATAAATAAATAAACAGCAAGCAATGAGAAGAGCATTTCCCCTCTTTATCTCTCTTCCACCCACTTCATCCTCACCCATGGTAGTTTCTTTCTATCTGGGCTAACAACATGAGAGTAAAATCAATACACAGAGCAGGGCAGAGCCAAAAGAAGAAAACAGAGGCTTAGTCCCTGGTGCATTGAGCCTGGAGCCCACTTGACCTGTAGACTCTTCTTAGGTGAGATAATAAATTAGCCTACATTGAATGGGGAGTTTTCTGTTACTTGCGACCAAAAACATCCTAACAGATACGAGGTCCCTATAGCAAAGAACAAAGTCTAGCAAAGGTTTTAGAACACAGATTTAACATGGTTACATGACTCTTCTTTCCTTGTCCTAACACACAGACTGACTGCTGTCAGCTTTATCTGTAGTATGATAGGAAGATTGGGGGCCAGCTGAAGGTGTGACGCTTAAGGCATTTGGATTCCATATGATCAACTATGAGGTTTGAGTCCTGGACCCAGGCAGCTTGGGAAAATGCACAGGGCACATGTATGTGCCAAAAGTCCAAGAGGAGAACACAGGCAAGGGGATTGCAGTGTGGCCATCCCCCCTTGGGGGTAGGGGAGTGATTTCTCTTTTTTTCTCTCTCTTTCCTCCCTCTCCCTCTACCACTTCCCTCCCCCTCCAGTGGGCACAGACACTCTATAGCCAAACTAAAAAAATTTTTAAAAAAAGATGGGAAGACGTATAGGTAGACATGCTTAGTTTGTATTAAACTCTTATCACTGTAATTATGCTAATGTTTGATGGCTTCAGTGGAGTATTCCATAAAACTGGCTGGTTGTAGAAGTGGGGATGAATCTTATTTTTCTTCAAGCAAAACTGGCACTGCTTATAGTCCCAAAGGCTGAAAAAGTCCTAAAAGATAAAACTAGAAGCTATAATAATTATTTCTAAGGGACTTAGATTATGGAGTAGAAGTATCTCTTGTTCAAGGCAAGAAGATTAGCAGTGAATAACTACATATGAATCATAGACTATGGGGGTAAAGAATGTTGTTTTTTGGCATGTAGGAGCTCTGGAAAAATACTCGATGAGACTGGGAACTGAATTCAATGACAGCCATCTTTCCTAAAACTCTCTATATTTTCCTGTTTGTGACTCACTTCCAACCCTTTCCAGGTCCTAAGTCTTTTACTAGGATTTTAAAATCAAGGCTAGAACCTGAATTTTACTAGGATTTTTCCCAATTCTGAGTATGCACTGGCACCTCTCTATGCACACTTCCACTAATTAACGGTTATGTTGGATACATAATTTTCTAAACATTTTCACCCTTGTTATCTTTCTTGATCCTCCCCATATCCCTATGAGATAAAAATTATCACTCTCATTTTATTAATCAATAAACTGAGGACAAGGGAAATTAAATACCTTTCCTGAAAGCATATAGCTAACAAACAGCAGAACTGAAAACAAGGTCTTCTAACTCCAAGTTCAAAGTTTCCACTTCATCTGGTCCTCTCCCTCCCCCCTCCCCGTTCCTATAGCTATAACAAATTTGAAGTTATGCTACTGATCGGCAGCAATTGGTTAGAAATAAGAAATCTTTGTATTCAAATGTAAACATGAATATTTGAAAAATTGCTAATTTGGGCCAAATGTTGAGCTTAAGATGATTGCCAACCTCTTACGTGTGCACAAAGTCCCTTAAACCAGTTGCTCTCATATAACATTTAGCTTAAGATGTAATACACAATGCTCATATAGTGTTTCCCATGTACAATGTTTTCCAGCTTCTAATTCACTTTAGGCCATCAAAAGAGAACATAAAATAACTCCAGAGCGCTAGACTTTTGCAATTACCTTGTGGAGAGGGAAAGGGAAGAGTGGGAAGAGTTTTTACAACAACAACAAAAAAAAAAAAAAAAAAAAAAACCAGAATCCTTATTAGTA
>NW_006205765.1:355690-369075 GCF_000334495.1 Tupaia belangeri chinensis
GGGAAAGTTTTTTAAAAAAAAAAAAAAAAAAAAAAAAAAAAAACCAGATTCCTTATTAGTCATGGTCTAAACATGACAACCCCCTGCCTCTCCAGCAAGACTCCCCCTAACTCACCTCCCAACCCACCACTGCAGCTGGCAGAGTCTGCTGCAGACATTTTTCTGCCTGGCAATTCATCTACAGACTTGAGCAGGGAACCCACATTTATACAAGCTGAACTGGTCCCATGGCCTTAGGGGCAGAGTACCACCCAGGAAGGCTGGAACGAAGCATGTGAGAGTATCCAGCTGCAGTTCCAGCCCATGGCCATGGCACTTGGCCACCTATGGCCCACCAAGAAATGGAACCAACATCAAGCTCCCTCTATACATAAAAGCCTCCTTCCACTTCCAAGAGCTCACAGGTGAGCTTAATAAGGTCACCTTGACTATTCCCCACTCACTTCCCACCCCTAGTAGCCTTTGTTTATCCAACTTGACCGCAGTCAGAAGAAGCTGGTGAATGAGGTGACAAAGGTTCCCCTCCCAACAGAGCTGGCAGAAAGTGGAGCAGCCACAGCCTATAGCTCAATGGGAAAGGAGTGTGTGGTTTTTCAGATGCAGGAAGGGGTCCTTTGCCTTTCTTCAACAGCTTTTGCATTTCCCCAGCAACTGTTCAGCTCCTGAAATGTAATAGGATAAAGCCTTTATTGAAGATAAAAGTAAAATAAAAACACCCAAGATACCTTTGACAGGGTTACCCCTCTTTCTCTGTCTCCCTCTCTTTTACTCACAACCTGACTCCAAGTACCAAACTGTACTTTTCTTCATAAGAAGTCACAGTCCAATTTCTCTCCACATCCCCCTACTTTACCTCCCCTGTTCCTCAAACCAAAACATTACCCTCAGGCATCTAATAATGATTGCTCACGAATTTAACCCCCAACAGAGGCCTGGGCTCCAGATGCAAATAGTTCAGTGCAACACGGTAAAAACCTTTTCATACCCTTTTCCCAGGAGGACAGATACATTCCATACAATCAAGGTTTTAGGCCTTGGCTTCATGTACAAGCACCAAAGAACTTGGTTCGAGTTTATGTTTCCATATCTATGATGTCTTAAATTCTTGGAAACACACTCTAAGATGGAAAGTTGCCTGCTGAAGGTTTGTTGAGAACTGTCAGGGTATAAGAAGCGAGGCAGGCAAGACTGGGAAGAGGGAAAAACTGGCCCACAATGTGGTTGCCAGGGAGACTTTAGCAAACTGATAGAGGGACTCTGATGCTATAATGGCCCCTCATAGATGTCCCAAATTGAAATAAGAGACCAGGTCTTTCATCTCCCATCAGCCAGCTAGTGGTTTTCCTTTAGGAGCAGGTATATGCCTTGTGTGAGGCATCTCTGTGGCTCAACTCAATTTCCACTGAGAGAGCTGTGAGCCATTATCAGCCAATATTCCCAGAAGCTATGGATGGATGTGTCAGTTCTGAAGAGGGATCTAGACTAACTAAAATTCTACCCATTATAGCCTACCCCGTGTGCTCAGATCCACTTGTTTTTGTTTTTGTTGTTGTTGGAAACTTACCCTATCAAAAGAAAAGTCTTTCTAGGAGTCTGGTTGATTTTGGTTTCCAGAGCAAACACTATACACAATCTTGTACAAAGAATTCTTGTGGCTAGAGTTGACGTCAGCTCTTTACCTGCCCATTGTAACCATTTCAACTACCTTGATTCAGTCACCCAGCCTCTGTCCTTTCAGGATCCTAGCATCCCCATTGATATCAGAAGTCCTGTTTTATAACGTCTTCTGCCATCATTCTCAACCTACAGGAGCCAGTCCCTACTGAGATTCTTATCAACAATAAATCCCCCCAACCCCAGGATTACCTGAGGAATTTGGTCAGCTGGTGGATATTCCAGTCTTATTTAGTATATCCTCTGCAACATACCCACTTTCCGGGGCCTTTTGATCCTTCCTCTGTCATCTGTCATTTCATCTACATCCCTCAGTCTTAGCGTGGTTGGGCCTTTACTTTATCCAAGCTTCTGAGAGCCATTCTAGAAGCATATGAGTACCACCGCCTATAATCCCTGCTAGTATGTTAAATTATGAATCACAAAGTTCCATACTGGTAAGCTCTCCCCTATGGGAATTTATCATCATTCCCCATCATTCCTCAAGGCCCAATCCCATGTGTATTGACTGTCCCAGCTCCTGCTGATACATGTTGACTAAGTCCTAAAACTCCTTTGATATAAAGTTCCTCTCCTCTCTTAGCATGCCAAGCTTCTCCTCAACCTGGTTATGATATAATTCAACCCTAGTAATTGGTTGAATGGTAAAAAGGGGAAGTGAAGGTAGATCCTAAGAAAACAACACACTGTCTTTTAAGTCATCTTGTCTTATATGTTGTCAGCCTCAGTTGAGCTGTCTTCATGATCTTCATGCAAGGTGGGAGACTATTATTTTCTAACAAGGGAAATGGGCCTCTTCTGCAGGTCCCTCAGGTTTGAAAAACTCTGGGAATTCAGAGTTCTCAAGTGGTCTACCCAGATACTCTTATTCAAAGTAACATGTCTTTTCCTAAATCCTAAGCCTTGGCATAAGGGACCTACCAAGGCTTGAGAATTTAATCTTCTCTGAAGCCCCACCACTTTTAAGAATAAGTGCTTTATGCTGTCTAATTCTTTTCTTTAACAGATAATAGTAATTTTCATTATTATTTTTATGCTTTTATGTAATTACTATATATCTTTGTGGGGTACAGTATGGTCTGTCAAAGTATGCATATAGTGTACAATAATCAAATCAAGGACATTGCCTGCCTTTTAAGTGTAGGAGATTAAGAATTCCTCAGGCTTTCACATTTTACCTTAAAATAATGATTGGCTATCCTAAGCCTTTCATTTGTTGCTCTTCAAGGAATTAGTGGCACTCACAACAGTCTCTCTCTTCCACGGTCCTTGAAGTTGCCACTTTCCTCATATCGCTCAATAGTCAAAGATATTGTACTAGCCCCCCTTCCTCTAGATCCTATTCCATTAGTGAAACTATTCACCATTAGTGAAAGTTTTAACAACTGCTCTGCCTCAGTCAGCTAGAGGCTGTCCCACCAGTGATGGATATCACCAGCCATCAGTAAATGGTGATTCATGTTCAAATTCCATTTTAGAGTCAGATTCCTAAGACAACAACTAGTACTAATTATATTATTTTTCGATTCAGTTGTCAAAAATAATCTCTAAGATGGAGAGTTGTACACTAAAGATTTATGGGGTTGTGCTGACAGGAGATAAGGCTGTAAAAAATTAATTAAATAAAATTTAAAATTTTTAAATGTAGGATTGGGCAGAGACCTCAACCAATCCTACAGAGGACTATAATGGCCCTTGAGAGATGTCCCAAATTGAATTAAAAGCCCCATACTTTTGTATCTAATATCAGTCAGTCATTGATTATGGGCAGCTCTCAAGAGAGAGAGATGGTCATAATCTTAGGTGGTCACCTTTTGTGGGGTTGGACAATTTTTAGTAATAGATACAGCTGTATACTGTCATGTGCCATTTACTTAGCCAGTAGCACGGATACATGGGTAAGGTGGGTATATCAGTCCAGAAACTAGGATCTGAACACAGCACTACAATAGCCATTACAGATGGATATCACACACATCCAAGACCAGTAAAATTGTCCCAGAACTCCTGGAGAAATTTGTTTCTGGTTCTCCAGACTTTGATCAACATCCATCAGTCATATTGGTCACATATTGACACTTAGAACATTCCTATTGTTGCCTTTATCTGAAAACCCTTTTCTCTTTGGGGCTTCATATGTTTAGTCCTTCTTCACTTTAGATTGGGACTAGGTATAATTCTAACTCTGCCAAATTTCTGTGTGATCTTACATAAGCACTTTATCCTTTAGGGCTTCAATTTATAATCTATAAATTAGGGACTGAATATTATATCCTCTCAGATTCCTCCCAGTTCAAGTGGTCATTATTTTTTTTCATGGTCGTCCTCAACCCTAAAGTAGATGAGCTCATGGCTTCCTTAAAATGGTGTCAGTTTCTATGCCAACAACTTTCTATGGAGAACTTTCAGGTGAAAAGAAAATCAGCTTGTAAAACAGATGACTGAGCATTTCTCAAAATAAACATTTGCAAAAGCTGAGTTAGACAGGGAATTGCCTGGAGTTATGAGCTTCAAATGCAGCATTAAAACTCCTAATGGACTTGGAGATTCATTTGGAGATTTAGTATTTATTAATATCCCCACTGATTCTATTTTCAATTCCAAACTCAATGCAAATGCTATTTTTACCAGCATATTTATTACATTCATTGAATGGCATGAAGGCGTTTCATAGAATTACACAGAAATGTCCTGAAGTTGCGTTTAGGGATTGCTATTTTTATTCTGTAGAATTAATTGAACCTGCTACTATGTATGTAATTTATGCAAAGCACAAAGACAGCAAGTTGCTAAACAAAAGTGTATGGTGCATAATATTAAGAATCACTCTCTCTAATGTCATAGAATATAGGCTATCAAAATGATCTCTCTCCCCTAAAAATAATAGCTGAATTTTATTTATAGTTGCAAATTACATATATTTAGATCTATGGAAGCCTATAAATACGGAGAGATACAGCAATTTTCTCTACTAGCATTAGCAGATAAAGTTACTTAAGTCAATATTTTGGTAATTTAAGCATTGATAACCAGCTCTTGAATATATTAATGATGATCCATTTCACTACACATCATTATCTGGATCAATTTGTCTGCCCCGTCTTTATATAGATCTAACTGGCTCAACTTCCATTCACAGATGTAAGGTATGATCAGTACACATTACTTTCTAGTACTTCCGCCCTCAAATATTGATTTTTAATTTTTTTGTCAAACAAAGCATGTACTCTCATTTTGTGCCACCAGGATGCACACACACACACACACCCTCTAAGTAAGAGCCATTGCATATAATTTCTCAAAAATGTAGGAGCAGCTTTTATGCATGAACATCAGTATTTTTTAAAGTTACTTTTGCTTCAAAAAATAAAGTCTGGGTCAGAATATGGCATAGTGGTTACATCGCTGGACTTCCACATGGCTGAATACGGTTCAAGTCCCAGACTGCTGACTTGAAACTCATGCCAGGTGTGAGTACATGCATGCCCAAGATTCCAGGAAAAGAACAGAGGAGAAGATATTGCAGTGTGGCTGTACCCCCTGTGGGGTGATTTCTCACTTTCCCTCTCACTTTCTCTCACTTTCTCTCTCTCTCTCTCTCTCTCTCTCTCACGCGCGCGCACACACACAAACACAAGCACCCTATGGCAAAAGCCTCTACCCTCCCAAAAAAGACTATAGCTGTGGTTTGCTTAAGTAAAGCGGTTTGTATAAGAAAAGTTATGGTAATAACCCAGAATCTAAAGGAGGAATAATGTGACACAGAAAGTAAAGGTGCCACAGTGTCTCCTGTCTCTCTGCCGAGATCAACAACTGACATCTGCTGAGTATTAGCTGTGACTGGCACTGTCCCACACATTTCAAAAGTGCTTTCTCACTTGTGTCCTCAAAACATGTCCCCAGATAGGTGTCACTATCCCACTTTAAGGATAAGGAAACTGGAGAAAGTGAAGTATCTTGCCAAGAGTTACAAAACTCATGAGTGGCAGAACCAAGACTCCAAACTACCTCCATGTGCTGCCTTCTTTCCAGAGCATGGCCATGACATGAAAGCTCTGTCAACTGCCATTCCACCTGTGTTATCATTTCAAAGTTCAGACTCACTCATCAGGGAGCAGAGTGAACTATACAACTATGGCCCAAGGGAATAATCCTATATATTACAAATTGGTACCAAAGAAAGAGAAATTCTTGTAAACGAATACAGTGGTAGATTAGATTGTCATTTGACAACCATTCACTTTATTCTCTCATCTCCAAGAGGAAAGAGTATGTCCCTGCCCATCAATTCAGAACTTGGCCATGAGAATTACTGTCACCGCAAGGTGACTGGAAATTGTGTCTCTGCCCCTTGACTATGGATTCAGTCATGTGATTTGCTTGACCAATGGCATTTGAGTGGATAAGACGCAGAAGCTTGAGATGTGCTTATATAGTTAGACTTCTCATGCTTTGTCACTGCCAAAGAAGAACAGGTCCTGAAAAGCCTGCTGATCTCAGAAGAATGAGAACTCCTGAAATTAAAATGAAAAGCCTATAGCCGAGAATCCAGCCCAACTAGCCCAGCTTAACCCAACATAGCTTGGACACAGTGATAAATACATGGTACTGTTTGAGATTTTATTATTATTTATTATACAAGGATATGATTGAAATAATCAAATATAATACTTCATTTATTAATTTTGTTATGCATATATACCTTAAGATATGTAAAATAATATAAGTGCTTTTTCCATTTTAACATTTCAGGGAAAAAAATTGAGTTAAAATGCTCACAAACAACTTAGACAGTAATATGTTTGTGTTACACAGTCTTCCAGAGTGTAGCATTATCTATTTAGGTTATATAAAGAATTGAACTGCTGGGCCAGCAGGTGGCATGGTGCTTAATAAGGCACTAGACTCTCACATGGTCAATCATGGTTTGAGTTCTGGATCTACGGTTTAAAAACCATGCCGGGCCGCATGAGTACCTGCCCAAAATCCCAAGAGAAGAAGGAGGATAAAGGATTGTGGTATGGCCATCCCCTCTTGGGGTGGGGGGTGACTTCCCAGTTTCTCTCTCTGGTAAGCACATGTGCACTATAGCCAAAACTTAAAAATGAAGAAAAAAAAAAAAGAATTGAATGGTTAAATTTGTGATTTTATTCCAATCCACAAGTACTCAGGGTGGATTAGGGGTTTTGGAGGTTGTTTGTTTTCCATTCATTGCAATTTCTACAATATGACATCTTTAAAAAAAATTTTTTTGAGAGAGAGATTTTTGCTATAGGGCACGTGTGCTCACCAGAGAGACAGAGAGATAGAGAGAGACAGAATGTGAGAAATCACTCTCCAGGGAGATGTCCACACTGCAATCCCTTTTTCTCTATTCTCCTCTTAGAATCTTGGGTGTCCACACACATGAACTTGGTGTTGAGTTTTAAGCTTCCAGGTCAAGAACTCGAACTGCAGTCAACTATGTGGGAGTCCAGTGATGTAACTATTATGGCATCTGCTGATCCCTCAATTTACTTTTTGAAAAGCCTGGTTGATGGTGACATGTGATGCTTTTAATTATGCAACTATGACCTCAAGATTGATTACTAAATTGTGTTAAATTTTTCCCTCCTTTTTTTTTTTTAGAGGTTTTTGCTGTAAGGTTTGTTTTTTGCTCACCAGAGAAATAGAAAGCGAGAAATCACCCCCAGGCTGGATGGCCATGCTGCAATCCCTTCTCCTCCATTCTCCTCTCAGGATCTTAGGCATACATGCACATGCACCCAGCATGAGTTTAAGCCACCAGGTCTGGGACTCGAATCATGGTCGACTACATCAGAGTCCAGCAACATAGGCATTACACAAACTGCTGGTCTCCTTCCCTCCTTTTTTTTTAAACTAGCAGTAATCAAAAGTATTTCAAGATAATGTGTCTTAATCAAACTATTCTCTACCAGTCAGTGACATAATCTTTCTCCAATTACTTGGTGAGTTTGTCACAAAGCTCAGTTGAAGAGTCCTAGCATGGTCCATATGGTCAACAACTTCTGTAAGATATGCAAAAATAAGATATTATTGCAAAGCATTGAGTCCAGCAAGCCTTTGTATTCTAACTTATTATCCATTGAGCTTTATTACTTGTGTTAGGTGTTTTGGGGGCATTTTAGAGATCTGGCTAAGGAGAAGTTGAGTTGAGATGTATATAATTTGAGGTCAGTGGGATGTATTTTGGTGACACATAGTCACTTGGATACATAACAGAATTATTGTTAGCTGTCCTGGTATAAGAATGACTTTTAGGTACACCCTTAACTCACTTGGTCCAAGGATCAGGGCCAGAGGTAATAACAAAATATTCACAGGTCAGGACCAGCAGGTGGCGCGGTGGTTAAGGCACTGGACACTCCCACATGGCCGACCAGGGTTCAAGTCCTGAATCTGGTGGCTTGCTTTCTCACTTCCTCTCTCTCTCACTCTCACCCTCTGTCTCTCTCTGGTCAAACTAAAAAATAAATGAATGAATAAATAAAATAAAATAAATAATTATAAAAAAAATATTCACAGGTCTATGATATCCAACATGGAACTATGTGAGTATTGGAGAATAATGGTTTGAAATGTGAAGAACCAGAAGCCAGTCTGTGTAAAATTCTTCCAATCATCAGAGATTTAAAATAGTTAAGTAGAAGATTTGGTTCCTATTAATGCCTAGTAAAAACAGAAGTTCTCTCTTATTGAGGAAATATATACAATAAGGTAGCATATACAATAATAACTGAACCATTTTTTGTGTGTTTTATGGGAAACATGTGAAATAAGTTTATCGGAATTCCTGGATCTATTGGAGGGAAACCAGTAGCAGTATCACAAACTGAGAACATCATCTGTAACAGCTCAATTACAAATGAAATTCGCTAGAGGTTTTCTCAAACCTGACAGCCAACCTGAATATAAATGACATTACCAAGAACAAATTATGAAGTTCAAAGGAACTTTTCTAAACTATTTATGATTTTTTAAAATTCCAACAACCTGAGTTATCTTTATATTCTTGTTATAGAAAATGATACCATTGAATCATTGTCATGTGATGACATTTTTTTCCTGAATTTTGTAATATATGTAACATTCAGCAACTTATAAAAATACTTCCCTTCTCATTCTAAGTATTTGTTCACCTTTGAGCACATTTTATATTCTTTTTCTTAAAGTAGGTCTCTGAAAATCAATTTCTAAATTATTTATTAAAATCAGTGATAATCATAATGGAGTTTGAGACTCAATGCAGCTTTGTACTCTAGTCAACTCTTGGTATACATAGCAGAGACACCCAAGGCTGCATGTATGTAAACATGCTTCACACACAAACTCTTCTCTCCTTATCACTCATGCATCACAGACTCAATAGTCACACAATGGGAGTGTGTAAATCTGAGAAGGAGTAGAACAGGAGGAAACTTTACTATCAGAGTGCAAATCCTGGCTCCTCAATTCTCTAGTTGTGTAATTCTGAGTAAATTAATTAATCTTTGAGAATAATTAGAGCACATTTTAAGAGGCTATTTATTGAATGAGTTAATTAACATAGAATGTATAGATCAATACCTAGTACATGGTGATAAACTCTCAATAAAGGTTAGCTCTTATTACATTATTGTAGCTGTGAGACTATTATGGCATCTGCTGATCCCTCAATTTACTTTTTGAAAAGCCTGGTTGATGGTGACATGTGATGCTTTTAATTATGCAACTATGACCTCAAGATTGATTACTAAATTGTGTTAAATTTTTCCCTCCTTTTTTTTTTTTAGAGGTTTTTGCTGTAAGGTTTGTTTTTTGCTCACCAGAGAAATAGAAAGCGAGAAATCACCCCCAGGCTGGATGGCCATGCTGCAATCCCTTCTCCTCCATTCTCCTCTCAGGATCTTAGGCATACATGCACATGCACCCAGCATGAGTTTAAGCCACCAGGTCTGGGACTCGAATCATGGTCGACTACATCAGAGTCCAGCAACATAGGCATTACACAAACTGCTGGTCTCCTTCCCTCCTTTTTTTTTAAACTAGCAGTAATCAAAAGTATTTCAAGATAATGTGTCTTAATCAAACTATTCTCTACCAGTCAGTGACATAATCTTTCTCCAATTACTTGGTGAGTTTGTCACAAAGCTCAGTTGAAGAGTCCTAGCATGGTCCATATGGTCAACAACTTCTGTAAGATATGCAAAAATAAGATATTATTGCAAAGCATTGAGTCCAGCAAGCCTTTGTATTCTAACTTATTATCCATTGAGCTTTATTACTTGTGTTAGGTGTTTTGGGGGCATTTTAGAGATCTGGCTAAGGAGAAGTTGAGTTGAGATGTATATAATTTGAGGTCAGTGGGATGTATTTTGGTGACACATAGTCACTTGGATACATAACAGAATTATTGTTAGCTGTCCTGGTATAAGAATGACTTTTAGGTACACCCTTAACTCACTTGGTCCAAGGATCAGGGCCAGAGGTAATAACAAAATATTCACAGGTCAGGACCAGCAGGTGGCGCGGTGGTTAAGGCACTGGACACTCCCACATGGCCGACCAGGGTTCAAGTCCTGAATCTGGTGGCTTGCTTTCTCACTTCCTCTCTCTCTCACTCTCACCCTCTGTCTCTCTCTGGTCAAACTAAAAAATAAATGAATGAATAAATAAAATAAAATAAATAATTATAAAAAAAATATTCACAGGTCTATGATATCCAACATGGAACTATGTGAGTATTGGAGAATAATGGTTTGAAATGTGAAGAACCAGAAGCCAGTCTGTGTAAAATTCTTCCAATCATCAGAGATTTAAAATAGTTAAGTAGAAGATTTGGTTCCTATTAATGCCTAGTAAAAACAGAAGTTCTCTCTTATTGAGGAAATATATACAATAAGGTAGCATATACAATAATAACTGAACCATTTTTTGTGTGTTTTATGGGAAACATGTGAAATAAGTTTATCGGAATTCCTGGATCTATTGGAGGGAAACCAGTAGCAGTATCACAAACTGAGAACATCATCTGTAACAGCTCAATTACAAATGAAATTCGCTAGAGGTTTTCTCAAACCTGACAGCCAACCTGAATATAAATGACATTACCAAGAACAAATTATGAAGTTCAAAGGAACTTTTCTAAACTATTTATGATTTTTTAAAATTCCAACAACCTGAGTTATCTTTATATTCTTGTTATAGAAAATGATACCATTGAATCATTGTCATGTGATGACATTTTTTTCCTGAATTTTGTAATATATGTAACATTCAGCAACTTATAAAAATACTTCCCTTCTCATTCTAAGTATTTGTTCACCTTTGAGCACATTTTATATTCTTTTTCTTAAAGTAGGTCTCTGAAAATCAATTTCTAAATTATTTATTAAAATCAGTGATAATCATAATGGAGTTTGAGACTCAATGCAGCTTTGTACTCTAGTCAACTCTTGGTATACATAGCAGAGACACCCAAGGCTGCATGTATGTAAACATGCTTCACACACAAACTCTTCTCTCCTTATCACTCATGCATCACAGACTCAATAGTCACACAATGGGAGTGTGTAAATCTGAGAAGGAGTAGAACAGGAGGAAACTTTACTATCAGAGTGCAAATCCTGGCTCCTCAATTCTCTAGTTGTGTAATTCTGAGTAAATTAATTAATCTTTGAGAATAATTAGAGCACATTTTAAGAGGCTATTTATTGAATGAGTTAATTAACATAGAATGTATAGATCAATACCTAGTACATGGTGATAAACTCTCAATAAAGGTTAGCTCTTATTACATTATTGTAGCTGTGAGTCCCACTGGCCAGGCTCTAAGTTCATTTAATTCTCATAACCAGCCTTATCATTTGCAGGCTGCAAAAGACAAAGTAAGTTCCATAGAGCTTCAAAAATTTGCTCAAAACCTTATCACATTTTCTAGCTATTACAAGGAGTCTTTTAAAAGGTCATGGGAAAATGTGTATTGATGATGATGTACACGGTAATATCTTTGACTTGATTGATATGCACAGGATGCATGCCAGGAAAAAACATGTTGCATGCTATAAAAATGTACAATGATTAAATGTAAGTAAAAAGGAAAAAACTATGAATAAATTTTAAAAGTTTGTTGCACCAGAGTGAACTTATACTTTTTTATTAATTTTTATATTATTATTATTTATACATTCAATTGATATACATCATTTAGATTGTAAAGAGAATTTACCAAGCATGAAATACACCTCGGACCACTCCAGTTCAAAATACTATACACATCATCAACAAGTAATAAACCATTTTGGGGGTCCACAAATATTTTACCTATTTTTTCTCCCACATTTCCTTCCCTATACTCTTCCCTTCTCCCACTCTTCTTCCACTTTGTGCCCAGTGTTCATAACTATTTTCAATGCTTTTATCTCCTCCAATCTTTCAGCCTCTACCATAGAGTGCAGACAGTCAGTATATGTTAAGTGGAGAAATACAATGTCTGTCTTTCATAGCCTAACTTATTTCAGTAAGTATAAATGCATATTCATCCACTTTCTATCAAATGCCAGGGAACTGTTTTTTATGGCTGAATAATATTCCATGGAGTATATGTGCCACATTTTTCAGTCCATTTATCTATTCATAAACATTTGGGTTGGTTTAGCAACTGTGAATAATGCCACAATAAACATAGATGTGCAAGCAATTTTTCAACTGAGCATTCTCCTGTCCTTTGGGTAGATACCCAGGAGTGGAATCGCTGGATCATATGGTAGTTCTATTTGAAGATCTTTGAGGAACCTCCATATTGTCCTCCACAGTGGCTGAACCAATTTATATTCCAACCAACAGTGTAGGAGAGTTCCCCTTTCACCACATCCCCACCAGCATTTATCTAAACTTTTTGTCATTTTAATCTTCACCATTTGACTGGGGTTAAGTGGTATCTCATCATGGTTTTGATCTGCATCTTCCTTATGTTGAGGAATGTTGAGCATTTTGCATATGCTTTTTGGCTGTTCATATATCTTCCTTAGAGGGTTGTTTATTCAGCACGTTTTCCCATCTTTTCATTGGGTTACTCATTTTTTTCCAGGTAATCCACTTCATTTCCATGTATATTCTGGTTACCAGTCCCTTATCTGAGGTACAGTTTGCAAAAATTTTCTCCCCTTCCAAGGGTTGTTGATTCACACTAATTACTGTGTCCTTGGCTGTGCAGAAACTTCTTAATCAGATGTGATCCCATTTCTGTATTTGGGGGATTATTGCCTGTGTTTTGTGGGTCTTACATAAGAAGTTTTTTGCCTATACCAATGTCTTCCAGAGTTTCCCCCGTGTTTTCCACCAGTACTTTTATAGTTTGAAGTCTTGGTTTAGAACTTTGATCCACTTCAAGTTGATTTTTGTTAATAGAGAGGGAGAGGGATTCAGATTCATCTTTCTGCAGGTGGATACCCAGCTTTTTCAGCACCATTTGCTGAAGATGTTTTCCTTTTCCCACTGAACTTACAGGTTCTCTTTGTCAACAGTCAGTTGGTTGTGGGACCAGCAGTTAGTGTAATGGCTATGTCGCTGGACTCCCACGTAGTCAACCACAGTTCACGTCCCGGACCTGGTGGCTAAAAACTCATGCCGGGTGCATGTGCGTGCATGCCCAAGATCCCAAGAGGAGAATGGAGGAGAAGGGATTGTGGCATGGCCATTCCCCTGGGGGG
>NW_006205765.1:369115-376018 GCF_000334495.1 Tupaia belangeri chinensis
GTTCACAACAAAAAAAAAAAAAAAAAAAAAAAAAAAAAAAAAAAAACCTCTTCAAAACAAAAATAGGTTGTATGTTTTGGGGTTTATTTCTAGGGTCTCTATTCTATTCTATTGATCCTCATGTCTGTTTTTGTGCCAATACCATGCTGTTTTGATTATCACAGCTTTGTAATATATTTTAGAGTCAGGAAGTTAGGTGCCATCCATTCCCCTCTTTTTGCATTGGATTGCTTTGGCAATACAGGGTCTTTTAGAATTCCAAATGAATTCTATGACTGTCTTTTCTAGATTTGTGAGGAATGTCTCTTGTAATTATATAGGGATTACATTAAATATAAAGTTTTATTTGAGTAGAATTGCTATTTTAATTAAATTAATTCTTCTAATTCAGGAACATGGGAAAATGTTTCTGTGTCATTTTCTATTTCTTTTTTAAGATTTTCATAGTTTTCCTTGTAGTGGTCTTTAACTTCCTTGTTTAGATTTATTCCTTGGTATCTTATACTTTTTGTGGCTATGGTAAATGTGATTATTTTCTTCAGTTCTACGTCTATCTAATTATTGTTTGCATATACAAATGTTACAGATTTTTGTAAGTTTATTTTATATCCTGCCACTTTACTGTATTCATTTATTACTTTAAAAAGTTTTTTCATGGATACCATTGGGTCATCTATGTAGATAATCATGTCATGTGCAAAGAGAGGTAATTTCAACTCTTTGCCCTATTGGAACACCTTTTATTTCATTTTCTTGTCTAATCACATTGGCTAGGACTTCCAGTACTATACTGAATAGGACTGGAAAGTGTGAGAAGCCTATTACCGTGCCAGTTTTTAGTGGAAAAACTTTCAGCTTTTCCCCATTCAGTGTAATGTTACCTATAGGCTTTTTATAGATGGCTTTTATTATGCTGAGAAACAATCTTTCTATGCTGAGAAACTATCCTTCTATCCTGATTTTACTAAAAGACTTAATCATGAAGGAATGTTGTATTTTTGTCAAACACTTTTTCTGCATCGATTGAAATAATCATATGGTTTTATCTTTCTTTCTTTTAGTGGTGTATTATGTTTATGGTTTTGCATATGTTGAGCCAATTTGTATCCCTGATAAAAAGCCTACCTGTTCATGATAAATAATATTTTTATATGCTGGTAGATATGATTTGCAAGTATCTTCTTAAGGATTTTTGCCTTTATATTCATCAGAGGTATCAGTCTGTAGTTTTCCTTTCTTGTTGTATCCTTTTCAGTTTTGGAAATGAGAGTGAAGGAGGCTTCATAGAATAAATTCAGGAGGGTTCCTTCCTTTTGGATCTTTAGAGATAGTTTGAGTAGAATGTGGGTTATCTCTTCTTTAAAAGTTTTGTACAATTCAGAAGTGAAGCCATCAGGACCTGGACTTTTCCTTGTTGGGAGGCTATTCAGTCTCATTGCTTGTTATGGGTCTATTCAGGCTTTCTATGTCCTGCTGACTCCAGTTGAGTAGATTATATGTGCCCAGGAATTTGTCCATCTCATCCAGGTTTTCTTGTTTGTTGGTGTATAGACAATTACAGCATTCTCTAATGATGTTTTGGATTTCTATTATATCTGTTTTAATATTGTCTGTTTCATTGCTAATTTGATTTATCTGGTTCCTTTCTCTCCCCTTAATTAGTCTAGCTAATGGTGTGTCAATCTTGATTATCTTTTCAAAGAACCAGCTTTTGCTTTCATTTATTTGCCATATAGTTTATTTATTTTCTATTTCATTTATTTCTGCTTGAATCTTTATTATTTTTTTTCTCCTGGCATTTTTTGGATTTGTTGCTGTTGTCTTTCCATTTCCCTGAGACACGATGTTAGGTTGTCCTTTTCTGTCTTTCCATCTTTATCTTATACACACTCATTGCTGTGAACTTCCCTCTTATGACTGCTTTTGCAGTTCCCATACATGATGGCAACTCATGCCCTCATTATCATTTATGTCCATGAATCTTTTTATTTCAGTGTTAATCTCTTCAGTAGTCATAAAGTCATTCAGGAATAGGTTATTTAGCTTCTATGTATTTGTGTATTTTTGAGGGCTTTTCCTGAGATCAGTATCAAGTTTAATTCTATCATGGTTGGAGAAGATGATGGATATAGTTTCTGTGCCTTTGAATCGGCCCTATTATGTGATCAATCTCTGAGAAGGTACCATGTTGGAGTGAGAAAAATGCGTATTTTGTGGATTTGGGGTAAAAATTTCTATAGATGTTTGTTAAGTCCATCTGATTTATGGTAACATTTACATCCTGAATCTCTGCTTATTTTTTCTCTTGTTAATCTGCCTAAAGGAGATAATGGGGTGTTGATATCCCCAGCAATTAGTGTGTTACAGTCTATCTCTCCTTTTAAATCTAGCAGTCTTTTCTTCACATGTTTGGGTGCTCCTGCATTGGATACATAGATATTTATAAGCATTATATCCTCCTGATGAATTAGTTCTTTTCCTATTATATAATGCCCTTCTTTGTTTCTTCTTACAGTTTTTGTCTTAAAGCCTATTTTGTTTGAAATCAGTATAGTGACTCCTGCTCTTTTTTGGTTTCTATTTGCATGGAATACCTTTATCCAGCCCTTCACTTTTAGTCTATGTATGTCTTTATCCTTGAGATGGGTTTCTTGTAAGCAGCAGAAGGAGGAATTCTGATTTTCGATACATTCAGCCAGGCTGTGTCTCTTGATTGGATAACTTAACCCATTAATATTCAGTGTTATTATAGATATTTCCAGACTTGTCCCTACCATTAAGTTGGCCATATTCTTGGGGTTTTTTTGTTCTTTTATTTCTGTCTGTCTGTATTTAGTTTTCCTGGTATAGTAGTCCCTTCATAACTTCTTGAAGAGCTGGGCTGGAGTTAGTAAATTCTTTAAGGTTTTGTGTATATGAGAATGTTCTTATCTTTTTTTCCCACATGAAGGATATTCTTGCCTGGTGGAGCAATCTTGGTTGAAATAGGTTTACATTTAACACTTTGAATATATTTCCCCATTCTTTTCTTGCTGGCATTGTTTCCGATGAGAGGTCTGGTATTAGCTTGATGGGATAGTCTCAGTAAGTAGCTTGATGTTTCTCTCTTGCCAATTTTAGTATCCTGTCTTTGTCTGTGATTTTGACCAATCTGGCTATGATGTGCCATGGAGAGGATCTTTTTGGAATGATTCTATTTGAGGCTCTTTGTATTTCTTGGGTCTGAACATCTGAGTGTTTCTCTAGATTTTAAAAGTTTTCTTTCAGGATTCCATGGAATCCTTATTAGCTCTTCCCATTCCAAGATACCAGTTATTCATATGTCTGGGCATCTAATGGTATCTAGTATTTCTCATATTTTGTCCTCTTTTGGGGGGCTATTTTTTAGTCTTTTTGGTGACTTTTTTCTAGGTCAGAGGTTTTGTCTTCTACCTCCAAGATTTAATCTTCTGCACGATCTAATCTGCTTTTAATACTTTCAAGGAAGGCTTTGATTTCCTGTATTACAGTCTTCATCTCTAACAGTTCCATTTGATTCTTTTCTGTAGTGTCTAATTCTTCTTTCATATCATGGAAGAACTTCCTCATCTCTTAGAGTTCAATGTCTCTTTTCTTTTGCATTTATAAAGTTTAGTCACCATAAAAATTCTATTTTTTTCTGACATTTCATTAATATCACACAATCTTTCCATATTTGGAAACAAGTTACTGCATTCCCTTGCTGGAGATGTATTACTTGGTTCTCTCATCCTTGAGGCTCTTCGACTTTTAGTCATTTGGCAATGTTTTTACCTTTAGCTAATTTGTTGGAGAATATATCTGTGTCTGTGAGCTCATGTGTTTCCCTTTACTGTGAAATAATTCTGTGCTTATTTCTCCCTTCTACTGTGTTTTCCAATGTGGTAATCACAGGAGGAGTTTTGAGATCAGATTTATAAAGAGGAGTTTCTCTCTTTTTGCAACCAGTTCAGTGGAAGGGGTGAAGAATTTTCTGAGCCTCACATTATTCAGATGTTTGGCTACTATGCATCTAGACCTGTCTAGGCAGTGGGTGAGGGCTGAGAAGCAAAATGAGAAATAAGGTAAAAGAAAAAGAAAGAAAACAGAAATAGAAAGAGAAAGCAAAGAAAAAAGAAAGAACGAAACAAAAACAACAGGATAAAGGAAGAAACACATCACAAAAAAATACATTTAAGTTAAAAATGAAAACTGTGCGGCATGCAAGCATGCCACCCAAAAAGGGCAGCTGATGGAGATGCCTGCCAGTATTCTGTCCTATGTGGGGAAAGAAGAGACAAATTAGCAAGAGAAAGTGCAAGAGAAAATACAAGGGGAAAAACTGGTATTTTTTTTTTAAGTTAGAAAAGATAGAGTATAGGGGACCAGCAGGTGGTGTGGTGGTTAAGGTGCTGGATACTCCCACATGGCCAACCAAGGTTTGAGTCCTGGACATGGTAGCTTGCTTTCTCGGATCTGGAAGAAGGGGGTGCTCCCTGATTGGGGGCTTCACAGCAGTGATGCTGGGCCCAGAAAAGAGCAGCACATACAGAGATAGAGATGCTTGCAAGTATTTTGTTCTTTTCTAGCTTCTGGGGTCTGGAAGAGGTGGACCTAGCTGTGGCTTCACAGTGACAATGCTGGGCCCAGAAAAAGGCAGCATAGGCAGAGATGGAGATGTCTGCAAGTATTCCCAATAAACTCATTTTAATTTCATTTTTCCGTGAACTTTTTGAAGTCTCCTTGTATGAATAAAAGAGGGAAAATTCAAGTACATGAAGACCTGACTTTAACTCTTTACATTATACCACAGATTTCAAAGTTGATTTTGTTTTCACTTCCCACAAGTTAAAAAGATGGATTATGTCAGGACCAAAAAACGTTGATAAATTTAGGTGAGTAAAATAATAATTTATGGTTGGGTTGTGAGAGGGCTTGTTTGTTTTAAATAACAGAAACTCTTTTAAAATGCTGAAAAAATGTAAATATATACAGTACTTGTTATTTCATACCTTTATAAATCTGGAGTCATTTGATTTGAGAACATAAAAACACATTTTGTATAGACTACTTTGCTCTTGAAATCAGTCTGTTACATTAAATTTAAAAAGCATTTATATTTTAACAATCTTGACAAATTTTAAAACCATTTCTATTACAAAGAGAGCTACAAGTTGCTGAACTTTAAGGAATCTAGCATAGCTAATTTTATTTTAGTTATTTATTTATTTTGGCCAGTTTAGGAGACAAATGGTTGAGAACAGAACACAACTACACTATCATCTAATAAAACAAAGAGTAATAACTATTTATACTTTTAGTATATTACTATATATATACTCATAGTAATTATGTTATATGGAGTTGGTTCTCTTTATGATGAGGAGTAGAGATAAAATGTGCTCTTTTTCAGAAAATAAATTAAGAGGAAAAAAGAAAAAGTCCTCACTTCTACTTCCAGGCTATCCAATGGATGAGACACAATGTCTACCATGTTAAACTTTCCAGTAGTCTGAAAAGTTTCCAACAATTTGTTCTTTTTGTGATTTTTTAAAAAAATTATATTGTTTATACAGAATTCTAAAATCATTAGTAATTTTTAATTCCTTACCAAAAATATCATCCTCATAGTAATAATAATCCCCTCTAGTATAGGAGTTCATCAACATACAAGCCTAAACCAGAGGCAGCTCCTAGAATCCTATAGGCAAGGAAACTAGCTAAATCTCTTCTGGCTCACATGGTTTAACTAAAAATTACTTGAATGTACTGTCAACATTGAAATTGATATATTTCACAATAAAGTCTGGAGTTCTAGCTTTTCTTTAAAATCTGGTCATTCTGGGCCTGCCTTTCCACATAGCACCAAACAGCAGGCACTTAAGGATTGCTGCCCTACTTAGGAAGAGTAGGCATTCCACAGGCTGCCACAAACCTCACTATACTGGCATCATTCCCTGACAGTGAAGCTAAGCATTAGCTGCCACTTAACATCATTCTTGATCTATTACACTTGTTATAGTAGACTAGTAGTTCTTGACTCTTTGTTTACGAAATCCTTTTATACTCTTAAAAATTATTAAGCACTCACAGGCTTCTGTTTATGCTTGTTATGTCTATAAATATTTACCATATTAAAATTGAGAAAATGTTAAAATATAAATATAAATACTTGCAGGTGAGTAAGTGGTGTGGTGGTTAAGGCACTGGATTCCCACATAGCTGACAGCCGTTCAAGTCCCAGACCCAGCAATTTAAAAATCATGCCAGGCACATGTGTGTGTGTGCCCAAAATCCCCAGAGAAGAATGGAAGAGAAAGGATTGTGGTGTGGCCATCTATTTCTCAAGATCTCTTTAAAATCTAGTTTAATCAAATCAGTTGAATGTTCAAATCTGTTCCTGTGGTCAGTCTGTTGTGATTTTTTTAAATTAAGGTATATGAAGAAAATCTAGCCCTACACAGTTACATAAGTACTGGAGAAATGTAAAGGTGTTTTAAAAGCCTTTTCACAAAGGACCCCAAATAGAATCAACCCAAGAAGATCTTCTCCAAGACACATTATAGCCAGGTTGACCAAAACCACAGACAAAGACAAGATACTAAGATTGGCAAGAGAAAGACATCAAGTTACCTACAAAGGACATCCCATCAGGCTAACAGCAGATCTCTCATTGGAAACAATGTGGGCGAGGAAAGAATGGGAAAATATATTCAAAGTGTTAAGAGAAAGGCAATTTCAGCCAAGAATACTGTACCCGGCAAGATTATCTTTCATGTGGGAAGAAAAGACAAGAACATTCTCAGATAAACAAAACCTGAAAGAATTTACCAGCACCAGACCAGATCTCCAAGAAGTTCTCAAGGGTGTGCTATATCAGGAAAATTAAATACAGACACACGGAAA
>NW_006205765.1:376372-380033 GCF_000334495.1 Tupaia belangeri chinensis
TTGTATGCTGTGATGATGCTTAGGGAAAAAATGTGAATTAAGTTAAAAAAAAAAAAAAAAGAAAAGTTTCAGGAAAAAAAAAATCCATTCGATGACCGCAGTTAAGATGTATAGCCCCAGCTAGGTGTTACTTTATAGGATGCCTAAAGTTAGACTTGTGTTCATGGAAATGTATTTATCAGCTGTGTTTGCTATGAAAACATTTAGATTACTTAAGATCTTTAATAATTCAATAAAAAAATGGGGGGGAAACAGTATAGAAAGTAAACATAGATACCAGAGACAGTGTGGGAAGATAGTGGGAGATGGCTGAGGGTAAGAGATAGGTAATCAAGGATGGGGGGGGCGGAAGCAAAACATACAGGAAACAAGAAATGGAAAATTATTTGTTGACAATAACATGTATGTTGATGTGCTTGATTGAGACAATATACAGTGTACTCTGGATGGAAAAATCTCATTTTGTATGTTGTAATGATGTATAGTGAATGAACATAAACGAATAAATTTAAATAATTTTTTTTAAAAAAAAAAGCCTTTTCAGATAATTGTGGATATTTTTCTTGGAAACGATACCAAAACTCAGAAACCAGTAACTTCTTTTTTTTCATTTATTTGCTTATTTTTTACAATCACTGTACATCTTTACAGTATACAAAATTAAGATTCCCAGCATAAATACACTATATATTAATTGCAATGTAGAATTTGAAGGCCTATCAAGGAACTCATCTCACTCTGTTATATTAAAATCCATTGAACTATCTTATACTTTGAATGTGTCTTCTACTCATGCAAGATTTAATAGCACCATGCACTGGTCATTTGGAAAATATTTGTTCACTGAGTTATAGGTTTCTCAAATGCTGACACATTTTATTGTATATCATCAAAAATTACATTATTATTATTATAATCTCATAAAAAATGTTCTTAAAGTATTAAGATGCTATCAAGCTCACAGTAGAGGATACAAGTTTTCTTAAATTCTAATATTGTTTGAAAGCTTCAACTTTATCATTGACAACAAATCTGACAGTTGTTTTCCCTGAAGTGAAAAGCTAACTTTATTCATTTTTGAGAAGGTGTTTGCCAAATATCCAGCTCTGAATAACCATAATTCAATTGTCAATCATTCTTTCAAATAAAAAAAAAAGTTCCAAAGGGAGAAAATGGCTAGTTCAGCTTGCAACTTAAGAAACTGCTTAAGTCCTTTTACTTGAGACAACCAACATAGTTAAATACGTAGACGTGTTTTATAGTATTACATGTACTTTAAATGTACTTTTGGTAACAAAAAATATTTTAAAAGATATGCAATTATCAAGGACATTTTGAACATGAAACTGGCATTTTTTTATTTTGGTGCATAACAATGAAGAATACAATAATTACTATGGGACCAGCAGTTAGCATAATGGCTATGTCGCTGAACTCCCATGTAGCCAACCGTGGTTCAAGTTCCAGACCCGGTGGCTTAAACTCACGCCAGGCACATGTGCATGTGTGCCCAAGATCCTGAGAGGAGAATGGAGGAGAAGGGATTGCAGCATTGTCATCCCCCCCCCCGGGGGGGGGGGTTTCTCGCTATCTGTCTCTCTCTGTCTTTCTTGTAGGAAGGTGTGCCCCCCTATTGGAAAAACCCCCCAAAAAAAAAAAAAAAAAAGAATACAATAATTACTAGAAAAAATTGGTGACACTACCTAAAGTCTTGCTGAATAGCCAGCTTTAGTTTTTGCATCAGACTCTGAGACTTTTCAGAAGTGGCATGTTTTTAAAAATTAGAAATGAGAATGTAGCTAGTATTATTCATATAAATTTCCTTCCAGGTTCCTATAATCATTTAAGTTTTCAACAAAGGTCTAAACATTTGTTACAATGACCACAATCATCCCATACACCCTACTTCTTCACCCAAGAATGACTGCACTTCAAGTTGTCAACAGTCCTTTGTACCTGGCATTAATGAATAATGAGAATTATGTCCCAGACCCAAAGCAGCCATAGTTTGGAACAAGAGGAAGAGTTCATGGACGCACCAAACTCAGACAGCCTATCTCCCGTATTTTGCCTATGACAACAAAAAGATTTAAAATCACTAATATTACTAATATTTATTAAACTACTAGAATAAACTCAATCTCCCAATAGCCCTGTAAGTTAGCTTTCATTAATCTCATTTCATGTAAATTCCAAGAAATCTCATCTACCAGAATAAGAAAGAAGGAGACATTTAAACTCAAGGCTGACTTAGTTTCAGACAAACTCTAGTTATGTCAAATAAAGACTTTTCCCAACTGAGCACCAAAATTATGCCCACAGAGCCCTGATGGTTCAAAGTTTCCTCATCTATAGATAAGAATGGATGAATACAATTGAGCTCTGCATGCATGAAGCAATTCTAATTACATATTTTACTATTTGAAAGACTAATGAGTTGGAATGGGAGGTAACAAAGACAGTAAGAAAAGGTGTAACAGTAACTCATATCCTAAATTAAGACATTTAAGGTGAATGGAGACGGAGCCTTGGTTCTAGCATCTTCTTCCTATAGTGCTCGATAGGCTAATAAATTCATGTTTCTAACACAAATTCCCTTAGGAGTGTTAGGTGTTAGTTTTGTTTTTCATGAGTGTTAATACAGCAATTATTAGCTCAACTAGAAGTACAAAGTTAATGCAACTGCTCTGATTGGACAATCAAAAAAGGGGGAAAAAAAGTAATTAAAGCATTAGTTATTTAGTAAAGAAAACCAAGAAAGAAAATTACAACAATGCTAAGTGGGTTGTCCGGTTTGTATTTTCAGGTTTTTGTCATAGGGCATATGCATTTACCAGAGAGAGATGGAAAGAGGGAAAATAAGAAATCACTCTCCCGGGAAGATTGGCCATGCTACAATCCCTTCTCCTCTATAATCTTTTCAGAATTTTGGGCACACACGCACAAAACATTTTTGGGCACACACACACACACACACACACACACACACACACAACCATCAAGCCACCTGCTCACCCCACTAATTGTTTATATATCCTAATTAACTTTTTCAGTCATTGACAAGGTCGGTTTTATTAGCCCCATTTTACAGATGACAGCGAATAAGTGACTTACCAAAGTCTACAGATTACAAAGCCCATCCTCTCTCCTGGAGACCAAGAGCTGGCAAACTATGCCCACAGGCCAAAGCCAGCTGACTGCCTGCTTTTGTAAATAAAAGTTTATTGGAACACAGCCACAGTTATTCTTTGACTTATTATCTGTAGCTGCTTTCATGCTGCAATAGACGAGTAATTGTAACAAATACAGCCCATAAACCTGAGAATATTTACTATCTAGACCTCTGCAGACAAGTTTGCCAAAGCTCCAGAGTAGTTTCTGAACTAGCCATTGTTGTGATTTCTTTTGTTGTGATTTCTTTTTAATTTGGTTTTGAGGTCTTTCATTGGACAGTGGCCATAAGCCAAGATAACCACTCTCTAGGACAGCGCTGACCAAGAGTAAAGTTACATTCAACATGTGTGTCAGATGAGACTCATTAAGAAAATAGGCAAAAATTAATGAAATAAAATAAATTTATTATGCACAGTTTAGAGAGTTTAGGGGAACTAATAGGAGGAGGTCAGAGGCAGTAGGGAGCTCAACCAGGGGGCAGGGCAGG
>NW_006205765.1:380064-417834 GCF_000334495.1 Tupaia belangeri chinensis
AAAAGAAGGAAAGGACCTGAGGGACTATGCCATTATTAAAACCCATTGGTGTTACCCCTTAGGCTTTCCTGAGGAGTCTGTGGGTTGTCCAGCTTAAAGAAACACATACCAAAGAAGAAACTTATTTACATAACTCTTGTATTGGTGTTTTACAGTCAGCAGCTGTGAGATGTAATGGATTGGGGCAATGAGATGAGGAACAAGTGTTCTATATTACAAACAACCACAAAGAAGGGGAGACTTTAACTAGGCCAAAGGTGATGGGATACAAATAAGTTTTAAACTACAAGGGTCAATCCTATAAATGATATTGAGGGAACATCAAATTAAATCTTATTAGAAAATAAAAAGAAATAAAAAGCCAAATATTTTTAACATCACATTTTATAAATTCCAATTTAATAATATTTACTCATTGGAAATTCAGTCAATAACATTTCTGAAAGGTAGTTTTGAGTAACATGTAACCTTAAAGTAAAATATGTTTAGGGCCAGTCCCATAGGGTACTAGTTAAGTGCTATGCATAGGAAGCCAAATTCTGCATGACTGACCATGTTCAAAACTAGGGCCCTGGTGACTTGAAAGACATGCTGGACACATATGTGTGTGTGCGTCCAAAATCCTGACAGAAGGGAGAACTAGAGGTAAAGGCCATGCCCCACTGAAGAGTTCTTTTTTCTCTCTCTCTTTCCCCAATCTTTCTCTCTAGTATTAAGTGAATTTATTATTTTATTTCAATTACCTATTAATGCATAAAAGACCACCACCTTAGTGGTTTAAAATAATACTTTATTACTTCTCGTGATTCTGTGTATGGATTGGGCTCAGCTGTGTGATTCTTTGCTCCATATAATGTTGGCTATATCTGAAGGCTCTAAGGTATCAACAGGGCTTGAATACTCAAGATAGCTCACTCACTCTCTGGAACCTTGGCAGGGTTGACTGGAGGGCTGGACTTAGCTGGAACACTGCAACAGAAGTCTCAGAAGCTATGTACATCTCTTCTCACTTATTACTGGCAACTCAGGACTTCCCAGCATGCAAATGGAAAACCTACCTGACCTTTGTAAATCTCAGCCCCCATAGCCATCATTTCTGCCACATGAAATTGTAAAGCACCTCATCTCTCATCTATCATCTGGGACCCATATCAATGTCAACTTTCTTATGTCTGAACTTTTGAATGAGGTGGAATTATTTTTAATGTGTCACTTTCATACCACAAGCAGGTTTCTTATCCTATAAGGTCAAATGCCCTAACAGAAGTACTTTCAAAAATATGGTGCATTAGTTCATTCACAGGTGAATTTTAATTTAGATAATTTAGTGTTAAAGGCATGCATTGCCTATTCCCAGTCATGCCTCATGTAGCTTGAGACATTTTAGGCATCCTTTAAATTCACTGAGCATAAGTAGGCCTCCGCTAGAGAAGTCCCAACTTTATCTAAACATCTGGCTCCATGTACCCTGGGAGAAGCCTGAAATAACAGGGCTTGGAAGTAATAAGGAGTTCAATGGTTGAGCAAAAAGAAGGAGCTCCCTGAAGCTGATGCACAGTATGGAATCTAATAGAATGCTCACAAATATAGCACCTCCTAGGGACATCTAGAGAACCTCCTTGCTCTCAAACCCAAACTTGAAAATCAATCATTTTTTATCTTATAATGTTGTCACCACCCTTGTAAGACCCCAACATGATCCTAATAGTGGTAGACACACTCACCAAAATGATAAACTTCTACATTGGACATGTGTCTGCTTCCATCTGTCTAGTCATTCTCAAGGTCTCAGTTGTCACTCTCTGCCCCTGTCCAAAACCAACAGCCCCTTGTTAAACTCACCCTAATTCACACCAACAAATGATTGTGTTGACTTTTGCCCCAACCCACAGCATTCACTCACATTCACCTTCTTGACCACCAGTCCCTTCATTCCTGGCTTGCCTATACATGTGCTCTCTCCAAAGCCACTTCATCCCAGCTTCTAGCCCAAGACAGGAAGCTAGAGGAGGCAATAAAAGAAACCCTGGATTATCACATATGTTTTTTCCTGCTCCAATAGCTAGAACCATGCAAAATAAATAACTCAGTAAAGAGGTCAACATAATAACTTTGAGTGTAATGTCCCAGAATACTCCTCTGTTCTTTCACAGAGCGAAAGGGATGGAGGGGCTGCCCTACCCCATCCCATATTGCACAGAAGGCCTGGAAGATGGTGGGTGGGGAGCAGACCCATTCCAGATCCTGTACCTTTAATCCAACCATTGCATACCTGAATTGTATCCCAGGCACTGTGTACATGTTGCACCATAAATCTGAGCTGTCAACACCCTATAGAGCTCACAGCAGGCATCCTGGAACCAACTCACTCTAATCCCTTCCTAATCTGCTGTTTGTCTGGCAACTGATTCTTGGTTCTATCTTCCATTTACAGTTCTGTGGGTTTGACAGATGAGTATATTCTTCTGGTCTCAATTCTCTGTCAGAGACATCGGCTTAGTCTTGCTCACCAACTCTCATGTTATCTACTTTCAGTATAAAACCCATCAAAGTGCCTGCAAGAACCTCACCAGCTCCAGTCACATCTACTAAAAACTTTACGTGGTGGGAGTCAAGATTCACAGAGTTTGGGTCTTTTTATCCTGAGGGCATGGTCCAAATCAGGCACTCATGAAGGACTGTTGAATAACTGAGTGATGTATACAGACCTTGACCTCATAAGCAATTGTCCTACCAAACAGAGGAAACTGGCCCACAATGAGCTATTTCTGAATGAGTCTGCATAAAATACTGGCGAAAAGTGATACCCAGAGGAAGACTAGCCAGACTGAACTACTTAAGGAAACAAAGCATCTTTGAGAAGTGAAATTAATTAACTGCTTCCAAAGGGAGCTGAAAGTAGGAGGTTGGGAGGGAGTGGGAAATTTTATATAAATTTCCAAAGGACAAGGGACTTGAAAGCAAACTAAGGGAATTTCAAGCTCTAAATTAAAAAATGTCTTCCAACATCATAGCTTAGCAGCATGCAATACGCACTTGAAATTGGAATTTGGTTATGTACAAAGGAAAGCTCTGACAGAAAAGAACAATAAATTAAATGCATAAATCGAGAGGATTTGGGCTTTTTAAAAGTTACTGCACAATATTCTCCGAGGGTGATTTTAGACTAGACCTTGACAGGGTGAGATTGTGAATATAAAAGTGAGCTTTTGTCAATCAGAAGGCACTTCTGCAGATATAAGTTTCTAGAGAATAACCAAAGGGAATTTCAAAGATCTAGTTTACATTCTCTATGTCTTCAGGCCCATTTCCTTGGGATTTACTAAACCATAAGGATTTTGAGATCTTAAAACAGCCATATAAAATACTGTTTAGTATGAGTCTCAGAGTACAGGGTGCCCAGTCACAGCCATTTTATTTCTGCCTGTTCCTCTACCAAATTCTTTTGCCAGCCAGCCCTCATCCTTACAATCTTTTCAAGGTTTGCCAGTTTATTAATGGAGAGTGCATGCTAGAGATATCTTACCTGTTCACCATGAATCTGAGGAGCAAAATAGAAGATACCAGGAGCATTCAAATGGATAAGGAGGTTTTGGAACCAGATGGACGATCCTAGGATGGAAAAAGTCTGTGAAGTCATAGAAAAGCAGTCCTCCAATCAGGAAAGGAGTCTCTCAATTCTCTGTCAAAGACATTGGCTTGGTCTTGCTCTTTAATCATAAAGATAGTTCAGTCTTGTAATTTGACTCCAGCAGTGTTTCGATCCTGCCACATCCAAAACTTTAGAAGTAAACCCAACTGAGCATCCCCTTGGAATGGTGTGTGTGTGTGTGTGTGTGTGTGTGTGTGTGTGTATGTGTGTACATTTTCTCTATGTTGCTCATGATCTCTCTACACTGTGTGTGATGTGTTTCTCTGTGTTTCTGTCTCCTTCACCCTTGTATGTGTATCTGCTTCTGTCAGTCCCCACTTTCTCCGTGTCTGGGTCATTTTCTCTGTATTTTCCTTTGTGTCCATGGGTTAATGTTAGCATTTCCTCTATGTTTTTCAGCTTCTTCTCCCTGCCTATTGTGCTAATTGTCTCCCTTTCTTCTTTTTCACCCTTTGTCCTGAATCTGATCTAAATAAAACGGAAAAAAAAATTCAAAAAATATTGATTCAAAGTGAATGAATATATTGGGTTGTTGGAAAACTCATGATGCATTTTTGCATAGAAAAAAATGTGTCATGACTTTCCCAACAACCCAATAGAAGACTTAATGTTAAGCAACGTGAACTAGACTTTGAAAGAGACACACTGTATATCTCTACTCAACATGTACTGAATATTTACACTCTATGGCACAAATTGAAAGATCTAGAGATATGGTAATAGGGAGGATCAGTGTAGCCACCAGATACTATAAGGGAGAGGAGTAGATGGGAGAGAGTGGGTGATAGAGGGTGGGTAGGAGGGGCAAGGGAAAAGAAACATTTAACAGACAAATGGATGTAAAGTTCTCTGTTGAAAAAACAAACATTCTATAATTTTTGCTTTACAAGATTAAAATATTTAATTTTAGAAAATGTAATAGTATTTATTGTGCTAGTTAAGATATTAATTAAGTTAAATTTAGTTAATGGGATTGCTCAAGAAAAATTTGGTTTTTAAAACATAATTAATATTATTCTAATTTACTTAAAATTCTTATATTTATAATGCCCTTGGGGTAAAATGACAAAGTCACAATATTCTGGACCTCAAAATCATGAGACCATAGGCCTATGTAGTCTGCTAGGTCCATTAGCCCTCTGGGATGTGGCTGGGTTTGAGGCATAGTGAAAGCACTCTGTCATACCAGGCTTCAGGAGTCAACCTCATCTGCCTCTCCCCAACAGGCCTAGAGAGATGAAAGCCCAAATATTAGCATCTCTGAAAAAAATGGAAGAAAAAAAAGAAAAAGAAAAAGAAAGATGAAAGAAAGAAAGAAAGAAAGAAAGAAAGAAAGAAAGAAAGAAAGAAAGAAAAGAAAAGAAAAGAAAAGAAAAGAAAAGAAAAGAAAAGAAAAGAAAAGAAAGAAAAATGCATGAAAAGAAAAGAAAAGAAAAGAAAAGAAAAGAGAAAAAGAAAAAGAAAGATGAAAGAAAGAAAGAAAGAAAGAAAGAAAGAAAGAAAGAAAGAAAGAAAGAAAAGAAAAGAAAAGAAAAGAAAAGAAAAGAAAGAAAAATGCATTGCTTAGAACTCTAGATGATACTGCCCAGGACATTAGCCCAAGAGGTACTCAGTCCCTGCTTATCTTCCTTCTTGAGTTGAAAATCAACAGAGAAAGAGTCAGTTCTCAGGATAGTAATATCTCTGCCTTTTTGAGAGTATCTACCAGCCCCTCTTCCTTAGCTCTTTCTCAGTCTCCCTTCTACCAGCAAACAACAACTCAGTTCCACATTTATGTACACACACACATACACACATGCACACATTCGTACACATTAATATGCACGCATGTGGCTAGGTTTCTTCTTTTCTATCCTTCTCACAGTAATTTTTTTTTTTTTTTGAGAGGAAGTTTTGCTACAGGGCATGTGCACTTGCCAGATAGACAAAGAAAGAGGCAGAAAGCGAGAAATCACACCCTGGGCCATGTTGCAATCCCTTCTCCTCTACTCTCCTCTTGGAATCTTGGGCATGCACATACACACCTCCAGCATGAGTTTTAAGCTGCCTGGTCCAGGACTCAAAACATGGTCAACTACATGGGAGTCCAGCTACATTATCATTAAGCCATCTGCTGATCAGCACAGTAAATAATTTTTAGCATTTATTAAAAGTTTCTGTGGGGATGGCCTGGCGGTGCAGTGGTGAGATGCTGTACAGAGGAAGCCAGATCTCACAAGATTGACCAGGATTTAAATCCTAGCCCTTTTGGCTTCACGTTGGACTGATGCATGTATGCCCAGGATTCTGACATGATGTAGAATTATAGATAAAAGGATTACAGCATGACCAGGCCTTGTGGAAGGGTATTTTCTTCCTCTTTCCTCTCTCTCCCTCTCTCATCCTGATGCACACCTGTGTGCTCTATCATGAAAAAAAAAACTTAAAAAAAAATTTTAAATAAAAGCTATGATGGTCCGAATGTTGTGTCCTCCAAAATTTATGTTGAGCTTTTTCTTTCTTTCTTTCTTTCTTTCTTTCTTTCTTTCTTTTTTTTTTTTCTTTCTTTTTTTCTTTCTTTCTTTCTTTTTTTTTTTTTTTTACATTTAATCACTGTATATCATTATGGCACACAAAATGAGTTTTTCCAGCATAAATACATTGTATATTAGTCCAGTTAAAATTATCAGCAGATAATTTTCCATTTTTGTGTTTCTTAAATGTTTTGCTTCTTTCTCTTTTCTCCTTGAAATCTAACCTTCAGTGCAATAGTACTAAGAGACAGGGACTTTGGGAGGTAGTAGGATTAGTACCCTTATAAAAGAAGTCCAAGGAAGCTTGTTTGTCCCTTTCACAATGTGAGAACATGACTATAAGTTGCCATCTATGAGAAACAGTCCTTCACAGGAACCAGCAGGTGGTGTGGTGGTTAGGGCGCTGGACACTCCCACATGGTCGACCACAGTTCAAGTCCTGGACCTGGCGGCTTGCTTTCTCACTTACCATCTCTGTCTTTCTCTCTGTGTGTGTGTCTCTCTCTGGTCAAATTAAAATAAATGAATCAATAAAATAAAATTAAATAAATAATTCTTTAAAAAAAAAGAAGAAGAAAAGAAACAGTCCTTCACTAGACATCAAATCTGCCTGAACAGTGATTGTGGATTTCTTAGCCTACAGAACAGTAAGCAGTAAATTTCTATTATTCATAAATTATCCAGTCTTTAGAATTTTTGTTTCAGCAAACTGAATAAACAAAAGCTAACTATATGCGAAGCACTATTTGAAACTCCTTATGTTTACTTCTGCAATATTTTATGGGGTGCTATTACCTCTGTGTCCCAGCTGAAGAAATTTAAGCCACAGATAGCTTAAGTCACTTACCAAAATTCATGCAATTAGCCAGAGAAGAGCCAAGATTCAAATTCCAGGGTCTATGTCATAAACCAGTACATCACAGTGTCTGTACCTTCCTGTCCATAATTAACAGATAATAGTGGAGAAAGCTATGTGTCCTCTTCGTTCTCTAATGAGCTCCTAGAATCCAATACATTAACAAGCTTCTCTTAAGATCAAACAGCTATAGTTTACTGAGCAGCACAGAAGATGTGGGGTCATTCTGAAGAGAGACTAACTTCTTGAAGTACGGGGAGGGAGGGGATTCACCTTTCTCCTGACTTTTTATTTAGAGAATAATCAAGAACATGTCTCCCTTTCTCTTTCAGTGAGTACAATTTATCTTTATCAAACCGGAAAAGAATGTAGCTCCAGCTGGAAGTTTCTCACAAAGCCTGTCAAGATGAAAGGTACAGTAATAGATACACAAAGTAGTTGCTTTTTATCTGTGAAATGCTGGTTTCATATGATTTTTTCATAAAGAGTGAAAAATAAGACATTGTGTTTATGTGGAGCATACATTTGTCTGCATCACAAAAAACAAAAAAGAGGAGTGTGCCTGTCTACAGGGACAGCCTAAATCCTTCACTGTTTGTATTCGGTCTGGCCCAGGTGCTTCATGATAGTGGAAAAACTGCTTTTTAAGCACCTGAAGTGGAGAGCAAGTAGCCAATTTAGACTCAAAGCAACTGCATTTGTTATCTGTCCTAAACAGCAGCCCAGCTCATAATTTTTACTCAGCTAGAGAAAGAAACACTGAAAATTTAGTAAACAGGACAATTGACGGTACCTGGCTTTGTGTCAAGTGAAAACCAGCCTCTGCATTGCAAAGTCCTGACCTTGAAAAGCTGGTTAAAATGGATGATGCGTGGGTTGCCGGCTGGAGAGCCACCGGGAAGTAGGTCAGCAAAGCTATAGGCTGGCTTCTGTCACTCGCAGCCTGAGCCTGTGCAACTCAAAGGGGACAAAACTGTTCTCAGACAGAAGAGACTGTGTGTGGTTCCAGGCAGCATGTCATATTGACAAAACCATCATCACCGAATGAAATCATCGAGGGGAAACTGTCAGCCCCTGCCACATCCACGAGTCTATTTTCTGCTCCTTTAATTAATTAAGGGTTATCTTGGGTTGTGTGTGTTTTCCAACCACAGACACAAACTTTATTGCCCATTTTCTCTGGGCCTAACCACACTCACCTCTTGCAGATGCCTACAGGAACTTAATGGTCCTAGATGGACCAATACACAGGAGGGGCTAAGGAAGAATTCCAGATCTCAAAGGGACTTTGGACATTTGGAAGGAAGATCCCTGTGATGAAAATTGAGCTCTGGATTATACATCCTGTCACCCATCCACCTTACTTGCTCTAAAGAAGGCTACCTGTGTTGCTCTAAAACAAAACTTGTGGAATTCCCTGGGCCCACTTAGAGACTTTGAGACTTTGGGCACATATCCTAAACTTCTTGTGTCTTGATTTCCTCATTTGCAAGATGAGGGTAATAAATGTATTCACCTTGTAAGGTTGTTGTGGCTGTGCATCCATCTTAACCCCAGGAGGAAATAGTGCACCTAGACTGGAACAATCCAAGGAGGTTTAATAAAGGAACCAGTTACAAAGGAGTGTACAGGACGAATCAAAACCACAGGAAAGGGCACAGTTTCCCAAGGCTGGCAATAGTGGGTGCCATGATCATGCCTAGGCCTGAAGGGGCACTGAGGCATGTGGATACCCACACTCAAAGAAATGGGAGTTACATGGTGTGAGCTAGCACCTTCAATAGAGGGGTGCAGCCAGCTATAACAACCTGAAGGGGAAGGAGACATATGAATAAATCTGTTGGGCCCATGCTACTCCCTACCTAAGGTCTCCATATAGCCCATTGACTGAAACCAAAAGAACGCAGAGAGCATGGGAGCAAAGGGGCACTGAGCTAAGTCAAGAAGAGTGGGGAATGACGCTGAGAGGCATGTGGGAAGTATTTAACACCAAGAATTCCATGAGAAAATGTAGTTAAGTTTTAGTACAATGCCTGGAAAATACGTTCAATGTACTTTAACAGTTTCATACACACACCTATTCAGCCACATAGATAAGGCATCTAAAGAAGGAAAGGACATACAGAAGGTTTTGGTGGTTCAGAAATCTCTGCCTTTGTAGAAGGATCTAGAAACTGAGTATCATGACCCTGCCAACAACCCTGGGTCCTTGAGGAAGTCCCTTTCCTACTCTGGCCTCTATTTCCTTGTCTGTTAAATTAGTGTTTTAAGGACTGAAATAAGTTCAGAAATTTTCCAATCTAAAGTGCTATGATTTGAAATTTATACCCAGAATTTAAATTGGTCCCAATTTTATTTGTTCTTGGGCACAGATGAATTTCAGGACTTGAGCATCATGTTGTTGGTACTCGGTCAATAAGGTTCAGACGCCTGGGGCAACCATTGTCTCTTTCTCGTCCCATCCCAGGGATATTCCCCAAGTTCCTCCTCCTGGTCTCACAGTTTCATCCCCACTTTGTCCTAAGAGGAAGAAAAGTCCTACAATGGGGAGAATTTGGCTTGTGCTCTTCTAATGTCCCATGACTCTTTTCCCTTGGTGATCCCACCCACTCTCAACATCCACCAAACAAGCTTCAAAGATAATTTCTCAAAAGATACTTTCAATAACATTTTATACACACATCCAATATAGAAAGGAGATAAAATCAGATGGTACCAGCTAAATTAGGGTCAGACCCACTGGACTGGCCTCTGTCTGCTCAATAGCTGAGTGTCTTCAATGGAAGGCAAGAACACCAGCAAAGACTATTTGAAGGCCCCCAACCCACAGCATCATTCAGATGTCCCTCACAATGTCCTCACTCCTTTTCCAGCATCTCCTTTCTCTTCTGTGTGTTGAAGCAGAGGTCCTCAACAGGGTGGTTGCTATTTATAAGAAGATTTTGGAGCCTATTCAATAATAACAGAAGCTTATCATTGTAGAGTGCTCAACTATGAGGGCCTTGCACACATGTTATAATTTTTTCATTCCCAGAATAAGCTTGTGTTTTTCAAAATTCTCGTCAAAATAAGCAGCACACCCAGGATGAGGGCTTTTTTTTTTTTTTTTTTTTTTTTTAAGGGGGATTTTTGCTATAGGGCATGTGTGCACACCAGAAAGACAGAAAGCAAGAAATCACCCTTTATAGAGGATGGCCATGCTGCAATTCCTTCTCCTCCATTCTCTTCTTTGGATTTTGGGCATGCATGCACACATGCCAGGTGCGAGTTTCAAGCTACCAGGTCTGGGACTTGAATTGCAGTCAGTCATGTAGGAGTCCAGTGACGTAACCATTTTGCCACTGCTGGTCCCAAGAACTTTTTTTTTTTTTTAGTAATTCCAGGGACCAGAGATGGCATAATGTTTATCTTGCTGGACTTCCACATAGTCAACTATGGTTCAAGTCCCAGACTCAACAACTTAAAATTCAGGCCAGGTGCATGTGTGTGCATGCCCAAAATTCCAAGAGGAGAAGGGGTTGGAGTGTGGCCAACTTCGCTGGGGGCAGGGGGTGATTTCTCGCTTTGTGTCTGTCTCTGTTGAGCACATGCATCCTATAGCAAAAAAAGAAAGAATAAAAAGAAAAATCTCTTTCTGAACAAATAAAAAATAATGATTCCAACTCTACTATCTGCATGCTAGCAGGTACTCAGAGATCACAAGCTAAAGACCAGAAGATCTAGCTGGGTTAACCCAAATGAATTTTTATTATTATTACTTTTTTTTTTATTAGTTACCACCATCTTCCTTTCTTTTTTAAAATTATCTATAATCACTGTTTCTGTTTATTTATGCATTGTCTTGCCTCTTCTCCTAGTATGTCAATCCAGTTCCCCCACAGGAAAGATTGTGCCTGTCTTGTGTGTGGCTGTATATCCCCAGTGCTTGACCTACTGTCTGAGCCACAAAATGCATTCAGTACTATCTGCTCAAGGAAACTGCCTCCTTCAGTCCCATTCTTTTAGGTCATTTACCCTAACTGAGTCTTAACCCTCCCAAAGCTAAAAATAACCAAGTTTTGACTCAGCAGCTGGCAAACATCCAAGTTACTTTTAGCTTCTGAGGTTAAGGAAGAAAAGTGGGCCAGACCTAGATGGAACAAACTGCCTGATGGAGCATCCTTGCTCAGTGACTATTAAAGACCCATATGTAATGAAGACTGACAAACACTGGCTCTACTTCTCGTTGTCCCAAGTCTCAGCCTTAACAGACTACAAGTTCTAGAAGTTTATGATTCTCTCCCACAGGACTGAGTTTAACAAACAAGGACTCTGCCTCAGTCATCTTTGTTTCCCTAGGAATTAGAGAGGGCCTAGATCACCCAAGGATCTGAAAATACAGTGTGGTAATATTTGAGATTGATGAGCAATGCAAGCCTCAGCCGCAGAGTATGGATTTATATACAGGGACTTCAAAAATTCTGTGGAAAAAATGGAATTGATATACTAGTTTATTTTGCCACAAAAATTTTTGAAATCCATGTGTAGTTTTTTCCCAATAGGCATTTTCCATAACAGTTTGAAGACCTCCCCCCACACACACTCACACACTGAATTTTGAAACTCAAAGAGATTTTAATGATGACCTAAAACTGCTCCATCCAATATGTAGCCACTAACTACATATGTGGCCATTTAAATGTAACTAGAAATTTATCGAAATTATATCGCCAGTCACTTTTCTAAGACTCAGTAGCCACCGACTAGTAGCTACTATATCGGATAGCACAGATAGAGAACATTTCCATCATCACAGAAAGTCCCTTTGAACTGGGCTGAAAAGAGTTTCGTTTTATAGTGAGAGAACTGAGTCTGAGAGAAAGAAAGTTATTTCCCCCGAGTCATGCAGTGAGAGAGAAACAGAAACATGAGCAAGACCTCAGTCCCTGGTTACTGCTCAGTGTTTTTTAGCCATTACACTAGAGTCACAGATGCTGGGAGTTTCTCATACAAAAGCAGCAAAATACCCTCTTCTTTCAAGCCAGCATGGCTTTGGGTAACTGGTAAGAAATCCTAGATGTACATCGTAAAGAATAAATGCTAGACCCAGCAAGCAAATGATGGGAAACCGTAGCTTCCCACAGAAAGCTGGAGGCCAAGAGATCTAAAGCATGCCCAAATGTGGATTGCCCTTTTTTTTTTTTTTTTAAGCTTTTCAACATTGTTTTCATTTCAGTGTTGGAGGTTAATACCCAAGATGGACACTCTTTTTGAAGAGTCCCTTTTGATTTTAATTTCTTAAAGTCTTCATTTGAACTTCCCTTTTTGTTTATATTATACCCATCCCACAATTTTTCTTTCTTTTCAGGTAACTTGATCCTCGAAAATGTGCAGAATCCATTCTCTGTCCACTGCTTTTAATTAAACATCAACTCATTCTTTCAACTAAAGAATGTATTTTAAGAGATGTTATGTTGTCTTTCCTAAATGTATATGTCTTTTTCTGCAATTACATCAAATCAAGTTCTCGGAAATGTATTTCTTAATCTATAATTAGCTTGGAATGATTCTTGCAGCATCTCTTTTTAAAAAAAAAAAAAGAAAAGAAAAGAAAAACTATAAAAGGGTAAAAGTGAAAAAGTGAATTCTACGCATCTCTCTCCTGAGTAAAAGCAGGGCACATTCTGCATGTCAGGGCCTGCATATGCACAGCTCAGGCCTGTCAACCCCAGGGTACAGATTCCACATAGGAAAGAAGTCTACACATCTTGTCACATAAATGGCGCACGTGTACCTTTGTTTCTATGAAAGCAACACTGGAAGAAGCAGCCTGAATGGGAACAAGCTTCTGCTGTGAATGGCCTGGGTGTCCAGTGACAACAGCTTCCTGGAACAGACACACCAGTACGTGGGGACAGGAACTCAAGCCTCGGGAGTTTGGATGCTGGGCCTGGATGCTGATAGGGGGAGCTCAAGAACATGAGTGGGGAGCAAAGACTCAAGCTCTCAAGGTTCTCAAGCTCCAGATGACTCAATTAGGCTGCAGTTGATTCTGAATCTGCAGAGGAGACCCTCCTGATGGTCAAATGGTGGGGAGGCATTTAGGAAAATTCCACTGATGACATTTTTTTTCGTGTAGGTCTCCCAGGGTTTCTGAAGATTTCATTATCCTCATAAGTGAAATTCTTAAAATTACTGAAAGAAGGTGCTTATTGAAACCTATAGCTCTCCATCCCTTGGTAGGCTTTGATTTGAAACATTCAAAACACATCCAACAGCCTCTTCTTCCCTGAAGACAGGGGCTTTAATGTTTTAAAAAGAAAGGAAGAAAAGAAAAAGAAAAAAGCATGTCTCCTTACACTAGCCAGCTCCCTCCTCTTAAAGAAAAATGTTACCTAAAAATTAAGGTATTGAAGCCAAACTATAGTAGCAACCTTTTAAATCTCAGTCCTGCTCTTTGTTCTTAACGAACAAAGAAACACAATTCCTATAACCTAGAGCCATGAGTGCACACAGAATCAGAGCTGGACTAGAGCTGTAATTTAGGCCAGCCTCCTTATGCTGCAAATGAGGAAACTGAGGCTCAGAGAGTTTAAAGAATTTTAACAGTTAGCAGATGGCTAAGCTGGCCAGGTGTCCAGAGTCCAAATCTTTTTTAATAAAAGGGAAGAAAATCATTCTATTAGAGTAAGGAGAGGAGTGTTTAAAGGTGAGCAATTAACACAGGCTCCTTACCCTCTCCAGTTCAGTTGTGGATATGCACAATCAGGTCAGTTTTAGACAAAGCATATAAACTAATTGGAGAAGCAGTGTGAAGTGGACTGAAAAAGAGCATCCACCCATTATAACAGATGACTGATAGAAATAGAAGCTCCTACCTAGCTAACAATGTGTGAAAATACAACCATGGCCCTAAAAGGACTCTGGAACTACGTAGTGCTATGAATACAGAGTGACCACAAACAAACAGGTCTCGTGTGAGTGTTGGGTGGTGGCAGCTTCTCCCAAGGGAACTGTGTGTGCCAATGTAATGGACTAATAGTGTTCCTGTCCCTTCTCCTCCATCCAGCTACTAGAGAAAACCACAGTGGTGGCCCAGGTTGGCACTGAAGAGTTCAAATGCCTTCCTCTTTCTTCCCCACTCCTCTCCAGAATAGAGGTTTAAAGTCACTGTGCAAAACACAGTGTCAGGGCCTGCAAATGCACACCTCAGGAGCATGTGCCCTGCTCCTACTTGAGAGCGAGACAGATAGAGCTCTCTTCTTCCCTTTTTTTCCCATTCATTGCATCTTCTTGAATAGTACTAGAGAATTTTGGCGTTTTACCATGTGCCCTAGTTTGGGCTCATTTGTTTCCCATACCCACATTCAAGGCTCATCTTCAGAGGACTATATTGGGCCACTGGAGGATTTCCCCACACATAGCCAGCTAAGAAGGCCTGAGAATTCACTTCTTCCCAGATACCCTTAGCAATGGTGGGCAGGTGTACAAGTGTGCAAGTCCAGTTCTCAGACAGCTCTGAGGGTAACTCAAAGCCAGAGTGCTTCTATCTAGCAAAGTGAAGCCACATCAGACCTTTGCCTGAGATTGCTCCTTTGCTTGCTGTTATCTCCTTCCCTGACCTGTAAATCTCTGTAGGCAAATCCTTGTTTGTGCATCTACTTTTAGGGAACAAGACCTAGAATTCCCATATCTCTTTTATCTCGTTTGCAGCTGTTAAAAGATGGACTTATAGTTATCTTTTGTTTGTGGGTAGGCGCTGCCCTGGCCAGGCCTAGAGGAGGCTTAACCTTTGTCTCTTTGTCTCTTGTATCTCCTTGGAGTACTTTTCCATCCAACCTTATTTTTAAAATTCTAGGTAGATTATTAATGTCTACCATGGGAAGGCAAATAGCCAGGGGAGGGCAAGCAAGCCCACATTTGAAGTATTTGCCATTCCCAGTCTAGAGGAGGTGGTCCAAGAGGGTTGCTTTCATTCTAGGCCTTACTTAAGTCAGGCTCTAGCTTAGTCCAAAGGAGTCCAGGGTTTATTATCCAACAAATAACAGTATACATTGATCTGGAATATTCCTTTTGCAGGATTTGTACCAGCAGTGAGCAACTGATGGAGGGAATGGTATGGGGAGTTTTTGGGCCCACCTTATCATGAATACAAAGCATTGAATTAAGGGGCTAGAGGATGGGGAAGGCAAGCCAGGAAGAGCTATTTTAGTGCAGACAAGCTCAGACAGCATCAGTTCAACTTAAGTTGGGCAAACCACCCTGAAGGTATAAATACCAAAGGCAGGTGGGATACTTAGAACATGCCTGAACATCAAGCCAGTAATCAAATAACCATACTTATATTAGGAGACGCTAAAGAGCATAGTCCATAAAGCAAGATGGTATCAGGAATCCAGAAATAGAGCCCATATCCTGGAAGTCAGAGACATGAGACATAGTTCCACAATGACCCTGGAGGCTTTTTCACCCAAGTCTCTATTTGTCCTCCCTCAATTTTGTTGAGGTATAACAGAGACACAGTGTAGTACCCAAGCATTAGGTGAATGAATTTTTACATATTGATGTAACATTTCCATCACCCTGGAAGGATCTCCCATGCCCCTTCCTAGTACACTCCCTTCAGTAGGCAAACACAATTCTGACTCCTATCACATACACTGGCTTTGCCTGTTCTTGGAATTCATGTAAATAAAATGTCATGGTCTGGGCTCTTCTGCGCTGCTTTCTTTTGCTGAGTTTTACACCTGTAAAATTCATCCATGTTGTTTCCCATATAATTAGTTTATTCTATTTTGTTGCCATGCATCATTCCACTGTATGAGTATCTTCAATTTACTTATCCACTTGAATAGTTTCTAATATTTTACTGTCATGAATGGGGCTGCTAGGAACATTATTTTTATTATTACCAGAGGACATGTGCCCTCATAAAAGAGAGAGACAGAGAGCACTCCTAATTGAGTAAGGTTACACCATTACCCTTTTATCCTCCATTTCTCCATCTCGTCCGGATTTGGAGCATACATGCACACACGCCTGGCATTTTTCAAGCCACTAGGACCAGGATTCAAACCACAGTAGATCATATGGCATCCAGCTCCCAATGCTCAATACTTTAATTAAGCACTGCCCTATAGAGTCAGTCTTATTAACATCCTTGTATGTGTTTTTTGAAGGACATGTACTCCTTCCTTTGGTGAAAAATCTGGGAGTAGAATGTCTGGGTCATCAGAGAGACATATGTTTACCGCTAATGATTTTCTTAACTAGTTGTCCCAACTGATACTCCTACCAGCTCTGTATGAGAGTTCTACTTGACCCATATCCATATCAACTCTTAGAATTATCAGAGATTTTAGTCCTCTAGGATAGGAGAATCTCACTGTGGTTTTAATGTACATATCTCATCTAGGTCTATTTCTCATATAGGACTTACTTAGGTCCCCAAAGGTGGAGTCTCTTCCAAAGCATCTGGAAGTTACTTCTTTACCACTGACACATAGAGACTCACCTAGATCGCAAGTACCCCCAGACACTTACAAATACAGCCATCTCTGTATACAAGGGACAGATGAGGATTGCGAAAAGCAGAATTTACCATAAAACCTTAAGGGAACCGATGGTCACAGGACTCGGACATATCGTTGACCTCAGGAGTTATCCTTTGCTCCCTGAACCTCCTCCTCCAAGGTGGAACTTCCAGATTTTTTCTCCACATGTAACTCCTGCCAAGTGCTCAGTTTGACCAGGAAGCCAAAATACCAAGTTAGCATGGAGAAAGGAGGCTGTGAAGATGGAGAAACAGAAAACAATACCCAGAGTGGACGGTATGCTGATCTATGCAAATCAAATATAAAAGCCAGAATGCAACCTTGAAGTGATAATGCTCTCCAGCTGTCACCTGTGGCTATCTCCATTCCGGAGAAAGCTGGGGCACTGGGGAACCAGCAGGCAACGCGGTTCAGTAAGAAGGATATGGTTGTCTTTTTTTTTTTTTTTCTTTTAATCTGAGAGCAAAAGTTCATAGAATCCCTAGGAATCCATAAATTATGAAAGTCTGTTATTTTTCTAACTGGTTGTCCATTTGTGTTCAAGTAAACAAGGGTTGCTTCCTCTGGTTGGTTTTTAGCTTCAGAGTCAGATGGCAGGAAGATGTCACTCTGTGGCATCTGCTGCAGATCTGGGAAGGACAACAGCAGCTATCTGAAGTATCTGCATGTGAAGGCAAAATGAGTATTTGATTCAGAATCAGTAGTCTGACCTGTAGCCCTAATTGCCACTGATCTTATGAGCCTGGGCAAGTAACTTGCTCTCTGTGAGCCTCATTTTTCACATCTTTTGCATGAACAGATTTGTCTAGGATCACCTCTAAGATCTCTTTCAAGGTCCAGAGTTTTCTGAGCCTGTGATTCTAGACAAGGCCCTTCAACCCAAATGCCAGAGTGAGTCACTCTGCCAAGATACCAACGAATCCATTCCCATGTAGAGCAATTAGAGGCCAGTTCCACACGTCCAATATGACAGAAAGCCTGACCCAGATTCCATGCTATATCATTGAGCATTAAGACACAACAAGAGCTCCGGAGCGGCATAATGATGCATGCCTGGCTGATTTATTAAGCCTCTAACTTAGAAGTGCATTGTTCCGTAATGCCTTGTAATTTAGGCAGCGCTCCATGAAAAACACTTGTGGTGCCGGCAGTTGTGTTCAGATCCTGATACACCCCCCAACTTCCAACCTTCCTGTCTTCTTGCTGCTGCCTTCACTTCTCTTTCCACCCTGCTCAGAAGCTTGGCTGACCCTGCGTGGATCACGCCTCTTTACAGTCAGTTCTCCCAAGGCTGTGGCGCCCCCTATTGGCACTTAGATGTTGTCAGCCACCCCAGCTCTGCAACATCAGCCACTAAGCTGAGCAATGAAATCAATATCACTGCTGCTGTTATGTCAGGAAGCCTTAACAGTGATGCCTGGCAGAATTACTGAGAGAGAAACAGAGGTGAGCCCCCACAATCTGTCCCTCGCTCAGCCCAATTTTCCTCCTATAGCCTGTGTCTCTACCTACCTCATTTATATTTATTTTGGTTTCATGTGTTATCTAAGTTCCCCATTGAACTTTAAGTCCAAGGACAGCAAGACCTTTGTCTGTCTTGTTCTTTATGGGATTGCAGCGCCTAGAGAGTCGCCTGGCATTAAGGAGGTACTCTGTAATATTTGCTCAAGGAATCATTTATTCATTCAATAAATAAATATGTCAGATGGTGAGAAGGGTTATCAAGCCAAATACAGCAGAATAAAGAAAGAGGATGGAGGTGCTCAGAAAATAAGTATTGCTATTTCAAAAAGATGTCAGGGAGGGCTCTCTGGCAGTGATGTTAAAGCAGAAACATGAAAAAAAAATGAGAAAATGAGTCACTCTGAGACTGGAAGTAGTAGTTCTAGGTTTTGCCAACAGATACAAAAGCCAAACAAAGATTTGGCATGTTTGTAGACACCAGTGGAACTGAAGCAGAGAGCAAGAACAGAAGGCAAAAAGGGTCAAGAGGTACGAAGGACCAGATCACCTAGAGCAGCGGTCAGCAACGTCCAACCCAACCTATCATCTGCTTTTGTAAAGGAAGTTCTGTCCAGGACTCAGCTATACCCATTCATTCACATACTGTCTGTGGCTATTTTCATGTTTCAGCAGAGCCAAGTAGTTGACAGAGATACCGATGGCCCCCAAAGCAAAAGGTTTTTAATTTCTAAACCTTTACAAAAAAAAAAAAAAAAAAAAAAAGTAACGGCTCTTGCCCTGAATCATTACAGGCCACTTTAAGGACTTTGACTTTCTCTGAAGAACATGAGAATCCATTAGGGACTTTTAGCAGAAGAGTGACATGAGCAGACTCACAATGTAGAAAGATCAGGGTGTCAGCTGAGTAAAGAGTAAATGGTAGGGGTGGAAGCAGGGAAATCAATTAGGAGATGAGAAATGAAGGTGGCCTGGACTGGAAATGTAATCAGATTAGAAGATGTGCAGAGTCTAGTGGTTCTCGTAGTGAGGGTGAGCTGGGTATGTTCTGCCCTAATAGATTCTGGCCCTGAGCATCTGGGTTTATGTGAGAAGGTTAGGGAGTCATCAGAAAAATATAGGTTTTCCCCAAGGCAGGAAAGAAAGCACATCAATGATGTTAACAGTTCCAGTGAGCAACTTTTCCAGTGACCTTCTTTTGGCTGCCTAGTCTAAGCTTGGACTGGGATAGAGATGAGACCCTGGCTCACTTCCTGGTGCCTCTGGCGCATGATGGTTCCCCTCACTGAAGCAAACACTCCCATATTTTGTGGACTGGAACACGGGTCAGAAGGGCTCAGCCAGGGAGGCAGTGTTTACAGTGACAGCTGCTGACCAAAGACAGGAAATCAAAGGCTAGAAAATGGAGTAATGACAGAAGTGTTTTTGCTATAGGGCACGAGCGCTTGCCAGAAAGACAGAGAGACAGAAAGCAAGAAATCACTCCCCAGGGGGGGATAGCCATGCTACAATCCCTTTTCCTCCATTCTCCTCTCGGGATCTTGGGCACACATGTACAAGTCACTGGGTCCGGGACTTGAACCGCGGTCAACCACATGGGAGTCCAGCGATGTAACCATTATGCCAGCTGCTGGCCCCAAGGGTCAGACATTCTTATAATCAACCCATGAACCATCAGGACTGGGAATGGAGTTTTCTGTTCCATTATCAACCTCTGCACCCCATATATATGGGCCACCCTATAAATGACATGTGTTCTCCCCTTACTTCTGTTCTTGATGTCCTGTTAACCAGACTTCTACCACAGTTTGAAAGGAGCTCAATGAGATCATGAAAAAGTCCAAGAAGTTCCTGAGAGAATGGGAATAAGAAAGAGTTTAGAAATAGTGTAACTGTAATTTATTAACTGTGTAACCTAGAGGAAATTACTTACCCTCTCTGTGCCTCAATTCCAACATCTGCTAAATAAAGAGGGTGAGATACAGGGCTGTTATTGAATTGTGAATAATGCATAAGCTCCCAGCTTTATCAGCAAGTGTTATTGATGAGACAAAACTGTGTGCTGGAAAGAGTAAGCATTATTTCCCAGTTATGTAACCCTGAGAAAGACAAATGGTTTTTCTCAGCTTCAAAATTTCCTTGCCTGGAAAATAAAAATAAATAAATAAATAAAACACCACTGATACTACAGATGTAAGGGAACTAAATTCATTTAGTGCACAGAGCAGACATAAAGCACTACAATGGGAGCATACACAGCCCCCAACAGCCCAGATACCTTGTTACCTGTGAAAGTTCCTGACCTCCTGAAGTCAAGACCTTCATCAAGAGAATAGGAGGGAGACTGACAAAGCCACACTTACTCTCTCTGAGCCTGCTTTCTCACCTGTAAAATAGGGATAAATGGTCCCTGACTATGTTGGACGTTTATATAATGATGAGAATAAGAAACGAATTAATCAAGACCTTCTCTAGCCAATAGATCACAAGTTCTTTCTCAGAGACAGGAAAGTGGAAAAGGAGTGAGCAGAGAGTGTGGTTAGATAGCTTCCAGAGCTCACAGCTGGCCACAGTCAGTGGCCCCCACTCCAGACAGAAGGCCTTGCTGTCCTACCATCACAGCTGCCTAGAGAACACAGGGATATATATGAGTTCGAGGAGACCAATGGGGAGTCCTGAGGAGCCGGAGAGTCTGGGACCCCTTTTGGGGATCCTGCACTGCTTCAGTACATTATAAAAGAGTGCTTTAGTTGGACTTAGAGGGTGCTCCCAAAGAGATATGGGAAAAGACAGCATATGACTTACAAAGGACACACAGTAAGAAGTGACACAGGAGTAAGCTCAGGCCCTTGTTCCCAACTCCTTGCCAACATCTGAACCCCATCTGAACCACATAACTATAATTTATTAGCTTGCCAACATCTAGTTATGAATGTGGAATTACCGGAGTCTGCCATGCCCTCCACTCTTAAAGTGACATCCCTAAGAGACCACCCATAACGTGCTTATGGAGCACATCACAAGGGTCCCATAAATATCTGTTTTGTGAAAGGAACAAATGGATGAATAAACAAATGAATCAAGAAATAAATACTGACGTTTCAAATATTTTTGGTTGATTCCTACAAACCTCAATTAATGCTCCAGTATGAAATTGACACTTTGTTGTCCAAGTTCTAGACTAGAAAGTCAAAGGGACAGATGTCACCTGGGATCAATTCAACCTATCCCCTTCTCCATAAAATGGCAGTGGCAATGGCTTCTGAGTTCACTTTCCAGGCTCATCGAGAGAGGTCAAATGAGAATGGGCATGACCAGGCATGCTTTAAATAAAATGGGATGTCTACAAGTAATTAAGCATCATAAAAACCTGAAGTTTACAGGAGCGTCCATGGCCCCAATTTGAGGTCAAAGAGAAGAACACTGCATGCTTGGATCGAAGAGATGGAATTTTGATTCTCCATGCCAGCAAAGCATTGAATGGCACAGGGCCTATTCACAGGCATTCCTCTCCAAAGCCCCTTCTCTCAAGGCTGGGGTAGAAAATAGTTGTAACAGACATAGCAGCAACAAAAATAGCAGCGGAAAGAACAGTTATACGTAATGAGTGTTTACTAGGTGCATGGCTCCATGCTAAATGCCTCTCAGCATTATCTCATTAAGTCTCCAAACATCTGTTTCAGCTGGAAGTGGTACTGAAATTGTTGCTCAGTAAATATTCACTTCCCATCTCCCTTTCTAGCAGGAATATATTTCCCTCTACCAATGTGGAACTTGGTCATATAATTTGCTTTGGCCAATGAAAGGGCCACAGTGACAGCATATGAGCTCAAGCCTAAGAAGCATCACGGGTTCCCACGCACCCATCTGGGAGCTCCAGAATTTCACCATTTTAAGAGCATGCTTCTAATCCCACTGTCCTCCAGCCTGGGCCCCAGGATAATCCACAGGGAGCAAACCCAAAGCCTGGGTCCAAGGCTCACTCTTCTGCAATCTGAAGAAGTATATCCCCTTTTTTTTTTTCTTTGAGAGGTTTTCACGATAGGGTGTGTGCACTCACCAGACAGACAGACAGAGAGATAGAAAACTAGAAATAACCCCACCCCCAGGGGGGATGGCCACGCCACAATCCCTCCTCCTCCATTCTCCTCTCAGAATCTTGGGCACGCACGCACACATGCCCAGCGTGAGTTTTAAGCCACCAGGTCTGAGACTTGAACCGTGGTCGACTACACGGTAGTCCAGTGACATAGCCATTATGCTAACTGCTAGTCCCATTCATACCCCTATTAACCAGCAGCCTTGTGAAAGAGAAATAAATGCTTATTGTGGGGTGCCACTGAGATGATGTGAATGTTTGTTATGCAGCAATAGCAGATTCATGATTGATTTTATAAGTGGGGGAATTATGGCTCAGAGAGGCTAAGTAAGTTATCTGAAGTTATCCAGCATACAAATGGCAGAACTCGGATCTCCCAGATACTTGAAACATTGCATCGCTCTGCCTCTATCTTGTTATCTAAAGAGGTGCATTTTATGTTAAGCTATGTAGGAGACTAGCCAGAGCAATAAAAAATAAACAAGAACTTTCTGGACCTAGCCAGAGAGACACTGAGAGTGAGTCCAGAGTGGTGTTCTCTGCTCTCAAGAGATTTGTCTCTTTGCCCCGGTAGAGCCCTGCCATAGCTGCTGTCTCTAAGTTTGGGTCTAAAGCCATGAGGGGATCCTTCAGAGACCTACCCACAAAGCCAGGAGCAAATGCAGAGCTCCCACCATGTAATAGTATGACTAACCCTCTCCCTACAGAAAATCTCCCATTATAACCCAGAAGAACTATTTCATAAGACCCCCAACAGATGCCCAGGCTTCAGACGGGTGATAAATACTTACCTGAACATTCTGAAATACATTTTTAAAGTGAGTAGGGAAACAAGATGGTTAGGTCCAGCCACATTCCTGGTTGTTGTGAGTATGTTTGTTCTTAATTAGAAAGACTTCATGTGTGCAAAATGACATTTTTAATTCTCGGAAATATACCCTGTCCCTCCCTCATTTACTTAGAGGTACGCATTTCTTTCCTAAGGGGCCCTAGGATATTATTATCTCAGTCAGAGCTTCCTTTTTCACTCAAGCAATAGAAAATTAGTGAGGAAATGAACAAAGCAGTTGTTCATTAAATGTGATTCCCCAAAAGGGCACAGAAGCCCAGGGAATCCATCTAACAAATTATTCAGAACACCAATAAAACTCTGAGCCACAGGCTGAACTAAGAATAAGAGAAGAGGCCTCGTCTGACCAGGTACCAGGATTTCTGCTCTACTGGGCTTTCTGTCCCTGCCTCATCTCACAAATCCTTCCAGGTCCAGCCCTAAATCAAGATATCAGTAGCACATTGGACTCTTGGGCATCTCACTGTGCTATCCAGGGATCAAGTTAGCTGCTCATAACAGAAAGCCCACTTAACAGTGATGTGAATAGAATGGGGATGATTTTTACTTATGGAATAAATCCAGAGGTAGAAGGTTCCTAGCCTTGGTTTGGTAACTAAATGTTACCTTTCTTGCATGATCACAAGGTAGCTGTTCCAGCTCCAGGTATTTTGTAGGCATTCCAGGCAAGAGGAAAGAAAACAGGGCCCAGAAAAAGGGAAGGAAGATGCCTATCTTTGGGGCCATCAAGTGACATGGTGATTTAAGTTACTGGACTCCCACATGGCCTACCACAGTTGGAGTTCCAAATCTGATGGTTTGAAAATCACCCCAGGAGTGTGTGCATGCATGCCCAAAATCCCAGGAGGAAAATGGAGGAGAAGGGATTGCAGTGTGGCCTATCCTTCTGGACGAGTGGGGTAATTTCTCACTTTTCCTCTCATTGTCTCTCTCTAGCGAGCATACATGCCATAAGGCAAAAATTCTAAAAAGAAGAAAGAGAGAAAAAAGAGAAGGAATTAAGGCAGGAAAAAACAAGGAAGGAAGCAAGAGAGGGAGGAAGGAAGAAAGGAAGGAAGGGAAGAAGAAAGAAAGAAAAAGAAAGCAAGAAGAAAAGAAAAGAAAGAAAGGAAGAAGAAAGAAAGAGAAAAAGAAAGAAAGAAAAAGAGAGAGAGAAAGAAGGGGAAAGAAAGGAAGAAAAATGTTTCCAGATATTCCCAGCAGACTTCTACTTATATGTCATCTGCTAGAATTGAGTAACATGGCCACCTGGCCACAGGGAAGCTGGAAAAGGTACTTTTGTAGATGAGTACACTGGTGGTCCCAACCAGGTAGCATTTGAGGAAGGCAACTTGTGAAATGCTACTTCAAGACAAACTTCACTGACAAACTTCCCAAGCAAATTTTCAGGATTGGTATCATCCTGGGTTGTCTGATTTGAGTTTGAAAGACAGTTTCAAATTCATCTCATCCATTGTGTTAATCATGGCCTCTTTTCTCTTCTTCACTTTAAGGTATTATTTCCCAAATACTGAAGAGGTCCACGTGGACAGAAGACAATGCATGCAAAGCAATGCTTTTGACTTGAGCATCTGAACTTTGCTGTTGACATGAAGTTCAGAAGGAAAGGAGGCCTTGGGGTTTTCCTTTTAAGACGACAGCAGTTGTTTTAAGTAGCAAATGATTTTCATGTCTTGAATAAGCCACTAATAGAATTAGCCAAATGAAAGCAACGAATATGAAAGTCTAAAGTTATAACCCTACCATCTGCCAGAAAAAGGTAATCAGACAAATTGGGGTCCCCACAGTGGCAGATTTTTCTGGATTATCTGGACAAGGTTCTCAGAAACCAAGCAAATTGCCTTGGGGCAGCTGCCCTGCACCACCCCATGAATACTTTGATGTAGCAGAATAAGGATTTCAAAATGCAAATGACTGTAAATGGATTATGACTAACGCAACCAAGAAAAGGAAGTGCCGCTGGCTGCCGAAAGAGCAGAAGGTGGTAATTCGCTGAGCGTCAACATCACTTATTGCTGAGTAGGAAGACCGGCATTAGGATCGCAATACAATTAGAGGGGAGAAGAGAGGTGCTGTCAACTCTGAGTGTTATCTGTCTTCACTCCTAGAAGATGGTTTCACTGACAGAAATATAGATGTTTGTCACGCCTCCAATAAAGGGAATTTACAGAGAATTCTTTAGTGAATGTTAACTCCTTCACAAAGGCTGAATTTCTACATTTTTAATGAACTCTGGAAAAGATCCTGCCTGATAGACTCATTCTGCTGCACAAGGTCTGAGACAGAGCCGCCCGAAGGGAATGCAGTGGCCCAATTGCCTCCCTTGCTGGTGGAAGAAACCCCAGACGAGGCAGCACTTTATCATCTGTGCACTCGGCTCTCAGCCATGCAGGCATTTTCTGTCAGTAGATTATTTTCTTCTTAGGGCATGGATGGGGGTGGTTTTATTCTTGAATCCTTGGCCATGTCTATTTTGTCTGTCAATGTCTCTTCTGTTCACGTTATTTAAAATATAATATAGATGGAATGCTATTCCAAACAAAAGCAAATAGGCAAGATACAAGTTTCCCAGGCTACTATAGCAAAGTACAGTAAACTAGGTGGTTTAAAACAACAGACTTTTACTCTCTCAGTTTGAAAAACTAGAAATCTGAAATTAAGGCAAAGCCATAATTTTTTTGAAGCCTTTAGGGACTAATCCTTTCTTTTTTTTTCCTAGTTTCTGATGGTTACGTGTACATCTTGCCATTCCTTGGTTTGTGTTGGGATAATTACAATCTTTGCCTCTATCTTCACATGGTCATCTTAAGTCTATATATGTCTCTGTGTCCAAATCTGTCTCCTCTAAAGGCACATCAGACTTAGAGCTCATCCTAATCCAGCATGACTTTATCTTATTACTTGGTTACATCTGCAAACATCCTATCTCCATAAAGATCATGTTCACAAATACTAAAGGTTAGGACTTCAGTGTATCTTTTTTTATGTTTTTTTTTGGGGGGGGGTTGAAGAAAGGTGGTGCAGAGAAGCATAATCCAATGCACAAGATAATTCAAAACTCATTTTAAATAATATTTTCAAACCTTTGGATTAACTTGATTTCTGCTCCCATCATGAGAGGATAAAGATGGCATAAACTGACACATGTAATCCCCTGAAGTCCTACTCATCACCTTAATAAGATTAAATATATCAATACTGAAGGTAGCAAAGTGTTCTGGTAATAAACTCAGATGACACATGTAACACCTGAAGTCTAGTATTGTCTTTGTCATTAGCCAAGTTTGAAACCTGAGGAAAGTCATTCACCTCTGTGAGCCTGTTGTTAAAACTAAAAGGTGGGGCTTGGACTGAATCAGTGCTTCTTGAAGTATGAGATGTGTATTGTTAGTTGTGGGCCAGGTGATTGTACTCAAAACCAATATTGCAGAAGTTGTACCAAAATTTTTGTGCTATAAATTGCAGGCCACTGAACTTAGTTTAAGATCTAAAATAAGTTTTACTGCATAGAAAACCACCCTGAAATCTCTTAGTGGCACAATCGTCATTTATTAGTGTTCTCATGTCTATGGGTCTCTTGGTCCTGCTGGCCTGGGCTAGGGTACGCTGATCTTGACTAAGCTTACTATTGCAGTTTGCAGACTGAGAAGGAATAGCTGATCACATGTGGGGTCATTGATTGGTTGTTGGTTGGTATCATGGGATGACTGGTACGTGTGTCTGTCATTGTCCAACAGGCCTAAGCTTATTCACATGCTAGTCAAATTTTCCAAAAACAGAGAGAGAAGAAAAACCCCAATGTACAAGTGCTTTTCAAGTCACTGCCAGCTTGACATTTACTATTTCTCATTGGCCAAAGGAAGTCATATGACCAGGACTGGACTCAGTGTGGGAGGGGGCTGCCCATGCGTGTGGGTACAGACACACATGGGCAGATTCATGGACAATAATCCACTACCGGCTTAATATATCTATAATATGAGATGTTATATATCTATTAGACATAGCACTAATCTCCCTTGTTAACAAACAGAAAGCACAACTCAGATTCAAAGTATCGGTGTCTAGTTAGAATTTAATAGCATCATTTAATTTTTGGTGTATTAATTTTGTGAATATCTTATATTTAAGTGTTTTTTATTTATAGCTCTAATATGCTGTTTCCTTTTAAATAAACTCATGATTTTTTCAAACTAATTATTTTCAAGAAATGAGTAAATAATAACACAATTGGCACATATATACTGCAAAATCATGATACAAAATGACTGAAATTTGGAAAACACTGAACCAAATGATACCCAAGTTCCCTACACCTGTTTTATAATCATGAAAGTGGAAAACAGGTCATGTCTCCAGAAACATGGCAGAATTTTATGACAAAAATATCACAAGTCATTAAAATAGTTTCAGTGCTATTAAAGGAATTGGCTTTTCACAGAGCTTGAAACAATGAACTGAATAGTAAAACTCAACTGTTTGGGACTAATTCTAATCAGATTGTGCCATGAAGCATATACTTGTCTATCATGCCACACAGACCCATGGTGATAATGACATGCCAGTATGATTCAGTCAAATATGATAGGATGAACATTCATTGGATCTTTAGTAGTTGATACTTTGGAAGGATGTACATTTCCTACTGAGAGATTGCCATTACCTAAAGAGATTCTGGATGTGTACTGCTAAATAGCCTTTAGGTTTCCAAAGCACTTAAGAAAGTCAATTTCATAACTTCCTTTTAAAATTTCCCTGAAGGTGCATGTACCTGCCAGACAAAGAGAGAGAGAGAGTGAGAAAGCATTTTCCCACAGGGGCTGGTCATGCTGCAATCCTTTCTCTTCTGTTTCCCCCTTCTTTTGAGATTTTGGGTACACACACACACAATGTTTTTCAAGCCATTGAGCCTCACAGTCAGCCATGTGGGATCCAGCTATCTTAATCAACATGCTACCAACTGACCCAATAAGATTAATTTCTACGTCTTAGCTTTTTACCCCATTTGATCATCTACTTTACTCACAGAATTATTCTAAAGTGCATTTATTCAGCATCTCGATGCACCCACAAGAAAGGATTAACAGGAAAGTCTGATCTATGATATTGGCAATAATTTGGTAATAATGTATAGACTCTTGAGGTAGTAATTTGAAGAGAATGACACCCATTTGTATAATTTCTATAAGTTCACTTAAATATAGCTGCTCATTACCATGTTTGTTCACACACAGATGCATCAAATAAGACCTATAAATTCACCCAAACATATGCCCACACATATATTCTACTTCGAAGGTAATGTCTTTTGTCTTCCCATTTTAGAGATGAGGCAGGGACCAGCAGGTGATATAGTGGTTAAGGTACTGGATTTCCATGTGGTCGACAGTGGTTCAAGTCCTGGACCTGGAGGCTTGAAACTCACTTTAGATGCATGAGTATATGTGCCAAAACCCTAAGAGGAGAATGGAGGAGAAGGGATTGCAGTGCGGCCATCCCCCCCCCCCTGGGGGGGGGGGGTTTCTCACTTCCTCTCTCTCTCTCTCTCTCTCTCTCTCTCTCTCTCTCTCTCTCTCTCCTCAGCAAGTACAAGAGCCCTATAGCAAAAATCTCTTAAAAGAGAGAGAGATGAGGCAGATGACCCCAGTTATGGAGAGCAAAAGAGAAATGTCTTCCTGAAGCTAGAATTCTAATTTTCAGAACATAAATATAAAGCATGATATCTCATATGATTCAAAGACATACAGTCTAACAACATGTAATCCATACACACAGCACAGGAACTTAAAAGATATCTTTAAAATATAAATCCTATATACAAGCTCAGTTCCATTTCCCTTCTCTTAATGTGCACATTCATTGATAGTCATCAGTGGCTCCCTCACATGTACATTCAGGTTCTGTACTTGGAAAATATGTCAGTTCTATAGTAACAAAGATTTTCCATTTTTATATATAAAAGAAAAAGCAGCAACAAAAATTTTCCAACCCAAACACCAGCTGCTGTAGCTTAGTTTAAGATAATAAAATAGTAACTACTAATATAGCATGCATTCCTAAGCAAATAAAATATAGAAAAGTAAAATAGTACGTATGTTTCATGTCAAGTCAACAAAGTGCCAAGATAGTTCAAAAGCCACAGATCTAAACCCATCCAGTCAAATCAGAAAAGAGTATTAGGCCTGAGATTTGATTTCACCCTACATACAAGCTAATAAGTTAAATAGTTACTATAGTGAGTGCACTGGCAGAAAACATGAGACTCCTGGGTCAGAGGCAAAATACTCTGTTATTCAAGGCACAGCAAGAAGCATGAACGTCAGCATGTAGGTCAGTTCCCCATGTCCCCCAGAACCACTGGAGCAAGGCTGTGGGGTCCAGATGGACGCTGGGCATGTGGTAGGTTTGCATTACAGATGAGGGACATGCTGGGTTTCTTTTCAATTAATTAATTAATTTCACAAGAATAAAAAAGAGAGAGAGACAAACACCCTCAACAGGGTCTCATACTGTGATCCCCACCAGTCTTCGTGGACAGCTAGTATCATGAGCACACATGCTTAGCAAGTACAGGTCTACTAGTAAACCAAACCCACAATCTCAACTATGGTCCCAGCTTCTCTTGAGCAGCATATTACTGTTGTACCACCAAGCCAGTCCAGGAGCATGCTGCTTCATAGCAAGGAATGAGCAAACCTATTCTATTTCCCAAATAGAGATGCTACCATGTGCCTTAAGTTTGCTCATAGTAAATGTAGCCCAAAGAAATGGTCAGAGTCTCATTTTTTTTTCTCATTAAACTTTTTGTTTTTGTTTTGTTTTGGGGAGAATATAAAAGAAATATTTATTTACAGAAGTAACCTTTTACTATTGTGATCAATAAATCTCTATTCCAGCTTACAAAAAGATTTCTTGTCTCTAGATGAAATAAGTATCACATTTTCTTTTTTTGCCAATTTACAAATATAACACCAGTAAACATTTTTATGAAGCAACACTTGAATCAAAATTGTGTATCATATTTATTTTTATTTGTAACATTCAATCATTGTTCATCACTACAACTTGTAAAATGAATTGCCCAACATGAATACACTTCATACCAGTCCATTTGAAGGTATCATACACATTATAATCAACAGACAATTCTCCATTTCTGTGTCCCCTAAATGTCTTCCCTCTCTATTTTACTCCTTGATTCCTTTCCTCTCACTCTCCTCTTCTCCCATCTTCCCACACTGTATTCAGTACCTGTAACCATTCTCCATGCTTCTATATCCTTCAATCTTTCAATTTCTGTCATGGAGTATGGACAGTCAGTATATATTAACTGGAGATTTACAATGCCTCTCATAGCCTGACTTGCTTCACTCAGCAGTAAATCTTCCATATTCATCCACTTTCTATCAAAAGCCAGAGTCTTGTTTTTGATGACTGAATAGTATTCCATAGAGTATATGTGCCACAATTTTTCAACCCATTCATCTGTTCATGGACATTTGGGTTGGTTCCATGTCCTAGCAATCGTGAATAATGCCACAATAAAGAGATGTGCAAGCACTTTTCTGACTGAGCATTTTCCTATCCTCTGGGTAGATACCCAGGAATGGAATTGCTGGGTCATGTGGTAGTTCTATTTGTAGATCTTTGTGGAACCTCCATACTGCTCTCCACAGTATGTGGAGTGACTGTACTAACTTACATCCTCACCAACAGTGTGGGAGAGCTCCTTTTTCACCACAGCCTCATCAGCATTTTTATTGTTTTGTTTTGTTTTGTTTTTCTTTTTTAATCTTAGTCATTCTGACTAAGGTTAAGTGATATCGCATTGTGCTTTTGATTTGCACCTCTTTTATTGAAATTCTGTGACAGACTTTTGGTCAAGTTGTTTCCACTAAAATGTACTGATTTTAGAAACTAATAACTGAAAACTCTCACAAACATGCACACATACAAAATGATCCACAGAATGTTTTCCTTTCCTTCTAAAGTTTTTATGATGCATTGTTATCATTAACCAGTCTTTTACTATCAAACTTAAATGGCCAATTGAGACCAACAGTTCTGAGGCTGTTTTTCCAGCACTGATTAAGACAGGGTTGGCAGGAATTAGGGATAGTCATTTAGCCTTCTGAGCTTTCTGGTCAAAAGCTTGCCAGCTCTAGCAGCCTTTGCCATTCTTAGCATACTCAGTGAGAAGTACAGGGATGCTTAGAGACCATAGTGGAGAACCTCTTCCAATAATAACTAGCCTTTCATTGTTAAGCAAGTTGTCTGTTTGCAACAAGGACAAATCTGTAGCAGTTATAGTTATCCTCAGACATAACATGTCATCTCCCTAGCTTTACGAATCATTTAAATTCTGGCCCACCTGTGGTGGTGGGTGCTAGTCAATGCCGCTACTCTGCAGGCTGAGGCTGAGAGGTCAATTGGGTTCAAATCCCACTCCACCTTAAAGGCCAGGCACAGTGTTATGAACCTGTGAACCCAGTTACTATGGAGGCCAGGTAACAAGACACTAAAAATAATTATGTAAATCTGGTAGAGCACGTGCTTGTGTACATGTATGTATTCTTTTCCCAGATGTAGTTCTGAAAACTTGTGGGCAAATCATATTTGTAAATCAAGTCATGTTTTGAACATCCTGGACGAGAGCCTTATAAGTGAATCCATTTATAATAGAAATAGTCCTTCTCTAATTCATCTGTTTATAAATTTGTGGGGCTATAAATATTGAATTTTCTTAAAGCAATCCATACCCATACTGGTTCAACTCTTCCATTTGTAATGAGTTGTGGTAAATTATAAAAAGCAAATCTTTCAAGCGTGTCTGATTTGACCACACCCATAAAAACAGTCATTGACCAAATGAATCCCATCCCAATTTTAAAACTACATCTGTTTTCTTCTTTAAAATTTCCTATAACTATTTTTATGTACTTCAATTCCTAGGTCAAGCCAGATTCTGCTCTTTTGGGTCAATGACCCTACTTTTTTTGGGAATCAGTCAGTTTACTAAAGTCATTTCCCTGTGCACAATTACATAATCCTCTACTATTTTACTCAGTCACAAATTAGCAGAGTTGTTATAATAATTAAAGACCCATAAGGCACTGAGAGAAAAAGTAAGAAATCATCCCTAAGGTGGGATAGCCACATTGCAGCCCCTTCTCCTCGTTATCCTCTTGGGATATGGGGCATGCACACACCCCTGTCATGGTCAAGCCTCTGGGTCTGAGTTTCAAACCACAGAGTCAGCCTTGTGGGATCCAACATCTTAACAACCATGCCACCTGTTGGTCTTTGTGTTCCTTATTAATCTCTTTTACATACGTATTCTTTTTCTAAACTTTATTTATTTATTTGCTATTGGGAACATGTGTTTATCAGAGAGAGATAGAGAGAGAAAGGGAAGGAAACTGAGAAAGCAAATCTCCAGGTCTGGGACTCAAACCGCAGTAGGCCCTGTGGGAGCCCAACATCTTAACCACCATGCCATTTGTCAGTCCTTTTCTTATATATTCTTAACCAAGATTTTCTCCCCATCCTCCCAAGCCTCTGTTCTCTGACCAAGAATATGTTGTTCCCTTACTGATAAGAATTTGAAACCTCATCACTATTGCTCAGAGCAATGTGGCAAACCCACCAGCCTCTCCAGGATGAAAAATGTCTGCTATTCCCTTCAGTAGATTACATTTCACAAATGTATGAAGCATAGTCAGCAGCAGTGAAGTCAGGTCAAAGTGACATAAAATAGGATGTCCCTGCCATACAAGAAAAAACAAAAATACTAGTAATAACAAAGAAAATTTGTAGCACCTGCCAATGCTTCTTAACAGTCTCTATGAATTCATGGACCATGGAAGTTACAAAATAACTTTTGTTGAAAACAGGACTGTGCCTTATTTAGTATAATCTGATATCAAGTTTTATATTGTTATAACATCTTCTGACTTATAAAATATTTTCACATGTATGCTGTCATTAGACGCTCACTACAACCCTATGAGGAAGGTAAGATAAAAACACTTAGGTAAAAACAAGTAGAAAAGGGGCAGCCTGTGGTCTAGTAGTTAATGTGGCTGGATCCCACATCACCAATGTGCTGCTCAAGTCCCAGACCCAGGACCTTGAGAAACACATCAGACACATGTGCATGCATACCCAAAATCCCAAAAGGAGGGCGAAATGAAGAAGAAGGAATTATGATATGGCCATTCACCATGAGGGGTGTTTTCTCACATTCTCTCTCTCTCCTCTCTCTCTCTCTCTCTCTCTCTCTCTCTCTCTCTCTCTCTCTGTGCCTCTTTGTCTCTGATGAGCTGTGCCTTCTGGAAAAACTGAGGGAGAAAGAAGTAGAAAAAAACTGACTTTCTTTCATGCAACATAAGCCCACCTTTAGCCCCTTTCTTCTTCCCAAGCCTTGGCTCCATGCTTAGGAACTGAAAGATGGGAGGATGGCACCAACATGACCCCCCCACAGTTCAATGTCCTCACCACAGTAACCACATAGATGGCCACCCAAGGAGTATAAGGGAGTTAAAATTATAAACACATCTCTTCCTTACAGGGCCAAGACACTTTGGCTAAAATGATCTGTCCCATTGCTCATTGCTTCACCCAGTAGTGTTTTGGAGCCACTGTGCCTACAGCTTTGCTTCAAGGTTTGGCCTGATATCTCCTCTCAATAACCTAATTCATTGTATCTCAGGATAGTTTGATTCTGTGTTTAGTTCTTAATTGGGATAATTTTCTCACCTATCTAGATTTGTGATGCAGCAGATGCAACTTGGGGTGTGAAATTGTAGTGAATGACATTTCTTCAAAACAACATCTTGGTTTGTGCTGCACTTACTTTCCTACCTTTCTTTTTTTTTCTCTTCAGACCCCCCTCATAATTCTTTAAAAATCATTTTTGAATGGTATTGTGGTTATTTTTAAGAAAAACTTTGGGGGCCAGCAGGTGGTGTGGTGGTTAAAGGTGCTGGATTCCCAGATGGCCAGCTGCAGTTCAAGTCCCAGACTTGGCAGCTTGCTTTATCACTTTCCCTTTCAGTCTCTCTGGTCAAATGAAATAATAATAAATAAAGTTAAATAAAATAATTATTTTTAAAAATGAAAAACTTTGAGATAGTTCTTGTGCATTGAAGCATATGAAAATGCAGTAATGCAGGATTTGATCTAAAATAATCTGGTGGTGGGCTCAGTTTGTAGATGAATCAAAGAAGCCATTTGTTGGTATGGTAACTCCCACACGTGGGTATAAAAGCAGCAATATGTGGCATGTACACGAATGAGCACAGGTGTGTTCCAATAAAATTTGGTTTATGGGCACTAAATTTTGACTTTCATATGATTTTCACATGTCACAAATATTATCCTTTTCATTTTTTTCCAGCCATTTAAAAATGTAAAAACCATTCTCAGCTCATGGGCTGTACAAAAATAAGTAGAAGGCTGACTTTGATCCCTGGGAGCCAAAATTTGCTGACTCCTCCTCTAGTAAACTGACAAAGATACAGTGTCCATATGCTTATTCTCTCAACCTGCATGCTCAAAAAGCCCCTATTATGGTTCCCTGTAAAAATTTTTCTATTGTTTCCATAACAAAATATCCCAAATTTAATGGATTAAAATAACCCAAATCAATTCTCTTATAATTCTGGTGACCCAAAGTTGGACACGAGTTTTATAGAGCTTAAATCAGAATGTCATCAGGTTCTTTTTAGAGGCTCCAGGGGGAAATCTGTTCCTTGCTTCTTCTAGCTTCCAGAGGCCACAGACACTTGTGGTTGTATCAGTCCAAGTTCTGCTTTTCTTTCACATCTTTTCTGAGGCTGACTCTCATGCCTCCCTCTTTTACTTACAAAGACTTTTGCAATGACATTGGACTCACAAAATAATCTCTCCATCTCAAAAGTCATACTTAGTCACATTCACAAAGTCTGATTTTCCACATAAAGAAATAAATTCCCAGGTGCCTGGGATTGGGACTCCTTGGACATCTTAGGGGCTGTTACACATGCCCTGGTTCAGACTTTCACAGTATTGGTAAATACAAAAGAAGGTGGCACCGCTTAGCATGCTGACTGTGTCCACAGAGTGTGATTTCCCTGCCCCCTCCTTATTACCTTTTATAAGAGGCTTCATCCCACACACAAGGGAAAAGCTGAAGTCAACAAATCCTCGGCTTCCCTCTATTATCACCTTATGAATCATGACCATTAAATTAGACACTCCTCCAAGTAAGTGAGGTAAGTAAAAATAACTACTATATCTCAGAAAACCCTCTCAATGTGGGCTCTGTTTTCCTCCTACTTATTTTCAAAGTTACACAAATTCTTCCCCAAGGCACAACAGAAATTTGCTTCCAGCTTCTTATCTATGCACAGCACAGACAATTGCATTATACCTAAGAGAATTAATGTGATTTAATTATATTATATTTGGGGGTCGTTTGATATCAAACTTCTTTTGTGTAAGAAATTATTTCTTGGTGAAGTTAAACTCAGTTATTATGCTCATTCTTTATTCATTAAACTCATTAAGATCAGTAGGAACTGCTTATAAATAACTATACTATTGATTTAAAACATAGCAGATAAGTGAGGATATCCTAAGAGTGCAAGAACATCGTGCTTCTTAGCTGTTTTCTTGGGAATTCATATATTGGGAATCTATGTGTAGCATACTTTTGCTCTAGACAGACGCACCATTTAAAGTTCTCTCTGCTCTTGCAAAAAGAAGATAGACAATAAATGGATTACTATCTTTCTCAGGTATCTGTTAAAAGAAGCTAAAGCCAGGGCCACTACAGATGGATGTTAACTCCCCAAAGGCATCCCCTCAAAAAGGAAGTGGGCTGAAATTGGGACCATGCTCTAGCTACCAAGCTATACATTCTGGCATAGGGCTATCAAAAAGAAGGGAACCTTTTCTCAGCTCACTCAAAGTTACTATACTCCCACAAACCCATGCAGCCCCACTTAGAGGAAATGCCTTTTCCAGCTTTGCAAAGATACTCCATGGACCAGCAGTGACCTTAGACAAAATCCACTTGGGCTAGCTTAAGCCAGCAAGGGAAAATTTTTGCACGATTATAGGTACACTTCTTAGGACCCAAAAGGAAGATACTCATAGTTTTATCAACTGGACTAGGGAGAAATGTTCACATGTTGAAATATTCAGTTTGTAAGCTAAATAATGTGATTGAATATAAAAGAGAAAATGAAATAAAAATGTAAAAAAAAAAGAAATCATTAAATAAAGAAAAAGTTTTCAATAGAAAGAGGTAATGACCATATAAACCAATATTTATTGTTACATGTAGTCCTCACCACAATCTTGTTAGATCAGAATAATGAATCTCATTCCATAGAAGCAGTCTCTTAGAGGTTAGTAAACTTGCCAAAGATCATCCAGCTGGTAAGAGACAGAACATTCAAATCTAGATGTGTCTTTCTACAATGTCCCTGTGCTTCACTGCTTCACACAGCCTCCCTTTCTCTACACATGTGATTGTTACTTCTCTTTTTCCATTTGTGCTGCTGTAACAAAATATCTGAGCCTAGGTAATTTACCAAGCATATAAGTTTACTTCTCACAGTTCTGGAATTTGGGAAATCCAAGATTAAGATGTCAGAATTTAGTACCTAGTGAGGTTGTGTTATCCTCTTCCAAGACAAGAGTTTGTTGCTGAGTCTTCCAGAAGAGATGAGCTCAGTGCCCTTACATGATGGAAGGGTGCAAGTGGAAAAGGACATAAAATCATTTCCTCTACCATTTTCATAAGACAATAATCCATTCATGAAGACAGAACCCTCGTGAATTAGTCACTTCCCAAAAGGCACTACCACAATTAAGTTTTAATACATGAATTTTGGAGGACACATTTAGACAATAGCAGTATTCTTAGAGATATTCATTGGTATGTTCTGTTCTCTTCCAAACACAGAGGAGGAGTGCACTTTTCCTTGAAATTAAGCATGTGTGTGTCATTTGCTTTGACTAATAAGCTCAATGTGTAACATCTAGTCAGAAGCTTATATGAGCCAGTGTGCGATTTGTAACTCCCATCTCCACTATAGTGACAAGAGAGATTCCAAGTGGTGATGGTACTGTAATCCCACCACCCTGAGAGACAACAGCATGGAGTAGAGTCTTCAGCCAACCTGCAACTATAACAAGTAAAAAATAAACTTCAGTTAAGGTTGGGCTTATTTGTTAATACAGCATAACCCAGTCTATCCTGGCTGGCACAGCTATAAAGAGCCTGCCTCTATTTCTAACAGCTAGTAAAACTTCTTACCTAGTAAATGAAACAAGTTCTCCCCCTTTTCTTACTTGCCCAAATTCTGCTCATCTTTCATAGGCCAGCTAAAATTTCACCTACTCAGTAAGCTTCCCTTAGGCATTAATCTTTACTCATTGTAATCACAACTATACTCATTATTGGTATCATATACATTAGAATTCAACCACATTGCCCATAACACAAATCACATTGTATATTGCTTTAACTTGTTTCTTTCTTCTGGACATGTCTTAATTCTCCAACTAAACAATCAATCTTTCGGGGATAGAAATCATGTTACATATATTTCTGCAGTCTCTAACAGAATGATCAGAATTTTGACGAGTGGAGCATAGAGACTCAATAACTAGTTATGATATCAAACTGTCCCAAAATATGTACATCAAAGAGGGAGGGCAAGACAAAGGAAGCAGCAAGTCTAACCCTTCCATCTCCTGCATACCTCAGCAGATTAAGACTGTGGAACACTCTTCTATATGGAGGAGGGAAAGA